>NW_023396956.1:592546-892546 GCF_011125445.2 Fundulus heteroclitus | reverse complement strand
GTGGGGGGCACTCCCGTGGTCAATGAGGCCCCTGTGGCTGGACAAGGGACAGGTAAAGAAACGGTCCCACCTCAACTACCATACTAACCTGCCCACATGTGCAGGAAGGAAGCGCTGCATACTAGAGCAGGAACCTTATCATTAACACCATCCAGTTATAATTTGATTTTAGCATTATAACCTTTCCACCTGCAGAATTAACCTAACTTTTTGCCAGCAATGCATATTGTAACTCATACTTTCTTGGAGCTAACAGGTTACCTTCTGCAACTAACAGTTACTTTTATTGAACTCAAATAAATACTTTTGGGAACCTACAAAGTACTAAGCAGAACTTAGAGGGTACTTTTTGGGACCAAGCTGACCTCTTTCAGGGTTCTTTACAGGAACTTATAATTTGAAGGAAACCTTCATGGACAAGGCTTTAACATGAGGTGACATGTAATCTGTTACTTTCCAAAACTTTAACTATAATTTACAGATTATCTTATAGAAGGTACAGGTTTCGCTCCTTAAACTTTAGGCTTCCACAACCTTTAAGCTACTTTTTAGGGCTTACATGTTACTTCCCCAGAACACAGAGGCTACTTTTAGACACCAAGTATCACTGGCTGACATGTAACCTGCTACTTTTGTAACATAGATTAATCTCCTGGAAGTTACTGGTTAGCATTTAGAACGTACATGTTACTTTCCAAAACTTCAGAATTTTGTTGATCACTTAAAACTAAGTTTGCGCATTAAACATTGCTTTCTGGTACTTGAACAGGTTTTAGGGAGTGTGCTTAGCATTTATGTTAAAGGAAAGTCACCTGCAAGTTTTAGGAAGCAAATTGTGATTGTGTTATATTGCAGCAGCAATTACGTAGCTAGGTATTAACTCTTTGTTAATGTGGTGGTAGTGGTAAGGCGGGGCCCTGAGTATTTTACTTACACTAATATGGGTAAACAGGAGAAACAATAGTAAATTATTTATGGAGAAAAAATTAAATGGAAGGGCAATATCCAAGTTTTGTAATGTTTCAGCACGGTCAGAATACTTTTTGTGACTTCATAGACTCAAAAAAAATTTTTCTCAAAATATTACATTGAAGAACACACATTCAGTTTGGATGTTCGACCTATTTGAGCTCAGATTTGGCAAACCGTAGCAGGTCTGGTGGTTGTTGGAGTTCGTTGTGACCAGAGAAAACACAAATGGCTGCTTCACTTTGTAAACAAGCAGAAATTTGTGGGTTTACTCACAGATCCTTTTAGGCTAGGGGCGAGGTGGAGGTTGAGGCTTTGTGCGTGACCATGCTGAATCCAGTTAGCTTCCCACCGTTTGAGGAACACTCGGCAGAAACTGTAACCGGTCTACGCACAGCAGAAGAGTCCAGAGAAATCCTCTCAGTCCGTCATCGCAGGTTAAAACCGTCCAGAACAGAAACATAGACTCTGAATATTTTTCTCCCCTTGGCTCTGGTAAAACCTCCTCAGGCTACAGACCTGACGTTTTTACACTTGACTTGCTTAGATCTGATCGGACAAACACTTCACATCAAACGTAACAGAAGAAAACACAAGACTGACAAATGAACAAGTTACGTTGTGAACAATGAAGGTTGCAAACACACTTGCATGCATTTTAACTCCTTTTTAATATGTTTGCACCATATTTACCATATTCACATATTTTAGCCTGATATTTTAGACCAGGCTAAAATACATTGCCACCAACCTTTTCCTGACTCTGCTGTTATTCAGCTCTAACACTTTTAAAATCACTACAAGAACACAATATTACCCCAGATGTTTTTGAACAATCTAACTTTTTGGTTGATGTATAGAACTATTTTCATTCACAGTTAAAAACAGCACTTCTAGATGGTCATTATCATTTGGAGAATACACGTTTTTGTTTTTTTTATTATTTAATCTGCAATTTGAAAGACTTAAAAAAGGCTAC
Source organism: Fundulus heteroclitus (assembly GCF_011125445.2). Taxonomy (NCBI): domain Eukaryota; kingdom Metazoa; phylum Chordata; class Actinopteri; order Cyprinodontiformes; family Fundulidae; genus Fundulus; species Fundulus heteroclitus. Next base: position 890,598 of record NW_023396956.1, on the reverse strand, counting down.
ATTTGGTGGTCAGGTGGATCTCAGGGCAATAAACACTACGTCAAAAAGTCCAACATATTTAAAGTTTCAGGCTTTAAAGACGGGCTAAAAAGATTTTAAAGAATCAATAAGGAGTCCTACAGAACCAGTTCAAGCAGCCTGACATGTATTCTTTAATCTGTTGAAGAGTTTGGTTGCACCGTTTTAATCCAGTTGGAGACAATTTGAAGCGGACGTAAGTTTTTTGTTGTAAAGATGAGCGTTAAAAAGAGAGAATATATTCCAGGTAAAAAAACAAACAGCTGAGGGGGAAAAAGTGTCAAATTGAGTTAATTCAGATTCATCATCATGGAAAATGTCGGGCTAGCCAGTACATGTTTCCAGAATGATAACTTGTGAAAAGGTTTGTGGAACTTGTGGGTTTTTCTGGCATCTGGAGTTGAATATTATTTGCAAAGAAATAATAAAATGTCCTTGTGAAAATGAGAAGAGAAGGGAGTAGAGGACTAATCCCTGAGGCACACCACAAGCTGGTTGACAAAGCTTTAGCCTCAGATTAACACCATTTAATCCGACAAACCTTTGGTTGGAAGCCTGATTTCCTGGATGCTTTTACTCTTGAAAACGTTACCAGATATCAGTCATGAGCTTTTAACCATAGCTAACCATGCACCACTGCTTATGTGTCCTGCACATGTTTGTCTGTCTTTATCAGTCACAATGTCTTTGTGAAACATGTTAAATACTCAGTATTTGAAACAGTTATCAACCTGTTGGAATCATCCTTGAGCTGCTGTAGTCCTGGAAGATGTCCAGTCATCTGGGCAGGAAGCACGTGTTGTAAAAGGCCTAAATAGGCAGTATCAGTAGAAGGAAAGGTGATTATGAATAAAGCAGCAACTAATCTAATGGTTGATGTACAAAATCAGATTTAATCTGCATGCAGGCTCCAAGGATGATCCACAGGTTCATGACTGGTCACTTCACCTGTGGTCTGTAACAAGAGTCTGCATGGGACGGCTGAACTCAACGGAGCTGAGACATTTAGAAACATTTCTAAAATTATAGTACAATCTAAATATTTCTATAGTATTTTATAGAGGATGCATTTCCTCTTGACTTGCAATCCTCAAAAAATAACCACAACTTGATTTATTTCCATATTTAACTGATTTCAAACTTATCTTAAATCTCAATTGCAGAATTTGTAAGAGTGCCAACTAATAAATAATAAAGGAAAAAGTATTGCTGGACAGAATTTTATATCTAATCCCACTTTTCCAAAAGCCAGGGGAAAACAAAAACAGGCTTTCCCATAGAAGTTGTAGCTCAGAGTATAATGTTAAGAACCGCTTTCATTGATAAAGATTTATCTCCACATGTAGTTTAGACATCAAAGCCTGGACGGGGCTGCATTTCTTTTTGTTGGTAGCTTTTTTTCTTGCATCCTGCAGAACGTCAGATAAACAGATTTACTGGGAGGCCGATAGAACCGAAACACCAACAAAGACAAAGGGTTTCAGGTTGAATCCTGAAACTATGAATGATCATATTTTGAACTATATAATATGATAAGCTATCAACACTTATATTGATAAGCTATCAATATCTTGATTATTTTTCATTAGGACTATTTAAATGGCAGAGTGTAGGAGATCTCCTTGGTTCAGCCGACATGCAGTATGATGTGTTTTGCAGTGTTATTTATTCATCCACTCTGACTGTTACTTCACACATGCAATGATTTGCTAACTTGAGTTCCCTGATTGATGTCTTTGTCACTGTCTCACTAGAATATTTGCTTTCACTGTTTCCATTTTGTTCTCTTTTTTCTCTTTCTCTCCTTAAAGCACCAGAAACAGCTGACCTAATATTCTTAATTGACGGATCACAGAACGTTGGAGCAGCTAACTACCCCTATGTACGTGATTGGGTTACGAGAGTCATTGAGCGCCTCTCTGTGGGCAGGGACGCAATTAGGGTGGCCCTGGTCCAGTACGACAACGACCCAGAAATAAAGTTCTATCTGAATAGCTTTTATGAGAAATCGTCGGTCCTGGAGGCGGTGAAGGGCCTGACCTTCTCAGGTGGCGATGAATCGAACCTGGGGGCCGCCATGGAGGAAGTGGCTGAGAGTCTGTTGAGTGAATCGGCCGGGGGCCGGGCAAACGAGGGCACACCCCAGGTTTTGGTGATCGTCAGTGCCGGCGCGTCCACTGATGACACCGGTGCCGCTCACCGGGCCCTCACGAGGGCCGGTGTCATCACATTAGGGGTGTCGATTGGTGACGATGCTGCAGCAGATCTGGACGAGGTGGCCACAGATAAAAGTTTGGTCCTGAAAGCAGCCAATTTCAGAGCGTTGACAACCACTGATGAGCAGTTTGCAGGCTCCATTAAGGTGGCAATGAGCAGCATAATATTTGTGACTGATTTCCCTGAAGGTAGGTAACCTCTTCAAGTGTTGCTGGGGTTCGGTGGTTGGGGAGGGGAATTATTACATCATGTGTGTCAGATGCAGGTACAGCAGGTTCAACAATGATAATCAATGATGAGATTTAGCCTCATTAATCCCCCATAGGGAGAAGTTCGGTTGACTCAGCAGCACAGAGCACATGTAAAAAAGGAGAGATGAAGTATTGTAGAAGTTTTAACACATCTTTACATCATCAACTGATAATAATCACTTACAAACGGTTAGATGTCTAAGATGAAATGGGACCAGGCTCTTTCAGTGTGGTGCTGTGGTGTTGTGGCCTGATGGCTGAGGCATAATGGAGCCTCTAAATCTCTCTGAAGCTGGCAGATGGACGAGTCTGTGGCGGAAGGAGCTCCTGAGCTGCCTCGTGAAGAGGATGAGAGGGGTCGTCCAAGATGGCCTTTAGCTTCACCTCTCCTCCTCTCCTCAGTCACCGCCTCCACACACTCCATGCCCATCTTCACCAGCTGGCCCGCTTGTTGGCGCCACAAGTCCCGATGCCACTTCCCCGACACCCCACTGCAAAGATGAGGCTGGCCACCGCAGACGGTGGAGGGCCAAGCAGCCTGGAGCACATTGTGGTACCTGAGGCCTAAAGGGCCCATCACTGAGTCCCTCAGCTGTCCTGTCTGCAGGGAAATAACAGGAAGTGACCACATGCTGTCACCACTTAGTTTATCGCTGCCTGGTCTGAAGCAGTTCAAGCATCAGTTAAAGTTTAAAGGGCATCAGAATATTATGACACCATAAAAAAGAAATGATCACTGTTACCCGTTATTCTAATGAAACGGCACATTTAAGGACATTTCAAACAGCTGCTTTGGCTGGCAGCAGAAGTTTCACTTTACAGAGTCACCAACACAACCACTACTATCAGGTTTCAGGATAACAACTTAGAGACTAAAATACAAGTATGTTAACCACATATTAAACAGGAATAGGCCTGGACTTTACTGTTTTAGGGACTTTAAATCAAATGTCAGACCTGATACTGCAGCCAGATGTCATCACAACACTCTTCTACATTAAAAAGTCAGATAATGCTCAAAAACAGAAATGAAACCCAAAATTACATGATTCAGCACAGCGATGTAAAAATAACGTCCAAAACAAGTAGAAATCAATAATAAATGAAATTTTTCACATTTAATAAATGCTTGTGTGTGTTGAAATATTTAGATCTCTGTTTTGAGGATTTTCTTTAAAATAACTACAAGATTTTATATAGAAATTTGTAATTTATTACTATTTCATCGTTTCACCATTTTGAGCAAAACAAGATTCACTATCTATTTATTTATAATGACAAAGTGAAAGTCTGCAAGTCCAGCTTACGTCTACCTTTTCATAAATGTCTTTACAGGACTTTAAGTAAAATGAAGACATATGTTAAAATAAACACTATTTCTTCTGTTTTCAGTTGTAGCAGCTGGAAAACGAGACGTCATTTTCTTGTTCGACAGCACGATGGGAACGGCGGTCGTCAACGCTTTGCGTGACTACATCAAGCGGTTTGTCAGCGCCAGGGAAATCGGTCCAGATGCTGTCCAAGTGGGTATTGCCCAGTTTTCCACCGCTCCAAGACTCGTGATGGACCTCAACAGCCACTCAACCAAGGCGTCTTTGCTCAGTGCTTTGGATTCTGCAGCTACTCTCAGACCAAGACCGGGTCAGACCATCAACATCGGCGCCGCCTTAAATTTTGTGCGGCAGAACATGTTGAGACCAGAGAAGGGCAGCCGTCAGCGCGTCTCCCAACTTGTGTTGCTTATTGTCAGTAAAAGGTCCAGTGACAGCGTGGCGGAAGCGGCTCAGGCTCTAAAGGGGCAGGGTGTCCTGACTTTGGCTGCAGGCTCCAGGGCAGCTGCTGAGGAGGAACTGAAGGAGATCGCCTTTTCTGACAGAATGGTCTTCATGGCAAAGGACTTCAGACAACTGTTTCGCAACGCCAGGGAAATAACCGATGCCCTCTCCACTCTTTCTGGGACGATTGTGGAATTGCCCACTGATCCAGGTAATGCCTCATCTTATCATTGCTCAGTACTGTGAACATCTTTCTAAGTTGTGATCAATACATGCAAACTGTTACATCCCAGCCAATAAAAGGAGACAAAAACAGTAAAGGTGAAATGTAACAAATTTTATCCACACAGTATCTACTTCCCAAAATAAAAGTAGACTGTTGCTTAGGATTCTCACTTTGGGGCGTAATAGATCCTGAGTTTGAAAAGCCCCAACTGGTCATATTCTCTGAGTTTGGCCTGGACTTGTGGGCGCAGTGACAATAAATATTGTCTGCAATTTAAGAGTCGTTCATGAAAACTTCAGCAACACTTAAAGGTTTGGAGAAAACTTTGACAGTCATGAATGAGCCTGAAGAAGGCCACGAGCACAAATGCTTTGGTCAAAGTCTGCACCTGAACCTTCAAACGTAGCTGAAGTTTTCAGTTCATTTATGCTCTTCATGCACCTTGAAAGTTGGTGAAGTTGTGACAGAAACGTTTGGATCTCTGGAAATTAATAGTCAATGATTTCATTAATCACAAATACATTTTAATTTTGATTAGTAATTTAATGCCACAAAAAGAAATTAGCAAATGACCAGGTAAGTAAAAACCAGCTGAACACCCATCAGGACTAAAACTGCTCAGCTCTAGTTTAAATCATAAGATGTTGCTCATATTGAAGTAATGTTGTCCCTTTGTGCTTTTCTTTAGATGTGGTGATCACCACAGTGCAGACGCAGAGAATGTTTCGAGACATCGTCTTCCTTGTGGACGGCTCAAACTACCTGGGCAGCAGTAATTTGCCCTTTGTGAAAGACTTCATGATCAACATCGTCAACCAGCTGAACATAGGCCCTGATAATGTCCAGATTGGCCTCGTGCAGTTTGCAGAGCGTCCTAGAATTGAATTTTACTTGAACACCTACACCAACAAGAAAGATATTGTGGACAAAATCTCTCAACTCACTCTGACTGGAGGCGCAGTATTAAATACAGGAGCGGCGATGAACTATGCTCTGAACAACATGTTCCAGCCAGCAGCTGGCTCACGCAAGCCCCTGAAAGCTGAGCAGGTGTTGGTCTTGATCACAGGTGGCACACCCCAGGATGATACCAGCGCTGAAGCTGACAGATTGGCGGTGGATAACATTTTGACTTTCACTGTCACCTCTGGGCAAGCAGACCAAGAAGTGATGAAAAAAATCGCATTTGTTGAAGATATGGCTTATCACCAAAGACGCTTCTCAGACTTACCAGCCTTGGCCGACGTTATCGTGCCGAGCCTAATAAGCGTGCAGGGCGCTATAGAAGTCGATAAAACAGGTTAGTTTCCCATTTCCCATTGTCTAACACACATGAACGTACTAAACTTTGCCTAACTGCCTAAAATGATTCTTTGTGTGCATCCTCAGAAGAGGGTCTAACTGGAGCTGAACGAGACGTGGCTTTCCTGATTGATGGCACAGACAGCGTCCGAGCAGACTTTCGCTACATCCGGGATTTCATCCTCACAGTGATCGAACCCCTTGACATTGGGATCGACAGAGTACGCGTTTCAGTGGTTCAGCACAGTGAGAGGCCCTCTCCAGTCTTCTACCTCAACTCTTATCAGACCAAAGAAGAGGTGATAAGAGCTGTAAGAGAGATGACTCTGGCCGGCGGGCGCAACTTGAACACAGGAGTCGCTCTGAAATACATGAAGTCCACTATCATGTCTGAAAGCAGTGGCAGCCGGGCGGCTCAAAACGTCCCCCAGTTTCTGATCGTTTTGGCTGCGGACAGATCCATGGATAGTGTAAAAGAACCTGCTGGTCAACTGAAGACAGACGGAGTTGTACCGTTTGGTGTTGGTGTCAAGAATGCAGACAAGAGGCAGATTGAGGCTATTTCACACAACCCTTCCTTTGCTTTTAATGTGAGGGAATTCACTGAACTTGGCACCATACCATCGAAGGTCAACGCCTATGTTTCCCTGCCCAAGGACCAGCTGGCAGTGGCCCTCCAGCAAGGTAAGACAGACAACTTTTCCTCCTTGGTGTGCTAAAGCCGATGTATGAAAAACAGTGCTTTTTCTGATGTTTGCTGCTTGATCAGAATAACAAAACTTTATCTGTGTCGTAGTGCAAAATGATGCTGTAAAAAGAGATATTGTGTTCCTGCTGGATGGCTCTGATAACACCAGAGATGGATTTGCAGACATAAAGCGCTTTGTCAAAAACATAGTGGAACGCCTCCATGTTGACGAGAGCCTTGACAGAGTCTCTGTGGCTCAGTTTGCTGATAGCACCAAAGTAAACTTCTATCTAAATTCCCACAAGACAAAAAACGACAACTTGAATGCTATTGATAACTTAACGCACAAAGGTGGGAGGCGGCTTAATGTTGGAGCGGCTCTCCAGTTTGTGAGGCACAGGGTCTTCACGTCCTCCACGGGCAGCAGAAGACTAGAAGGAGTGCCTCAGATTTTAATCATTCTAACAAGTAAAGCATCTACAGACAGTGTGAAAGGACCAGCGTTTGCTCTTCAAGAACATGAAATTGTGGCAGTCGGGGTTGGAGTGGGAGATGCTAACCTTGCAGATTTGGAAATGATTGCATTTGAACCCGGCTTCATATACAAGGTCCCTGACTTCTCCCAATTAAACACGGTCCAAAAACACGTTCTTGCTGCACTGAACATACACAAAGACAATCAGGAAACCAAGAATGGAATCTCAGATTTAGTAGGTAAGAACAGCATGTGTTTTCAAGTAGCGTTTGAAGGTATTTTATTTCCTTTAGTCCATAAACTGATACAAAGTTGGGATAAAATCGTCTATATTTCTGTTGTTTCTGATCCATTCATGATTCTTCTTAGCTGAACATCCCCAGCTCTGTTGTCATTTTATTTTAAAGTTTTCACATTGATCTTTCTGTAGTTCTGGTATGAACTCCTGAGCTTCATGCTGTTTGTACATGTAAATATCCCTGACCGTACAACAGTTCACGACCACTCTTTCTATCTATGTATCAACCAGTTGACACTTTCAGCAGTAAGAGGGACATAGTGTTCCTCGTTGACGGGTCAGACGACTCCAGAAACGGACTTCCGGCTTACCGCCACTTTGTCAGGAGAATGGCAGAAGACCTGGACGTTGGAGAAGACAGGGTTCGGTTCGCTGTTGTACAGTACAGCGACGATGCCGCGGTTTACTTTAGCCTGACAAGTCACAAAACCAAAAGGGCAGTGATCTCTGCGGTCAGAGCGCTCCGCCATAAAGGGGGAAGAACTAGAAACACTGGCGCTGCGCTGCAGTTTGTGCGAAACCGTGTCTTTTCAGCCTCCGCTGGTAGCAGACGCCTGGAGGGAGTTCCTCAGGTGCTGGTTTTACTGACTGGTGGCACGTCCAGTGACGATGTCTCCAGGGCTGCTTTGGACCTGAAGCAAGTTGGTGTGTTTTGTTTTGCCATTGGAATGAAATGGGCTGACCAAGTGGAACTGGAGAAAATTGCCTCCTCCTCCAGGTTTCATGTCAACTTGCCTGTCTTCAGTGAACTTCGGTCCATTCAGCCTGACATGGCTGCATTCATCCAGGCCAAAATACAAACTCAGCCTCCTTCTGGCGTGGGTAAGAAGAGTCACAGATTCATAGCTGAGATTTTCTCACTACCTGCTGGTTCTTCTACCAGCGATCCTGCAGACTTTGAAGGCCGATGAAACTGCATCATCTTCTGAGAGCATCAGTCGATCAGTTTCATGCTCTTTAAGTTTCTTTTGGAAGATGCAACATCAAGGTTGCATTGTCTCTTTTTTGGCTCTCATTCATTTTCTTCTTGAATCTTTTAAGGGATTTCTCTTGCTTCTGCAGCTCTTCCTTGAGCCAATGATAAACACATCATTGACTGATTATTAGTTTCAAGTTATTTTTTGGTTTTCTCCTCCTGTAAGTGGAGAAAGAGGAATATTCCCTCTAAGTTTCCCAATATTCTTCTTGATCAAGCTGTCCAAAGTATTTAGACACTGAATACTTTTTTACTGCATAAAGCTTCTTAGAACTTCCCTCCCAACTTATTTTGCCTTGTTAAACTGTTTGCAGCTTTGATTTCTGGTTTCTAATGGCTAAACTTGCATTCTCTCCTAGTTGAACTAGAGTCTCCTCAAAGAGACATTGTGTTTCTGTTGGACGGATCAGATGGCACACTGAGTGGCTTCCCAGCAATGAAAACCTTTGTCCAACAAGTAGTAGAAACTCTCAGTGTTGGTGAAACCAAAGACCGTGTTTCTGTGGTTCAGTACAGCCGAGATCCAGAGACACATTTCAGTCTGAACACCCACACGGATAAACAAGCCGTTCTTAATGCAGTCCGACAGCTGGACCATAAAGGGGGCCAGCCACGAAACACTGGTGCAGCTCTCGACCATGTGAGGAGGAACGCTTTTGCAGAGTCCTCAGGAAGTCGGCATATGGAGGGTGTCCCTCAGATACTGATCCTGTTGACCGCAGGAAGATCTCAAGATGATGTTACAAGAGCTGCTGCTGATCTAAAAGAGGAAAAAGTTGTTCCCTTCTGTGTTGGAACCAAAACTGCTGACATATTAGAGCTCCAAACGATTGCACATAATCCTTCCTATGCCTTCTCGGTCCTTTCATTTGATGACATTGGAAGCATTCATCAACAGCTTGTGTCACTGGTGAAAAGAGTGCCACGGCAACAGCTCAGAGAAAAAGCACTGAGTGGTATAGGTAAGACTATTTACATTTTTAAGAGCAGTTAGTAACTTCTCTGACTGCTCATCCCTCAAAGCACTGAATCCTCGTAAATCTGATACCTAAAGAGCGGCTCCTCAATAAAATGATCAGGAGTGAACTTTGCTCCCTATTTTTAATGTCCTGATTCATCTCAATAATCCAGGTAGAATAATTGAGAAGGTCCTCTTCACGTTTTCTTCTTTGTTGAAACGTTCCGTCTCATCTGGAACAGACGACTTCAGACTGAGGAGTTCCAGGTAAACTGCTGATAAGGCTGATTTTACCTGGAACTCCTCAGACTGAGGAGGTCTCTTGGAGAAGAGACTAAATGTTTCAACAAGGAACCGTCCAGAGGACTGCTCAAATAGATTTATCCATGTTTTTAAGTTAGTAAAAACATACTTTGAGATGATAAATGTTACAGCTGAAATAATCTGTATAAAACTGTTGTTTTATAAAATAGTTGGAGAGGCAATTTCTACAAGGTCTTCTGCTTGTTCTGAGACCAGATATTTCAAGAAACTCAGAGAGGGAAACATTTTGTAAAGTTTTATATGAAATGGACTAATTTCACATCACAGTAAATTAGCACAAGTGTTGCCAGAATCAGGACAGCTTCATCAGGGTGGGAGCAGATTACAACTCTGTCAAGCTTCATCAGAAACGCACAGCTTTGCCGTGCTGTGTTGCCAGATCTTATGAGGGAAACAAGCAACAAGTTTGATTAAGACAAGCCCGAAAGAAGCTCAACAAGCATCCCGTTCTACTTTGACCCACCCCAACTTTTCCTGTTTGTAAAATTTTTGTCAGCGGGAGTTTGGGGAACAGATATTTTAGCCTGATCACAGTCTCTATAATGGCGCGTTCACACCACACGTGAATGATGCGACCGGTGATTTAATTCAGTTCAATTCAATTTTATTCATATAGAGCCAGTTCATGTTACACATCATCATCAAGGTTCTTTCCAAAGTCAGACTCCATCAGATCCTCCAGGTTGGTGAGAAAGTTTCCTCTCTAAGGAAACCCAGCAGGTTGCATCAAGTCTCTCCAAGCAGCATTCACTCCTCCTGAAAGAGCGTAGAGCCACAGTGGACAGTCGTCTGCATTGTTGATGGCTTTGCAGCAATCCCTCATACTGAGCATGCATGAAGCGACAGTGGAGAGGAAAACTCCCCTTTAACAGGGAGGAGAACCTCCAGCAGAACCAGAACCAGGCTCAGTGTGAACGCTCATCTGCCTCCACCCACTGGGGCTTAGAGAAGACAGAGCAGAGACACAGAAAGCACAGAAGCTCACATTGACCCAGGAGTACTTTCTATGTTAGAGAAGACAGAGCAGAGACACAGAAAGCTCAGAAGCTCACATTGACCCAGGAGTACTTTCTATGTTAGAGAAGACAGAGCAGAGACACAGAAAGCTCAGAAGCTCACATTGACCCAGGAGTACATTCCATGGTAGAGAAGACGAAGCAAAGACACATGAATGCCAACGCCGTTTTTTGGCTTTCCACATTAAATCCAGCACAGTGACTCGCTGAAACCCAGGTCCGCCATGTTGAGTTGAACCAGCGAGCAACAAGCGGATAGAAGCTCCTCCTATTTGATGAGGCAGTGAAGCGTTGTTCCCATTAGCCACGCGACTTGCTGACGAAATGTCAAGCAAGCAAAAGAAGAAGAAACTGACACGGAAAGTTCGCCTTAATTGCATTTGGCTGGAATGCACAATAAAGCAGCAACATAAGAAGGCGAGGAGTTCTATCTAGTGTTATTAAATACAAAATTTTAGGCTGCACTCAATAAACAGGAAAAAGAGACACTTTATTTGTTTCAAAACATCCCAGCTAAACAGGACAGTTGGAATCCCTAAATAGCATCCCTTACCAGCACTACGACAGGCTGAATCCTCACACCCTCCACCTCCCATTTCACCTCCATTTATCATCATCTAGCTTTAGCTAAACGGCTCCCGGCTCACATGGTTTCCCCAGAAAGAAACCCTGAACTTCTGCCAAATGAATAATTATATATATAATCATTATAATTTTTACAAAATCCTAAGGAAGAAATGCAAGGATAAAGAACGTATTAATTTTCTTTGGATATTGAGATTACTGATATGGCAAAAATATTTATGAACAGTTGCTAAACTGGTTTAAGTAGTTTATTGGAAAAAATGTTTTAAAAACCAGATGTTTTTCATATTAGACATGTTCTATCTTGCTCACAGTAAACATTTATTCTGGTCCTTGTATCCTAACACTTGCTTTGCTATGTTTTTTTCACCTGTTGCGTGTTGTGAGATGTCACAGATCCTTCCAGGATTAAATAAAAAAAAATGAGAGGGAGTGAGCAGGACACCTAGTAGATATTCTTCCTCATAAAGGTCAACTATGGATAACAGTTTTTGGTGATGAACTTACAGCTCATGACTACTTTACACAACTTTGCTTTGAAAAGAATCCACCCGTGCCTTTAACCTTACATTTTGTCTTTTGCTATTTCATATCTGTTAAGGTCAAACGCAACAAAGAGACTTCATGCAACGAGATATTGTGTTTTTACTGGATTCTACTGATGAAATGTTGAGTGACTTCACACAAGTGCTTGGCTTTGTTGAGCAGATGGTGGAGAAACTCAACGTGGACGAGGGGAAAGATCAAGTTTCTGTGGTTCAGTACAGCAACGAACCTTCTGTTGAGTTTCTCCTGAACACGCACAAAACACAACAGACAGTTGGTGACAGTTTAAAACGCCTGAGAAATAAAGGTGGCAGCAGTCGCAATACAGGTGCAGCTCTGAATTACGTCAAGCAAAACGTTTTCACAGCTTCCTCTGGAAGTAGGCGCCAACAAGGAGTCCCCCAGTACCTGGTTCTTCTAACCAGTGGTCGGTCCAGTGACGATGTCAGAAATGCTGTGGAAAACTTGAAAAGCATTGGTGTGACGTTGTTTGTGGTGGGAATAAAAAATGCAGACATCCTTGAGATGCAGTCCATTTCCCAGGAAGCCAGTCATGTTTTCCTTGCAACGGAATCCACGTCTGACATGTCAGACATTGAACAACAAATTCTTTCATCCACTGAGAAGAGTGGGAAGTATGTTCCCAAAACAGCTTCCTTTGGTAAGACTTTATTACCCAGCTTGCTCACCATGTTCACAGCTGTTTGAGTGCTTAGCTCAGTTTAAACAGTCAGTGCTGATTTAGTCAAAGAACGCTGCGCAGTCTAAGCTGATCTTCAGCCAACTTGTTTATCTGATTACAGATCCCAGCAGCAGGGATGTTGTGTTTTTGATTGATGGTTCGGATGATTCCCAGCGAAGATTCCCTGACATTATAGATTTTGTTCAGAGAATAGTGACAGGCCTAAGCATTGGCATCAACACAGACCGCGTGGCCGTGGTCCAGTATAGCAACACAGCCGAGATTGATTTCAACCTGAGTCGCTACGTGACAGAGAGTGACGTTGTGGAAGCAGTGAACGGTCTGACTCACAAGGGAGGTTATCCTAAAAACATTGGAGCTGCTCTTCAGTATGTCAGAGAATATGCATTCACTCCAGAGTCTGGAAGTAGGATCCAGCAGGGCACTCCACAGATACTAATCCTGCTGAGTGGTGGCAGATCTGGGGATGACATAAGAACCTCAGTCAGAATGCTGAAGGAAATGGGAGTAACCATAGTAGCCATCGGGACAAGTGATGCAGACACCTTAGAGCTACAGACAATATCTCATGAACCCAAATATGCTCTCTCTGTTACCGACTACGAAGAACTTTCCACTGTCAAGCAGGATGTGTTGTCTTTGTTGAGAGAGACTTCGCATCATGTTGCGCATTCAGTAGGTTTTGGTAAGCTCTGTCCTTCTCTTTACAACTCACTTTAAAAAGAAATCTGCTGGGAACTTCAACTTGAGAAAACTCTGTTGCTTTTAATATGTACTTCTTGTCTTTGTTGCAGATTCAAAGAAAAGCGATGTAGTTTTTCTAATTGATGGATCATATGACTCAAGAAATGGCTTTGAAGAAATTCGAGCCTTTATTCAAAGAATAGTTGACAATTTAAATGTGAGTCAAAATGTGGACCAGGTGGCTGTTGTTCAATACAGCCGTGACGCCACAGCTAATTTCTACTTGAACTCCTATTCATCCAAGAACGACGTGCTCAGTTCCATTAGAACCATGAGGCATAAACTGGGACGACCTCTTAACATTGGTAAAGCACTGGACTTTGTCAGGGACCATGTCTTTGCTGCTTCAGTTGGAGGCAGAGGAGCTGATCTGGCTTCTCAGTATCTGTATTTATTCAGTGGTGGGAGGTCTGGAGATGATGTAAGAGGACCAGCAGAGATGCTAAAAGCCAAGGGGATAAAGACTTTGAGTATTGGAACAAAGAATGCAGATACGCTAGAAATGCAAACCATTTCTTACACACCCGGACATTATTTTTATGTCCCAAACTATGATAACCTGCAAAGCATTTATGCATCTGTGGAAAACAAATTGAGGGACTCGCAAGAAATCACTGAATTCTCAACTGGTAAGAAGAAAAGAAAAACAGCTCTTGAGGTGGCTGATGGGTCATTTTCTTTTCTAATGTTTTGAATTTTCATTTATGTGCTTTTACACATTTCAGAAACCTCTACAGCTGTAGAAGCAGAACTACAGCAAGCTGATATTGTGTTCCTCCTTGATGGATCTGATGACATGCAACAAAATCAAAGACTAATTTCAGAGTTTGTCATAGACTTTGTCAATACACTAGAAATTGGGCCAAGTAAAGCACAAGTAGCTTTGGTCCAATACAGCACAGAGCCCACTGCTGAATTTATCTTGAACACATACCCACTGAAGGAAGATGCCTTGAATCATTTGAGGAATGTGAAACTGAGAGGAGGTGGCACAGTAAACACCGGCAGAGCCGTTGATTTTGTGAAAAACACTGTCTTCACTGCTTCATCTGGAAGCCGAGCCCACCTGGGAGTCCCACAGGTACTGATTGTTGTTAGTGGGAGAAAGTCAGAGGATGATGTCTTGGGCCCAGTGGAAAGGTGTAAAAATGCTGGAATTGCTGTATTTGCTGTTGGAGTGAACACAGCAGATAGGTTTGAGATGGAGCAGTTAGCTCCAGGAGCTTGGTATTTTGTTAAGGAGTCATCTGACTTTCCACTTGTGAGACAACAGGTGTTGTCAGTCACAGCCACTCTCAGAGGCTCTATCAGCTCAGGTGTTGGTAAGTGGAAATATTTCTCTTATTTAAAAGAAAGAACGCTGCACTGTCTATATTTTGGTGACTATTATCTCAGAACTAACAAATATATTTGATTATTCACATTCCTAGGCTCAACTTCAACGATGAAAAGAGATATTGTATTCCTCATTGATGGGTCTGATGATGTAAGGAGTAGATTCAGCAGTATTCGAGAATTCATTGCAAACCTGGTTCAGATTTTTGATCTAGACCAGCAAAAAGATAAAGTTGCTGTTGTGCAATATAGCAACAATGCTGAGATCAGTTTCAGTCTGGATGCCTACACCACAAAAGACGATGTTCTCCAACACATTGCAAGGCTCAAACCCAAAGGTGGCCGGCCTCAGTACATTGGGGCAGCGCTACAGTTTGTAAAGGATAATGTTTTTGTTTCAAAGGCTGGAGGGCGACATAACGAAAGTGCCAGCCAGATACTTGTCGTATTGGCTGGTGGCCGGTCGAGAGATTCCCCACGAGGCCCAGCAAGGGCACTAAAAAGTGGGGGGGTTGTCATATTTGCAATTGGATCAAGACTGTCAAACTCAGCGGAAATGCAGTCCATTTCATCTTACTCAAACTACACCTACTCTGTCCCTGACTTTCAAAATCTGCCTCGCATTCAGCAAAATTTAATAAGACATCTTACTGGAATGAAAAGTCAGGAATCTCCAGAAGGTAAGACAGATCATCTGCATCTAACATGTGTCTGTGTCTGCATATACAGTCATTCTCTTGAGTTATGCCTAAATTCTTAACCCGTAGGGTTTATTATGGTATTACTTTGTAGTTTGTAGTTAAATACCCTTTGAGAAGTGTGTTTGTAAAGGGCATAAAATGTTGGACTAGAAGGCCTGAGTCTATTTATCTGAAGATATTTTATAGGTCTGGGAAATCTGGAGTCTGTGTAGGTAAATTAGGTTCATCCACACCTTACTTGCTCATTCATCATGGTCTACACCTAGTGCACTGCTGTCGTGTCACTTAGGTAAAAGAAACAGGCCACCCACAAACTATTCTTAAAACTTTGGGAGAATAATGTTATCCAAAACGTCTTGGTCATACGGAGACATTCAGAGTTTCTCTCACCAGTTTTGAAAGAAAGATGGAATGAAATTAGCATAGGACTTGTCATCTAAAAGTCACAGAACAGAGGAAAATATGAAACAGGTAGTTCTCAATTGATACTAATGTGCTTTACTTCTCTTAATTTTGCAAAAAGCCAAAGGTAAAGTGAACTTTCTAACCAGTTCCTCAGGTGTCAGGTTTGATTTGATAGTGATAGGACCAAACCAGAGACAAGAGCTTGAGAGTCGGATGTTGGGTTATGATGATTTGTTTATAATATAAAAGCATGCTTACAGCTGAGAACAACAATGGAGGACCTGACAACTGGTTATGGTGGAGCACACTGAATAAATAGGGGAGGGGATGAAAGGAGTAAATTAAACAGGTCAAATGGGTAAAGCAATTAAGCAGAAGGGGAGGAAGACAACGAACTGGCAGGGGCAGAGGCAGAACCGACTCAAACAAGGAAACATGAGAATGCCCAGGCATTAAGAAATGACCTAACTAAACTTAGTAACAGCATCAAGAGAACAAAGATTTAACAGAGCTATTGAAATCATAATGAACAGAAGATGACCAAAACAGGAACAGAATCTAATAGATATACTGAAACAGAAAACTAAAATAATGACAGAAACAAGGACCTGAGAATAAACAATACTAAAAGTACCAAAAAGGCTGTAGAATCCCCATAGAGCTACAATAAGTAATAAGACCCTTGGGGATCCTGACATGGAGGTGTCTTGATCTCTGAGTGATTCATTGGCCTTCCCAGTGTCAAATATAAACCTCAGGCCTCCAATGAGACTGTTGTTATTTATATTAACACAGATGTAACTATGGATAACTGTTCTAATAAAGAGTGTTCTCCACATGACCAGTTTATTTAGTTTAAAACTAATGCAGGGGTAAATCTTAGTGGAATATTTTTATTTAAAAGTATGCCTTTTAAGATAATTTATACAAAGTTTACCTTCTTTATAACAAATAAAGCAGCTTGAGACAAATCGAGAGTGAAACAGTCTTTAAATTCTCAGTTAACATTACTAAAAAGTATACTCTATCCCTACTAAAAGTCACCAACTGTACTTGGTATATTCCCTAAAATGCACTTCCCTTGACATAGCCAATTACATATAAATTTTAAAAGATTTACAACGACAGAATTTGTGTGAGATGTATGATTTTTTAAATTATTTCGGAGTTTCGCATTCATTATCTGACGTATTGGAAGAAACCATGACTTGAAATTCAAAATGTTCCAAATTTCATCTTCCCTAGTTGTGAGACAGTACCCAGGAAGGGATGTGGTGTTCTTACTGGATGGATCTGATGGAACTAGAACTGGCTTCCCAGCAATGCGAGACTTTGTCCAAAGAGTAGTAGAGACACTCAGTGTGGATGACAACAAAGACCGTGTCTCGGTGGTTCAGTACAGCAGGGATCCAGCTGCCCAGTTCTTCTTGAACACGTACATGACAAAAGGCCAGATCCTTGATGCTGTCAGGGGTTTGAGGCACAAAGGAGGAAGACCCCTCAACACTGGAGCAGCTCTCCAGTACTTGAGGGATAATGTCTTCACTGCCTCTGCTGGAAGCAGACGGCCTGAAGGAGTTCCACAAGTCCTCATATTGTTAAGTGGTGGAAGATCTTTTGACAACGTCGATGCACCAGCTGATGCTCTCAAGCAGATGGGTGTCTTGATCTTCGCAATTGGAAGCAGAGGATCTGACATCAGAGAATTACAGAAAGTATCCAACGATCCCACTTATGCTCTTTCTGTGTCCGAATTCACTGACCTTCCAAGTGTCCAACAGCAGCTTCAGGCTTCTGTGGAGGCGGTGGTTATTGACGTCACCCCTGAGTCACCAACTGTACTTGGTATGTTCTCAAGCATCTTCTCAACGTGACATAGGCATTTTCCTGTGTGTTTTCACACTCTTGTAAGAATAGAAATTACGTGGGATGTGTGTATACTTTAACATGTGCTTTTCATGACAACTCAAACTAAGTTTACCTTGGGCAAAAATGGAAAATAGTATAAGTTACACTTTATTTTCTAAAACAGACCGTCAGTTGATCACAACCTGAAGTGACAACATTAATCAAAGGTTATCACTTGTTTCTTTCTCGTGTTTTCTCAGTTGACACAGGCAAAAAGGATATTGTATTCCTCCTCGATGGTTCTGATGGCACAAGGAATGGCTTCCCAGCCATGCGTGATTTTGTTGAAAAAGTGGTTGAAAAAGTCAATGTGGGAGCAAACAAAGACCGTGTCTCTGTGGTCCAGTTTAGCAGAGAAGCTGAAGTCCATTTCTATCTGAACACGTACAATACAAGAGAGGATGTTGTGGATGCGGTCAGAGGGCTTAGACACAGGGGAGGAAGACCCCTCAACACCGGGGCAGCCCTCCAATATGTAAGGAGCAATGTCTTTACAAACTCCTCGGGCAGCAGGCATCTGCAAGGTGTTCCACAAATGTTGATCTTGCTGATTGGGGGAAGGTCTTTTGACAATGTTGACGCCCCAGCGTCTGCTCTAAAACAGCAGGGCATCTCTGTGATTGCTATTGGAACAAGGACCTCTGACAGTGGAGAGCTGCAGAAAGTATCCTATAAGCCAAATTATGCGCTTTCAGTGTCTGAGTTTAGCGATCTCCCTAGTGTCCAAGAACAGCTCTCCTCTGTCATTGAGACAGTGCAAGCAAGCTCTACACCTTTGGCACCAACAGTGACTGGTAAGGAAATGACACATTTCACCTTCTATGGTCTCATAGGATGTAGTTGGAAGTGAGTTGATGTTTAGTTTGCTAAGCCTACGTCAGCAAGCTGCAGTCTAAAAAGTGTTTTACTAGCATACAACACTAATTAATAATTCGGAGCTTAGCATTCATTATCTGACGTATTGGAAGAAACCATGACTTGAAATTCAAAATGTTCCAAATTTCATCTTCCCTAGTTGTGAGACAGTACCCAGGAAGGGATGTGGTGTTCTTACTGGATGGATCTGATGGAACTAGAACTGGCTTCCCAGCAATGCGAGACTTTGTCCAAAGAGTAGTAGAGACACTCAGTGTGGATGACAACAAAGACCGTGTCTCGGTGGTTCAGTACAGCAGGGATCCAGCTGCCCAGTTCTTCTTGAACACGTACATGACAAAAGGCCAGATCCTTGATGCTGTCAGGGGTTTGAGGCACAAAGGAGGAAGACCCCTCAACACTGGAGCAGCTCTCCAGTACTTGAGGGATAATGTCTTCACTGCCTCTGCTGGAAGCAGACGGCCTGAAGGAGTTCCACAAGTCCTCATATTGTTAAGTGGTGGAAGATCTTTTGACAACGTCGATGCACCAGCTGATGCTCTCAAGCAGATGGGTGTCTTGATCTTCGCAATTGGAAGCAGAGGATCTGACATCAGAGAATTACAGAAAGTATCCAACGATCCCAGTTATGCTCTTTCTGTGTCCGAATTCACTGACCTTCCAAGTGTCCAACAGCAGCTTCAGGCTTCTGTGGAGGCGGTGGTTATTGACGTCACCCCTGAGTCACCAACTGTACTTGGTATGTTCTCAAGCATCTTCTCAACGTGACATAGGCATTTTCCTGTGTGTTTTCACACTCTTGTAAGAATAGAAATTACGTGGGATGTGTGTATACTTCAACATGTGCTTTTCATGACAACTCAAACTAAGTTTACCTTGGGCAAAAAGGGAAGATAGTATAAGTTACACTTTATTTTCTAAAACAGACCGTCAGTTGATCACAACCTGAAGTGACAACATTAATCAAAGGTTATCACTTGTTTCTTTCTCGTGTTTTCTCAGTTGACACAGGCAAAAAGGATATTGTATTCCTCCTCGATGGTTCTGATGGCACAAGGAATGGCTTCCCAGCCATGCGTGATTTTGTTGAAAAAGTGGTTGAAAAAGTCAATGTGGGAGCAAACAAAGACCGTGTCTCTGTGGTCCAGTTTAGCAGAGAAGCTGAAGTCCATTTCTATCTGAACACGTACAATACAAGAGAGGATGTTGTGGATGCGGTCAGAGGGCTTAGACACAGGGGAGGAAGACCCCTCAACACCGGGGCAGCCCTCCAATATGTAAGGAGCAATGTCTTTACAAACTCCTCGGGCAGCAGGCATCTGCAAGGTGTTCCACAAATGTTGATCTTGCTGATTGGGGGAAGGTCTTTTGACAATGTTGACGCCCCAGCGTCTGCTCTAAAACAGCAGGGCATCTCTGTGATTGCTATTGGAACAAGGACCTCTGACAGTGGAGAGCTGCAGAAAGTATCCTATAAGCCAAATTATGCGCTTTCAGTGTCTGAGTTTAGCGATCTCCCTAGTGTCCAAGAACAGCTCTCCTCTGTCATTGAGACAGTGCAAGCAAGCTCTAAACCTTTGGCACCAACAGTGACTGGTAAGGAAATGACACATTTCACCTTCTATGGTCTCATAGGATGTAGTTGGAAGTGAGTTGATGTTTAGTTTGCTAAGCCTACGTCAGCAAGCTGCAGTCTAAAAAGTGTTTTACTAGCATACAACACTAATTAATAATTCGGAGCTTAGCATTCATTATCTGACGTATTGGAAGAAACCATGACTTGAAATTCAAAATGTTCCAAATTTCATCTTCCCTAGTTGTGAGACAGTACCCAGGAAGGGATGTGGTGTTCTTACTGGATGGATCTGATGGAACTAGAACTGGCTTCCCAGCAATGCGAGACTTTGTCCAAAGAGTAGTAGAGACACTCAGTGTGGATGACAACAAAGACCGTGTCTCGGTGGTTCAGTACAGCAGGGATCCAGCTGCCCAGTTCTTCTTGAACACGTACATGACAAAAGGCCAGATCCTTGATGCTGTCAGGGGTTTGAGGCACAAAGGAGGAAGACCCCTCAACACTGGAGCAGCTCTCCAGTACTTGAGGGATAATGTCTTCACTGCCTCTGCTGGAAGCAGACGGCCTGAAGGAGTTCCACAAGTCCTCATATTGTTAAGTGGTGGAAGATCTTTTGACAACGTCGATGCACCAGCTGATGCTCTCAAGCAGATGGGTGTCTTGATTTTCGCAATTGGAAGCAGAGGATCTGACATCAGAGAATTACAGAAAGTATCCAACGATCCCACTTATGCTCTTTCTGTGTCCGAATTCACTGACCTTCCAAGTGTCCAACAGCAGCTTCAGGCTTCTGTGGAGGCGGTGGTTATTGACGTCACCCCTGAGTCACCAACTGTACTTGGTATGTTCTCAAGCATCTTCTCAACGTGACATAGGCATTTTCCTGTGTGTTTTCACACTCTTGTAAGAATAGAAATTACGTGGGATGTGTGTATACTTTAACATGTGCTTTTCATGACAACTCAAACTAAGTTTACCTTGGGCAAAAAGGGAAGATAGTATAAGTTACACTTTATTTTCTAAAACAGACCGTCAGTTGATCACAACCTGAAGTGACAACATTAATCAAAGGTTATTACTTGTTTCTTTCTCGTGTTTTCTCAGTTGACACAGGCAAAAAGGATATTGTATTCCTCCTCGATGGTTCTGATGGCACAAGGAATGGCTTCCCAGCCATGCGTGATTTTGTTGAAAAAGTGGTTGAAAAAGTCAATGTGGGAGCAAACAAAGACCGTGTCTCTGTGGTCCAGTTTAGCAGAGAAGCTGAAGTCCATTTCTATCTGAACACGTACAATACAAGAGAGGATGTTGTGGATGCGGTCAGAGGGCTTAGACACAGGGGAGGAAGACCCCTCAACACCGGGGCAGCCCTCCAATATGTAAGGAGCAATGTCTTTACAAACTCCTCGGGCAGCAGGCATCTGCAAGGTGTTCCACAAATGTTGATCTTGCTGATTGGGGGAAGGTCTTTTGACAATGTTGACGCCCCAGCGTCTGCTCTAAAACAGCAGGGCATCTCTGTGATTGCTATTGGAACAAGGACCTCTGACAGTGGAGAGCTGCAGAAAGTATCCTATAAGCCAAATTATGCGCTTTCAGTGTCTGAGTTTAGCGATCTCCCTAGTGTCCAAGAACAGCTCTCCTCTGTCATTGAGACAGTGCAAGCAAGCTCTAAACCTTTGGCACCAACAGTGACTGGTAAGGAAATGACACATTTCACCTTCTATGGTCTCATAGGATGTAGTTGGAAGTGAGTTGATGTTTAGTTTGCTAAGCCTACGTCAGCAAGCTGCAGTCTAAAAAGTGTTTTACTAGCATACAACACTAATTAATAATTCGGAGCTTAGCATTCATTATCTGACGTATTGGAAGAAACCATGACTTGAAATTCAAAATGTTCCAAATTTCATCTTCCCTAGTTGTGAGACAGTACCCAGGAAGGGATGTGGTGTTCTTACTGGATGGATCTGATGGAACTAGAACTGGCTTCCCAGCAATGCGAGACTTTGTCCAAAGAGTAGTAGAGACACTCAGTGTGGATGACAACAAAGACCGTGTCTCGGTGGTTCAGTACAGCAGGGATCCAGCTGCCCAGTTCTTCTTGAACACGTACATGACAAAAGGCCAGATCCTTGATGCTGTCAGGGGTTTGAGGCACAAAGGAGGAAGACCCCTCAACACTGGAGCAGCTCTCCAGTACTTGAGGGATAATGTCTTCACTGCCTCTGCTGGAAGCAGACGGCCTGAAGGAGTTCCACAAGTCCTCATATTGTTAAGTGGTGGAAGATCTTTTGACAACGTCGATGCACCAGCTGATGCTCTCAAGCAGATGGGTGTCTTGATCTTCGCAATTGGAAGCAGAGGATCTGACATCAGAGAATTACAGAAAGTATCCAACGATCCCACTTATGCTCTTTCTGTGTCCGAATTCACTGACCTTCCAAGTGTCCAACAGCAGCTTCAGGCTTCTGTGGAGGCGGTGGTTATTGACGTCACCCCTGAGTCACCAACTGTACTTGGTATGTTCTCAAGCATCTTCTCAACGTGACATAGGCATTTTCCTGTGTGTTTTCACACTCTTGTAAGAATAGAAATTACGTGGGATGTGTGTATACTTTAACATGTGCTTTTCATGACAACTCAAACTAAGTTTACCTTGGGCAAAAAGGGAAGATAGTATAAGTTACACTTTATTTTCTAAAACAGACCGTCAGTTGATCACAACCTGAAGTGACAACATTAATCAAAGGTTATTACTTGTTTCTTTCTCGTGTTTTCTCAGTTGACACAGGCAAAAAGGATATTGTATTCCTCCTCGATGGTTCTGATGGCACAAGGAATGGCTTCCCAGCCATGCGTGATTTTGTTGAAAAAGTGGTTGAAAAAGTCAATGTGGGAGCAAACAAAGACCGTGTCTCTGTGGTCCAGTTTAGCAGAGAAGCTGAAGTCCATTTCTATCTGAACACGTACAATACAAGAGAGGATGTTGTGGATGCGGTCAGAGGGCTTAGACACAGGGGAGGAAGACCCCTCAACACCGGGGCAGCCCTCCAATATGTAAGGAGCAATGTCTTTACAAACTCCTCGGGCAGCAGGCATCTGCAAGGTGTTCCACAAATGTTGATCTTGCTGATTGGGGGAAGGTCTTTTGACAATGTTGACGCCCCAGCGTCTGCTCTAAAACAGCAGGGCATCTCTGTGATTGCTATTGGAACAAGGACCTCTGACAGTGGAGAGCTGCAGAAAGTATCCTATAAGCCAAATTATGCGCTTTCAGTGTCTGAGTTTAGCGATCTCCCTAGTGTCCAAGAACAGCTCTCCTCTGTCATTGAGACAGTGCAAGCAAGCTCTAAACCTTTGGCACCAACAGTGACTGGTAAGGAAATGACACATTTCACCTTCTATGGTCTCATAGGATGTAGTTGGAAGTGAGTTGATGTTTAGTTTGCTAAGCCTACGTCAGCAAGCTGCAGTCTAAAAAGTGTTTTACTAGCATACAACACTAATTAATAATTCGGAGCTTAGCATTCATTATCTGACGTATTGGAAGAAACCATGACTTGAAATTCAAAATGTTCCAAATTTCATCTTCCCTAGTTGTGAGACAGTACCCAGGAAGGGATGTGGTGTTCTTACTGGATGGATCTGATGGAACTAGAACTGGCTTCCCAGCAATGCGAGACTTTGTCCAAAGAGTAGTAGAGACACTCAGTGTGGATGACAACAAAGACCGTGTCTCGGTGGTTCAGTACAGCAGGGATCCAGCTGCCCAGTTCTTCTTGAACACGTACATGACAAAAGGCCAGATCCTTGATGCTGTCAGGGGTTTGAGGCACAAAGGAGGAAGACCCCTCAACACTGGAGCAGCTCTCCAGTACTTGAGGGATAATGTCTTCACTGCCTCTGCTGGAAGCAGACGGCCTGAAGGAGTTCCACAAGTCCTCATATTGTTAAGTGGTGGAAGATCTTTTGACAACGTCGATGCACCAGCTGATGCTCTCAAGCAGATGGGTGTCTTGATTTTCGCAATTGGAAGCAGAGGATCTGACATCAGAGAATTACAGAAAGTATCCAACGATCCCACTTATGCTCTTTCTGTGTCCGAATTCACTGACCTTCCAAGTGTCCAACAGCAGCTTCAGGCTTCTGTGGAGGCGGTGGTTATTGACGTCACCCCTGAGTCACCAACTGTACTTGGTATGTTCTCAAGCATCTTCTCAACGTGACATAGGCATTTTCCTGTGTGTTTTCACACTCTTGTAAGAATAGAAATTACGTGGGATGTGTGTATACTTTAACATGTGCTTTTCATGACAACTCAAACTAAGTTTACCTTGGGCAAAAAGGGAAGATAGTATAAGTTACACTTTATTTTCTAAAACAGACCGTCAGTTGATCACAACCTGAAGTGACAACATTAATCAAAGGTTATTACTTGTTTCTTTCTCGTGTTTTCTCAGTTGACACAGGCAAAAAGGATATTGTATTCCTCCTCGATGGTTCTGATGGCACAAGGAATGGCTTCCCAGCCATGCGTGATTTTGTTGAAAAAGTGGTTGAAAAAGTCAATGTGGGAGCAAACAAAGACCGTGTCTCTGTGGTCCAGTTTAGCAGAGAAGCTGAAGTCCATTTCTATCTGAACACGTACAATACAAGAGAGGATGTTGTGGATGCGGTCAGAGGGCTTAGACACAGGGGAGGAAGACCCCTCAACACCGGGGCAGCCCTCCAATATGTAAGGAGCAATGTCTTTACAAACTCCTCGGGCAGCAGGCATCTGCAAGGTGTTCCACAAATGTTGATCTTGCTGATTGGGGGAAGGTCTTTTGACAATGTTGACGCCCCAGCGTCTGCTCTAAAACAGCAGGGCATCTCTGTGATTGCTATTGGAACAAGGACCTCTGACAGTGGAGAGCTGCAGAAAGTATCCTATAAGCCAAATTATGCGCTTTCAGTGTCTGAGTTTAGCGATCTCCCTAGTGTCCAAGAACAGCTCTCCTCTGTCATTGAGACAGTGCAAGCAAGCTCTACACCTTTGGCACCAACAGTGACTGGTAAGGAAATGACACATTTCACCTTCTATGGTCTCATAGGATGTAGTTGGAAGTGAGTTGATGTTTAGTTTGCTAAGCCTACGTCAGCAAGCTGCAGTCTAAAAAGTGTTTTACTAGCATACAACACTAATTAATAATTCGGAGCTTAGCATTCATTATCTGACGTATTGGAAGAAACCATGACTTGAAATTCAAAATGTTCCAAATTTCATCTTCCCTAGTTGTGAGACAGTACCCAGGAAGGGATGTGGTGTTCTTACTGGATGGATCTGATGGAACTAGAACTGGCTTCCCAGCAATGCGAGACTTTGTCCAAAGAGTAGTAGAGACACTCAGTGTGGATGACAACAAAGACCGTGTCTCGGTGGTTCAGTACAGCAGGGATCCAGCTGCCCAGTTCTTCTTGAACACGTACATGACAAAAGGCCAGATCCTTGATGCTGTCAGGGGTTTGAGGCACAAAGGAGGAAGACCCCTCAACACTGGAGCAGCTCTCCAGTACTTGAGGGATAATGTCTTCACTGCCTCTGCTGGAAGCAGACGGCCTGAAGGAGTTCCACAAGTCCTCATATTGTTAAGTGGTGGAAGATCTTTTGACAACGTCGATGCACCAGCTGATGCTCTCAAGCAGATGGGTGTCTTGATTTTCGCAATTGGAAGCAGAGGATCTGACATCAGAGAATTACAGAAAGTATCCAACGATCCCACTTATGCTCTTTCTGTGTCCGAATTCACTGACCTTCCAAGTGTCCAACAGCAGCTTCAGGCTTCTGTGGAGGCGGTGGTTATTGACGTCACCCCTGAGTCACCAACTGTACTTGGTATGTTCTCAAGCATCTTCTCAACGTGACATAGGCATTTTCCTGTGTGTTTTCACACTCTTGTAAGAATAGAAATTACGTGGGATGTGTGTATACTTTAACATGTGCTTTTCATGACAACTCAAACTAAGTTTACCTTGGGCAAAAAGGGAAGATAGTATAAGTTACACTTTATTTTCTAAAACAGACCGTCAGTTGATCACAACCTGAAGTGACAACATTAATCAAAGGTTATTACTTGTTTCTTTCTCGTGTTTTCTCAGTTGACACAGGCAAAAAGGATATTGTATTCCTCCTCGATGGTTCTGATGGCACAAGGAATGGCTTCCCAGCCATGCGTGATTTTGTTGAAAAAGTGGTTGAAAAAGTCAATGTGGGAGCAAACAAAGACCGTGTCTCTGTGGTCCAGTTTAGCAGAGAAGCTGAAGTCCATTTCTAT
The DNA here is from genome assembly GCF_011125445.2 of Fundulus heteroclitus. Taxonomy (NCBI): domain Eukaryota; kingdom Metazoa; phylum Chordata; class Actinopteri; order Cyprinodontiformes; family Fundulidae; genus Fundulus; species Fundulus heteroclitus. The sequence goes on along the minus strand of NW_023396956.1, from coordinate 864,381 downwards.
CTGAACACGTACAATACAAGAGAGGATGTTGTGGATGCGGTCAGAGGGCTTAGACACAGGGGAGGAAGACCCCTCAACACCGGGGCAGCCCTCCAATATGTAAGGAGCAATGTCTTTACAAACTCCTCGGGCAGCAGGCATCTGCAAGGTGTTCCACAAATGTTGATCTTGCTGATTGGGGGAAGGTCTTTTGACAATGTTGACGCCCCAGCGTCTGCTCTAAAACAGCAGGGCATCTCTGTGATTGCTATTGGAACAAGGACCTCTGACAGTGGAGAGCTGCAGAAAGTATCCTATAAGCCAAATTATGCGCTTTCAGTGTCTGAGTTTAGCGATCTCCCTAGTGTCCAAGAACAGCTCTCCTCTGTCATTGAGACAGTGCAAGCAAGCTCTAAACCTTTGGCACCAACAGTGACTGGTAAGGAAATGACACATTTCACCTTCTATGGTCTCATAGGATGTAGTTGGAAGTGAGTTGATGTTTAGTTTGCTAAGCCTACGTCAGCAAGCTGCAGTCTAAAAAGTGTTTTACTAGCATACAACACTAATTAATAATTCGGAGCTTAGCATTCATTATCTGACGTATTGGAAGAAACCATGACTTGAAATTCAAAATGTTCCAAATTTCATCTTCCCTAGTTGTGAGACAGTACCCAGGAAGGGATGTGGTGTTCTTACTGGATGGATCTGATGGAACTAGAACTGGCTTCCCAGCAATGCGAGACTTTGTCCAAAGAGTAGTAGAGACACTCAGTGTGGATGACAACAAAGACCGTGTCTCGGTGGTTCAGTACAGCAGGGATCCAGCTGCCCAGTTCTTCTTGAACACGTACATGACAAAAGGCCAGATCCTTGATGCTGTCAGGGGTTTGAGGCACAAAGGAGGAAGACCCCTCAACACTGGAGCAGCTCTCCAGTACTTGAGGGATAATGTCTTCACTGCCTCTGCTGGAAGCAGACGGCCTGAAGGAGTTCCACAAGTCCTCATATTGTTAAGTGGTGGAAGATCTTTTGACAACGTCGATGCACCAGCTGATGCTCTCAAGCAGATGGGTGTCTTGATTTTCGCAATTGGAAGCAGAGGATCTGACATCAGAGAATTACAGAAAGTATCCAACGATCCCACTTATGCTCTTTCTGTGTCCGAATTCACTGACCTTCCAAGTGTCCAACAGCAGCTTCAGGCTTCTGTGGAGGCGGTGGTTATTGACGTCACCCCTGAGTCACCAACTGTACTTGGTATGTTCTCAAGCATCTTCTCAACGTGACATAGGCATTTTCCTGTGTGTTTTCACACTCTTGTAAGAATAGAAATTACGTGGGATGTGTGTATACTTTAACATGTGCTTTTCATGACAACTCAAACTAAGTTTACCTTGGGCAAAAAGGGAAGATAGTATAAGTTACACTTTATTTTCTAAAACAGACCGTCAGTTGATCACAACCTGAAGTGACAACATTAATCAAAGGTTATTACTTGTTTCTTTCTCGTGTTTTCTCAGTTGACACAGGCAAAAAGGATATTGTATTCCTCCTCGATGGTTCTGATGGCACAAGGAATGGCTTCCCAGCCATGCGTGATTTTGTTGAAAAAGTGGTTGAAAAAGTCAATGTGGGAGCAAACAAAGACCGTGTCTCTGTGGTCCAGTTTAGCAGAGAAGCTGAAGTCCATTTCTATCTGAACACGTACAATACAAGAGAGGATGTTGTGGATGCGGTCAGAGGGCTTAGACACAGGGGAGGAAGACCCCTCAACACCGGGGCAGCCCTCCAATATGTAAGGAGCAATGTCTTTACAAACTCCTCGGGCAGCAGGCATCTGCAAGGTGTTCCACAAATGTTGATCTTGCTGATTGGGGGAAGGTCTTTTGACAATGTTGACGCCCCAGCGTCTGCTCTAAAACAGCAGGGCATCTCTGTGATTGCTATTGGAACAAGGACCTCTGACAGTGGAGAGCTGCAGAAAGTATCCTATAAGCCAAATTATGCGCTTTCAGTGTCTGAGTTTAGCGATCTCCCTAGTGTCCAAGAACAGCTCTCCTCTGTCATTGAGACAGTGCAAGCAAGCTCTAAACCTTTGGCACCAACAGTGACTGGTAAGGAAATGACACATTTCACCTTCTATGGTCTCATAGGATGTAGTTGGAAGTGAGTTGATGTTTAGTTTGCTAAGCCTACGTCAGCAAGCTGCAGTCTAAAAAGTGTTTTACTAGCATACAACACTAATTAATAATTCGGAGCTTAGCATTCATTATCTGACGTATTGGAAGAAACCATGACTTGAAATTCAAAATGTTCCAAATTTCATCTTCCCTAGTTGTGAGACAGTACCCAGGAAGGGATGTGGTGTTCTTACTGGATGGATCTGATGGAACTAGAACTGGCTTCCCAGCAATGCGAGACTTTGTCCAAAGAGTAGTAGAGACACTCAGTGTGGATGACAACAAAGACCGTGTCTCGGTGGTTCAGTACAGCAGGGATCCAGCTGCCCAGTTCTTCTTGAACACGTACATGACAAAAGGCCAGATCCTTGATGCTGTCAGGGGTTTGAGGCACAAAGGAGGAAGACCCCTCAACACTGGAGCAGCTCTCCAGTACTTGAGGGATAATGTCTTCACTGCCTCTGCTGGAAGCAGACGGCCTGAAGGAGTTCCACAAGTCCTCATATTGTTAAGTGGTGGAAGATCTTTTGACAACGTCGATGCACCAGCTGATGCTCTCAAGCAGATGGGTGTCTTGATTTTCGCAATTGGAAGCAGAGGATCTGACATCAGAGAATTACAGAAAGTATCCAACGATCCCACTTATGCTCTTTCTGTGTCCGAATTCACTGACCTTCCAAGTGTCCAACAGCAGCTTCAGGCTTCTGTGGAGGCGGTGGTTATTGACGTCACCCCTGAGTCACCAACTGTACTTGGTATGTTCTCAAGCATCTTCTCAACGTGACATAGGCATTTTCCTGTGTGTTTTCACACTCTTGTAAGAATAGAAATTACGTGGGATGTGTGTATACTTTAACATGTGCTTTTCATGACAACTCAAACTAAGTTTACCTTGGGCAAAAAGGGAAGATAGTATAAGTTACACTTTATTTTCTAAAACAGACCGTCAGTTGATCACAACCTGAAGTGACAACATTAATCAAAGGTTATTACTTGTTTCTTTCTCGTGTTTTCTCAGTTGACACAGGCAAAAAGGATATTGTATTCCTCCTCGATGGTTCTGATGGCACAAGGAATGGCTTCCCAGCCATGCGTGATTTTGTTGAAAAAGTGGTTGAAAAAGTCAATGTGGGAGCAAACAAAGACCGTGTCTCTGTGGTCCAGTTTAGCAGAGAAGCTGAAGTCCATTTCTATCTGAACACGTACAATACAAGAGAGGATGTTGTGGATGCGGTCAGAGGGCTTAGACACAGGGGAGGAAGACCCCTCAACACCGGGGCAGCCCTCCAATATGTAAGGAGCAATGTCTTTACAAACTCCTCGGGCAGCAGGCATCTGCAAGGTGTTCCACAAATGTTGATCTTGCTGATTGGGGGAAGGTCTTTTGACAATGTTGACGCCCCAGCGTCTGCTCTAAAACAGCAGGGCATCTCTGTGATTGCTATTGGAACAAGGACCTCTGACAGTGGAGAGCTGCAGAAAGTATCCTATAAGCCAAATTATGCGCTTTCAGTGTCTGAGTTTAGCGATCTCCCTAGTGTCCAAGAACAGCTCTCCTCTGTCATTGAGACAGTGCAAGCAAGCTCTAAACCTTTGGCACCAACAGTGACTGGTAAGGAAATGACACATTTCACCTTCTATGGTCTCATAGGATGTAGTTGGAAGTGAGTTGATGTTTAGTTTGCTAAGCCTACGTCAGCAAGCTGCAGTCTAAAAAGTGTTTTACTAGCATACAACACTAATTAATAATTCGGAGCTTAGCATTCATTATCTGACGTATTGGAAGAAACCATGACTTGAAATTCAAAATGTTCCAAATTTCATCTTCCCTAGTTGTGAGACAGTACCCAGGAAGGGATGTGGTGTTCTTACTGGATGGATCTGATGGAACTAGAACTGGCTTCCCAGCAATGCGAGACTTTGTCCAAAGAGTAGTAGAGACACTCAGTGTGGATGACAACAAAGACCGTGTCTCGGTGGTTCAGTACAGCAGGGATCCAGCTGCCCAGTTCTTCTTGAACACGTACATGACAAAAGGCCAGATCCTTGATGCTGTCAGGGGTTTGAGGCACAAAGGAGGAAGACCCCTCAACACTGGAGCAGCTCTCCAGTACTTGAGGGATAATGTCTTCACTGCCTCTGCTGGAAGCAGACGGCCTGAAGGAGTTCCACAAGTCCTCATATTGTTAAGTGGTGGAAGATCTTTTGACAACGTCGATGCACCAGCTGATGCTCTCAAGCAGATGGGTGTCTTGATTTTCGCAATTGGAAGCAGAGGATCTGACATCAGAGAATTACAGAAAGTATCCAACGATCCCACTTATGCTCTTTCTGTGTCCGAATTCACTGACCTTCCAAGTGTCCAACAGCAGCTTCAGGCTTCTGTGGAGGCGGTGGTTATTGACGTCACCCCTGAGTCACCAACTGTACTTGGTATGTTCTCAAGCATCTTCTCAACGTGACATAGGCATTTTCCTGTGTGTTTTCACACTCTTGTAAGAATAGAAATTACGTGGGATGTGTGTATACTTTAACATGTGCTTTTCATGACAACTCAAACTAAGTTTACCTTGGGCAAAAAGGGAAGATAGTATAAGTTACACTTTATTTTCTAAAACAGACCGTCAGTTGATCACAACCTGAAGTGACAACATTAATCAAAGGTTATTACTTGTTTCTTTCTCGTGTTTTCTCAGTTGACACAGGCAAAAAGGATATTGTATTCCTCCTCGATGGTTCTGATGGCACAAGGAATGGCTTCCCAGCCATGCGTGATTTTGTTGAAAAAGTGGTTGAAAAAGTCAATGTGGGAGCAAACAAAGACCGTGTCTCTGTGGTCCAGTTTAGCAGAGAAGCTGAAGTCCATTTCTATCTGAACACGTACAATACAAGAGAGGATGTTGTGGATGCGGTCAGAGGGCTTAGACACAGGGGAGGAAGACCCCTCAACACCGGGGCAGCCCTCCAATATGTAAGGAGCAATGTCTTTACAAACTCCTCGGGCAGCAGGCATCTGCAAGGTGTTCCACAAATGTTGATCTTGCTGATTGGGGGAAGGTCTTTTGACAATGTTGACGCCCCAGCGTCTGCTCTAAAACAGCAGGGCATCTCTGTGATTGCTATTGGAACAAGGACCTCTGACAGTGGAGAGCTGCAGAAAGTATCCTATAAGCCAAATTATGCGCTTTCAGTGTCTGAGTTTAGCGATCTCCCTAGTGTCCAAGAACAGCTCTCCTCTGTCATTGAGACAGTGCAAGCAAGCTCTAAACCTTTGGCACCAACAGTGACTGGTAAGGAAATGACACATTTCACCTTCTATGGTCTCATAGGATGTAGTTGGAAGTGAGTTGATGTTTAGTTTGCTAAGCCTACGTCAGCAAGCTGCAGTCTAAAAAGTGTTTTACTAGCATACAACACTAATTAATAATTCGGAGCTTAGCATTCATTATCTGACGTATTGGAAGAAACCATGACTTGAAATTCAAAATGTTCCAAATTTCATCTTCCCTAGTTGTGAGACAGTACCCAGGAAGGGATGTGGTGTTCTTACTGGATGGATCTGATGGAACTAGAACTGGCTTCCCAGCAATGCGAGACTTTGTCCAAAGAGTAGTAGAGACACTCAGTGTGGATGACAACAAAGACCGTGTCTCGGTGGTTCAGTACAGCAGGGATCCAGCTGCCCAGTTCTTCTTGAACACGTACATGACAAAAGGCCAGATCCTTGATGCTGTCAGGGGTTTGAGGCACAAAGGAGGAAGACCCCTCAACACTGGAGCAGCTCTCCAGTACTTGAGGGATAATGTCTTCACTGCCTCTGCTGGAAGCAGACGGCCTGAAGGAGTTCCACAAGTCCTCATATTGTTAAGTGGTGGAAGATCTTTTGACAACGTCGATGCACCAGCTGATGCTCTCAAGCAGATGGGTGTCTTGATTTTCGCAATTGGAAGCAGAGGATCTGACATCAGAGAATTACAGAAAGTATCCAACGATCCCACTTATGCTCTTTCTGTGTCCGAATTCACTGACCTTCCAAGTGTCCAACAGCAGCTTCAGGCTTCTGTGGAGGCGGTGGTTATTGACGTCACCCCTGAGTCACCAACTGTACTTGGTATGTTCTCAAGCATCTTCTCAACGTGACATAGGCATTTTCCTGTGTGTTTTCACACTCTTGTAAGAATAGAAATTACGTGGGATGTGTGTATACTTTAACATGTGCTTTTCATGACAACTCAAACTAAGTTTACCTTGGGCAAAAAGGGAAGATAGTATAAGTTACACTTTATTTTCTAAAACAGACCGTCAGTTGATCACAACCTGAAGTGACAACATTAATCAAAGGTTATTACTTGTTTCTTTCTCGTGTTTTCTCAGTTGACACAGGCAAAAAGGATATTGTATTCCTCCTCGATGGTTCTGATGGCACAAGGAATGGCTTCCCAGCCATGCGTGATTTTGTTGAAAAAGTGGTTGAAAAAGTCAATGTGGGAGCAAACAAAGACCGTGTCTCTGTGGTCCAGTTTAGCAGAGAAGCTGAAGTCCATTTCTATCTGAACACGTACAATACAAGAGAGGATGTTGTGGATGCGGTCAGAGGGCTTAGACACAGGGGAGGAAGACCCCTCAACACCGGGGCAGCCCTCCAATATGTAAGGAGCAATGTCTTTACAAACTCCTCGGGCAGCAGGCATCTGCAAGGTGTTCCACAAATGTTGATCTTGCTGATTGGGGGAAGGTCTTTTGACAATGTTGACGCCCCAGCGTCTGCTCTAAAACAGCAGGGCATCTCTGTGATTGCTATTGGAACAAGGACCTCTGACAGTGGAGAGCTGCAGAAAGTATCCTATAAGCCAAATTATGCGCTTTCAGTGTCTGAGTTTAGCGATCTCCCTAGTGTCCAAGAACAGCTCTCCTCTGTCATTGAGACAGTGCAAGCAAGCTCTAAACCTTTGGCACCAACAGTGACTGGTAAGGAAATGACACATTTCACCTTCTATGGTCTCATAGGATGTAGTTGGAAGTGAGTTGATGTTTAGTTTGCTAAGCCTACGTCAGCAAGCTGCAGTCTAAAAAGTGTTTTACTAGCATACAACACTAATTAATAATTCGGAGCTTAGCATTCATTATCTGACGTATTGGAAGAAACCATGACTTGAAATTCAAAATGTTCCAAATTTCATCTTCCCTAGTTGTGAGACAGTACCCAGGAAGGGATGTGGTGTTCTTACTGGATGGATCTGATGGAACTAGAACTGGCTTCCCAGCAATGCGAGACTTTGTCCAAAGAGTAGTAGAGACACTCAGTGTGGATGACAACAAAGACCGTGTCTCGGTGGTTCAGTACAGCAGGGATCCAGCTGCCCAGTTCTTCTTGAACACGTACATGACAAAAGGCCAGATCCTTGATGCTGTCAGGGGTTTGAGGCACAAAGGAGGAAGACCCCTCAACACTGGAGCAGCTCTCCAGTACTTGAGGGATAATGTCTTCACTGCCTCTGCTGGAAGCAGACGGCCTGAAGGAGTTCCACAAGTCCTCATATTGTTAAGTGGTGGAAGATCTTTTGACAACGTCGATGCACCAGCTGATGCTCTCAAGCAGATGGGTGTCTTGATTTTCGCAATTGGAAGCAGAGGATCTGACATCAGAGAATTACAGAAAGTATCCAACGATCCCACTTATGCTCTTTCTGTGTCCGAATTCACTGACCTTCCAAGTGTCCAACAGCAGCTTCAGGCTTCTGTGGAGGCGGTGGTTATTGACGTCACCCCTGAGTCACCAACTGTACTTGGTATGTTCTCAAGCATCTTCTCAACGTGACATAGGCATTTTCCTGTGTGTTTTCACACTCTTGTAAGAATAGAAATTACGTGGGATGTGTGTATACTTTAACATGTGCTTTTCATGACAACTCAAACTAAGTTTACCTTGGGCAAAAAGGGAAGATAGTATAAGTTACACTTTATTTTCTAAAACAGACCGTCAGTTGATCACAACCTGAAGTGACAACATTAATCAAAGGTTATTACTTGTTTCTTTCTCGTGTTTTCTCAGTTGACACAGGCAAAAAGGATATTGTATTCCTCCTCGATGGTTCTGATGGCACAAGGAATGGCTTCCCAGCCATGCGTGATTTTGTTGAAAAAGTGGTTGAAAAAGTCAATGTGGGAGCAAACAAAGACCGTGTCTCTGTGGTCCAGTTTAGCAGAGAAGCTGAAGTCCATTTCTATCTGAACACGTACAATACAAGAGAGGATGTTGTGGATGCGGTCAGAGGGCTTAGACACAGGGGAGGAAGACCCCTCAACACCGGGGCAGCCCTCCAATATGTAAGGAGCAATGTCTTTACAAACTCCTCGGGCAGCAGGCATCTGCAAGGTGTTCCACAAATGTTGATCTTGCTGATTGGGGGAAGGTCTTTTGACAATGTTGACGCCCCAGCGTCTGCTCTAAAACAGCAGGGCATCTCTGTGATTGCTATTGGAACAAGGACCTCTGACAGTGGAGAGCTGCAGAAAGTATCCTATAAGCCAAATTATGCGCTTTCAGTGTCTGAGTTTAGCGATCTCCCTAGTGTCCAAGAACAGCTCTCCTCTGTCATTGAGACAGTGCAAGCAAGCTCTAAACCTTTGGCACCAACAGTGACTGGTAAGGAAATGACACATTTCACCTTCTATGGTCTCATAGGATGTAGTTGGAAGTGAGTTGATGTTTAGTTTGCTAAGCCTACGTCAGCAAGCTGCAGTCTAAAAAGTGTTTTACTAGCATACAACACTAATTAATAATTCGGAGCTTAGCATTCATTATCTGACGTATTGGAAGAAACCATGACTTGAAATTCAAAATGTTCCAAATTTCATCTTCCCTAGTTGTGAGACAGTACCCAGGAAGGGATGTGGTGTTCTTACTGGATGGATCTGATGGAACTAGAACTGGCTTCCCAGCAATGCGAGACTTTGTCCAAAGAGTAGTAGAGACACTCAGTGTGGATGACAACAAAGACCGTGTCTCGGTGGTTCAGTACAGCAGGGATCCAGCTGCCCAGTTCTTCTTGAACACGTACATGACAAAAGGCCAGATCCTTGATGCTGTCAGGGGTTTGAGGCACAAAGGAGGAAGACCCCTCAACACTGGAGCAGCTCTCCAGTACTTGAGGGATAATGTCTTCACTGCCTCTGCTGGAAGCAGACGGCCTGAAGGAGTTCCACAAGTCCTCATATTGTTAAGTGGTGGAAGATCTTTTGACAACGTCGATGCACCAGCTGATGCTCTCAAGCAGATGGGTGTCTTGATTTTCGCAATTGGAAGCAGAGGATCTGACATCAGAGAATTACAGAAAGTATCCAACGATCCCACTTATGCTCTTTCTGTGTCCGAATTCACTGACCTTCCAAGTGTCCAACAGCAGCTTCAGGCTTCTGTGGAGGCGGTGGTTATTGACGTCACCCCTGAGTCACCAACTGTACTTGGTATGTTCTCAAGCATCTTCTCAACGTGACATAGGCATTTTCCTGTGTGTTTTCACACTCTTGTAAGAATAGAAATTACGTGGGATGTGTGTATACTTTAACATGTGCTTTTCATGACAACTCAAACTAAGTTTACCTTGGGCAAAAAGGGAAGATAGTATAAGTTACACTTTATTTTCTAAAACAGACCGTCAGTTGATCACAACCTGAAGTGACAACATTAATCAAAGGTTATTACTTGTTTCTTTCTCGTGTTTTCTCAGTTGACACAGGCAAAAAGGATATTGTATTCCTCCTCGATGGTTCTGATGGCACAAGGAATGGCTTCCCAGCCATGCGTGATTTTGTTGAAAAAGTGGTTGAAAAAGTCAATGTGGGAGCAAACAAAGACCGTGTCTCTGTGGTCCAGTTTAGCAGAGAAGCTGAAGTCCATTTCTATCTGAACACGTACAATACAAGAGAGGATGTTGTGGATGCGGTCAGAGGGCTTAGACACAGGGGAGGAAGACCCCTCAACACCGGGGCAGCCCTCCAATATGTAAGGAGCAATGTCTTTACAAACTCCTCGGGCAGCAGGCATCTGCAAGGTGTTCCACAAATGTTGATCTTGCTGATTGGGGGAAGGTCTTTTGACAATGTTGACGCCCCAGCGTCTGCTCTAAAACAGCAGGGCATCTCTGTGATTGCTATTGGAACAAGGACCTCTGACAGTGGAGAGCTGCAGAAAGTATCCTATAAGCCAAATTATGCGCTTTCAGTGTCTGAGTTTAGCGATCTCCCTAGTGTCCAAGAACAGCTCTCCTCTGTCATTGAGACAGTGCAAGCAAGCTCTACACCTTTGGCACCAACAGTGACTGGTAAGGAAATGACACATTTCACCTTCTATGGTCTCATAGGATGTAGTTGGAAGTGAGTTGATGTTTAGTTTGCTAAGCCTACGTCAGCAAGCTGCAGTCTAAAAAGTGTTTTACTAGCATACAACACTAATTAATAATTCGGAGCTTAGCATTCATTATCTGACGTATTGGAAGAAACCATGACTTGAAATTCAAAATGTTCCAAATTTCATCTTCCCTAGTTGTGAGACAGTACCCAGGAAGGGATGTGGTGTTCTTACTGGATGGATCTGATGGAACTAGAACTGGCTTCCCAGCAATGCGAGACTTTGTCCAAAGAGTAGTAGAGACACTCAGTGTGGATGACAACAAAGACCGTGTCTCGGTGGTTCAGTACAGCAGGGATCCAGCTGCCCAGTTCTTCTTGAACACGTACATGACAAAAGGCCAGATCCTTGATGCTGTCAGGGGTTTGAGGCACAAAGGAGGAAGACCCCTCAACACTGGAGCAGCTCTCCAGTACTTGAGGGATAATGTCTTCACTGCCTCTGCTGGAAGCAGACGGCCTGAAGGAGTTCCACAAGTCCTCATATTGTTAAGTGGTGGAAGATCTTTTGACAACGTCGATGCACCAGCTGATGCTCTCAAGCAGATGGGTGTCTTGATTTTCGCAATTGGAAGCAGAGGATCTGACATCAGAGAATTACAGAAAGTATCCAACGATCCCACTTATGCTCTTTCTGTGTCCGAATTCACTGACCTTCCAAGTGTCCAACAGCAGCTTCAGGCTTCTGTGGAGGCGGTGGTTATTGACGTCACCCCTGAGTCACCAACTGTACTTGGTATGTTCTCAAGCATCTTCTCAACGTGACATAGGCATTTTCCTGTGTGTTTTCACACTCTTGTAAGAATAGAAATTACGTGGGATGTGTGTATACTTCAACATGTGCTTTTCATGACAACTCAAACTAAGTTTACCTTGGGCAAAAATGGAAAATAGTATAAGTTACACTTTATTTTCTAAAACAGACCGTCAGTTGATCACAACCTGAAGTGACAACATTAATCAAAGGTTATTACTTGTTTCTTTCTTGTGTTTTCTCAGTTGACACAGGCAAAAAGGATATTGTATTCCTCCTCGATGGTTCTGATGGCACAAGGAATGGCTTCCCAGCCATGCGTGATTTTGTTGAAAAAGTGGTTGAAAAAGTCAATGTGGGAGCAAACAAAGACCGTGTCTCTGTGGTCCAGTTTAGCAGAGAAGCTGAAGTCCATTTCTATCTGAACACGTACAATACAAGAGAGGATGTTGTGGATGCGGTCAGAGGGCTTAGACACAGGGGAGGAAGACCCCTCAACACCGGGGCAGCCCTCCAATATGTAAGGAGCAATGTCTTTACAAACTCCTCGGGCAGCAGGCATCTGCAAGGTGTTCCACAAATGTTGATCTTGCTGATTGGGGGAAGGTCTTTTGACAATGTTGACGCCCCAGCGTCTGCTCTAAAACAGCAGGGCATCTCTGTGATTGCTATTGGAACAAGGACCTCTGACAGTGGAGAGCTGCAGAAAGTATCCTATAAGCCAAATTATGCGCTTTCAGTGTCTGAGTTTAGCGATCTCCCTAGTGTCCAAGAACAGCTCTCCTCTGTCATTGAGACAGTGCAAGCAAGCTCTAAACCTTTGGCACCAACAGTGACTGGTAAGGAAATGACACATTTCACCTTCTATGGTCTCATAGGATGTAGTTGGAAGTGAGTTGATGTTTAGTTTGCTAAGCCTACGTCAGCAAGCTGCAGTCTAAAAAGTGTTTTACTAGCATACAACACTAATTAATAATTCGGAGCTTAGCATTCATTATCTGACGTATTGGAAGAAACCATGACTTGAAATTCAAAATGTTCCAAATTTCATCTTCCCTAGTTGTGAGACAGTACCCAGGAAGGGATGTGGTGTTCTTACTGGATGGATCTGATGGAACTAGAACTGGCTTCCCAGCAATGCGAGACTTTGTCCAAAGAGTAGTAGAGACACTCAGTGTGGATGACAACAAAGACCGTGTCTCGGTGGTTCAGTACAGCAGGGATCCAGCTGCCCAGTTCTTCTTGAACACGTACATGACAAAAGGCCAGATCCTTGATGCTGTCAGGGGTTTGAGGCACAAAGGAGGAAGACCCCTCAACACTGGAGCAGCTCTCCAGTACTTGAGGGATAATGTCTTCACTGCCTCTGCTGGAAGCAGACGGCCTGAAGGAGTTCCACAAGTCCTCATATTGTTAAGTGGTGGAAGATCTTTTGACAACGTCGATGCACCAGCTGATGCTCTCAAGCAGATGGGTGTCTTGATCTTCGCAATTGGAAGCAGAGGATCTGACATCAGAGAATTACAGAAAGTATCCAACGATCCCACTTATGCTCTTTCTGTGTCCGAATTCACTGACCTTCCAAGTGTCCAACAGCAGCTTCAGGCTTCTGTGGAGGCGGTGGTTATTGACGTCACCCCTGAGTCACCAACTGTACTTGGTATGTTCTCAAGCATCTTCTCAACGTGACATAGGCATTTTCCTGTGTGTTTTCACACTCTTGTAAGAATAGAAATTGTAGTGTGTGACTATCGCAAGCTAGGTTAGTCACTGAGGGAAGGACGTAGGTGTCTGTCTGACTCGCTGACTGAAGGAGGAAACTTGGCTCCAATACTGGTTGAAGGGTGTTTATTTTTCTTCTTCTTGCACAATACACTTTGACAAGTTTGTATATTGACTGGAAAAATACTTTGGTTATTGATTTGTTACTTTGCGGTCAACAGAAAATATCGGCCCCTATCTCAACCCTCTCTGTCACAAACAAAAGACAAAAAGAAACAAAACTCCATGGGTAGACACAGGTGCTAATTATCAGGCCATCATCCACACCCAGCCACACCCACAGACATATATCCACACACACTTGCTCCCTCTTGTGACCAGTGCTAAACTCATCCATGCCTCTACAGAAATTATGTGGGATGTGTGTATACTTCAACATGTGCTTTTCATGACAACTCAAACTAAGTTTACCTTGGGCAAAAAGGGAAAATAGTATAAGTTACACTTTATTTTCTAAACCAGACCGTCAGTTGATCACAACCTGAAGTGACAACATTAATCAAAGGTTATTACTTGTTTCTTTCTTGTGTTTTCTCAGTTGACACAGGCAAAAAGGATATTGTACTCCTCCTCGATGGTTCTGATGGCACAAGGAATGTTGATCACAACCTGCTCCTATAACATGATTGTCAGGTTAATTGGCCTTCTTTAAATTCCCCTTAGGTGAGAGTGTGAGAATGGTTGTTTGTATCTGTGTTGCCCTGAGATAGTTAGGTGACCTTTCCAGGGTGTACCCTGCCTCTCGCCCATTGACAGCTGGAGATCGGCACCAGCACCCCTCGTGACCCCAATAGGTATAGACGTGACATAAGATGGATGGATGGATGTAAAATAGGCTATCCCGTTAGTTGGTAAAGAAACAAAAACAATTTAATGATCTAGTTTACACTGTCCCAAAGATAGAACAGTTGATCTGAATCATGACAATACAATATTTGATTCAGATTTTGGTCTATTTCAGAGTTAAAAATCTAAATGATTTTGACAACTTTTTGAATTTTCTCACAGCCCTCTCAGGTGAATCACTCATTAGAAACACGTGGACTATAAGCAGTTTTTAAAAAAAGAACATTTTGTACTCAACCCACGTTAATTAATATACCAATGCAAGTTTAATGGTTTGAAGTGATGAAAACACTCATACAAAGTTTTAATAACAAAGCACAGACTGTTGTACAAAGTACTTTGCTTCACTGGTTAAACCCAATAGAATTTAGTTTTTCTTTATCAATTTACAATAAATACTAAGGAATGATTGCTACAGGGTGTATTTCTCTACAAAAAATCTTTGAGGAGGGGAAAGTAAATACTAAGCATGGTTTCCCAAAACTGTTTCAGAATTTCACGTTTTCTTTGGATTATTAGAGCATTCATGTCATTACCTAACATAAAAGGAAATAAATGCACGAAATAGCAGGAAACGTGTGTAAGAAAAAGGCATTTCAAATCTGCATAGAACTTATGATGGTAACGCAGACACCAAGGGAGGATTCAAAGGTGTTCCGATCATATTTATGTGTGTAAATCACATCTACCAGAAATGTCTCTTCCTATTTTGATTTAGAAAATGGTTTTCAGGACGATCTGTTTGCCTTCTAACTGCACCAAGGTTTGCCAGCAAATGAAAAAAGACCCGTGTTTCAGGCTCACAACAGTTTGTTTGTCTGTTTGTTTGTTGGTTGGTTGAACTTAAATGGGCTTATTTCAGCTGACCAAGCAAAGCAAACTATCAGAAGAAAAGAACAATGGTTCGTTTTTGCTGACAAAGTGCCAATAACTCATTTATAAGAACATAATCTGGTGATATTTAGAATTAAAGGTAGAATGAATTTTTTTTTTTTCCAGAAATGTAGGTAAGAAACGCCTCAGTCGCTTTCTGAATAAGTGCGCGCATGCACAAGACAAGTTTTACCTGATCTTCAACTCCCCAGGGGGAAAGTGGGAAAATTCTCCAAAATACAATCTGGTCTTATTTCTGTCTTCTGTTCTGAGGCCTTCCTCTTCTTCTCATAAACTTGTACACAGTGAACTTCTTGCGACTCTCAGCCATGTTCAAAGTCTAAGGTGAGAACAGCGGAGCTACAATGAACGGCTAACACCGAAGCGAACCGCTAAGATAGCCGCTAAGGTAACCGCTAAGGTAGCCGCTAAGCTAACCGCTAAGCTAACCGGATACATAAAAACTGCACCAATGACGTGCGGTAGGGCTCATTGGTGAGGCACTGACGTCATCAGGGTCAGATTTACAAATATATAAACTCTACAGAGTAGACTCATTATAAAGTTCTGATGGAGACTGATTGAGCCAAATAAATTCACCAAGATACATAGAAATAATATTGATTCTTAGAAAATAATACTAAATTATTTGTCATTTGATTGGTAACAGTTTATGAGTTATGATGAGTTTCTGCATTTGTAATACATTGAAAAACTATAACCCACATTACGCACATTTCATTACAAAAACAAAACATGAATACTTATCGCTGTCTTACCTCTACTTATAAATGAAGTCCATGCGCCGCTCTTTCTGAACAAAAATATCATCATTTCCCGGTAAAAGTTCTCTTTATCTTCTTCAGATTTAAAAGTGTCTCAGTCTCAGTGGAGCTCACTGCCAGGGAGGAAAGCCTTCCTTCATCAGTCCTGTTCCAGCTGGATGTTTAGAGTCTTTTTAGTGCTTTACTTGTTTAGCATAACTCGCTAATAAAACATCCATAACTTGCTGTCACTCTACAGTTTTAGGATCAGGAGCAGTGCTCCTTGAGCGCCCCCTGCCTAGAGGCCAAGGAACTGCAGGCCTCACCAACAACCAGCTCTCTGCTGGTTATGATCGCCCAGCAGCACGAAAACATGTTACCTGCACACAGTTTAATGAAAAAAACACAATTCATAATCCACATACATTAAATTGTGGAAAATCAGTTAATAACTGTTTGAACAATCGAATTTATGATCTAGAGACAGGAAGATGCATTCACAGAATGGAAGCCAGCGCAGTTAACATGGGATTGCGTAATCCCAGGGGAGGCCAAGCTCGCTGCGGCCACCAAGGATTTACATGAAAAATAGCAAAAAGTCTGCTATTTTAAAGAGAATATGATCAAAAATTAGGAAATTAGATAAAAAAATAACTTTTATTACACATGACTGAGTGAATCAAAATATATATTATATTATCATTATTATATATTTTCTTTTTTTCCATGATGACAAGTCAGGCCTGGCCTCACTTGCCTCCCCTGACTGCACGTCACTGAACCGCACAGCCTAAAAGGGGAAACTAACAAGGAGCGTGCACTGAATACCGAATGCTGTACTTTTATAAGTACCGAGCAAAGCCCGTACTACCGGGTACCGACAGGCGTAAAATCAAACGGTATTCAAATGCATCACTGTGACACTGAGGGATCGAAGAGTGGCAATTTTCCACTTGAACACAGCGAGGCACGCACAAGAACGTGATGACGTCACGAGCACGGATGACCAAAAGTGCTGCAGGTTACGCCGCTGCGATATTTGTGAGGGGAAGTGCGAAACCAGCGTCGGGAATACCTGTAATCTGAAAAAAAAAAAAAAAAAAATGAATACCTGTAATCTGAGGAAGCACCTGGTCACTGCTGCCAAGTTTGCAGATTTCTTGCTATATTTAGTGACTTTTCGGACCCACCCAAACTTTAATTATTTATTTATTTTCAAAAAAGCAACTTGCAAACATCTAGCGACTTTCTCCTGTTATTGGTGACTTCCCGTGAAAGTAACAATCGTCTCCCAGACAGACAGGCAGCCGCCTCGTCCTGAAACTCACCTGCAGTCAGAGCAAAGAGGAAAGCTGCTCTGTTCCCTCCTTGCAAATGTAGCCCGCCCTGATTTACAAAGCGGGATAAAATATCTTTTTATTTTTTTCTTCTCTGAAACTGTTGCACTAAAACAATTCCCTGTATTTTATTCGCACGCAGCTTCAATCCCATATTCACCTTGTTCACGTTGTTCCTCTGACAACTTTTGTTTTGGTAAAACTGTTTATTATTACATTGCCTTAGTTATTTTTCAGGCAATGTTTTAAAATTAATCAATTATTTTTGTAGATTCAAACAAGTTTATACATTGAGAAATAAATATGTTAATTAGGAAAAATATAAAGATTTTATTAGTAAACATTTATTACCACATAAATGTACAAAAGTACCAAAAATAGGTACTATTAAGTACCGGTAGCGATTTCTACCGGGCATCAGTACCGTGTCTGTTCAAATGTGAAAGGTACCCATTCCTAGGGTGCACACACACTGGCATTACGTGAGAGCGTCACAATAATTGGCATGTGGGAAAACCAATCGAAAAGGTGGTACCTCCGGAACTCGAAACCAAAAAAGGTTGTCCACTAGACCTAAGTGATGTCGTAATAAGCTCCAGAACATTGAAATCAGGTTTATTGCTCACTGAGTTGTTGAGATCCTTTTGATTATAAACTATAACAATGCCATTTTTTGTTTTCTCTCTTACAGCGGAGTCGCAAGGCCCTCGCAAAGACATTGTTTTCCTGGTTGATGGATCGGATGATGTTGGTCGAGAATTTGCTATCATCCAGGAGTTCATCCGCAGGGTTGTGGAGAGTCTCAACGTGGGTGAAAACAAGATTCGAATTGGCGTGGTCCAGTATGGTGATTCTGCCCAGGCTGACATGCATCTCAACTCATATACAACAAAAGAAGGCGTCCTGAATGGCATCAGGGAAATGAGACAGCTTGGAGGAAGACAGCGTAACCTTGGCCAAGCCTTGCAGTTCCTCAGTCAGAACGTTATGATACCAGCACGAGGTAGCAGGAAGCGAGAAGGTGTGCCACAGTTTGCCATCGTTGTGTCCAATAGACCCTCAACAGATGACGTCCGGCGGGAAGCCTTTTCCCTCAAACAATCAGGAGTCATTCCATTTAGCATTGGCACCAGAGAGATCAACCCCGAAGAGCTACGTTTGGTGTCATTTGTCTCAAAATACTCCTTCCCTGTTGATGATCTTCCTGGCTTGTACCAAGTCCAAGAAAGCCTCATCAACACACTAACAGAGTTATCAGATGAAGAAATTGCAAGATTGAGGCCTGAATTTCCAGATTTTGGAGGTAATTTGTCTTGGTCCCTATTTTCTGTAACTCTCTTTCTTGGTTCTTGACTTTTAATAGGTGTTCAATTGAATTCAATTTTATTTTTACAGCGCCAATTTATGAAACATGTCATCTCGAGGCACTTTACAAAGTCAAATCAATCATATTATACAGATTGGTCAGAAATTTCCTATATAAGGAAACCAGTTGATTGCTTCAAAGTCTCTCCAAGCAGCATTCACTCCTCCTGAAAGAGCGTAGAGCCACAGTGGACAGTCGTCTGCATTGTTGATGGCTTTGCAGCAATCCCTCATACTGAGCATGCATGAAGCGACAGTGGAGAGGAAAACTCCCCTTTAACAGGGAGGAGAACCTCCAGCAGAACCAGAACCAGGCTCAGTGTGAACGCTCATCTGCCTCCACCCACTGGGGCTTAGAGAAGACAGAGCAGAGACACAGAAAGCTCAGAAGCTCACATTGACCCAGGAGTACTTTCTATGGTAGATGGTAATAGTGGATGATCTGCCTCCCCTGATGATGTCACAGCTAACAGAACGCCAGACCAGGTGTACCTTCTATGAAGAGAAAAATGACAGAGAACAAAAAGTTAAAAGCTGAAATGACAACAAACAATGCAGATTGGAGAGCAGTAGGAGAACTCAGCAGAGAGAGAGAAATAGACCCTGATGTCCTCCAGCAGCCTAAGCCTATAGCAGCATAACTATAGAGGTAGCTCAGGGTAACATGAGCCACTCTGACTAGAAGCTTTGTCACAAAGGAAAGTTTTAAGATTAGTCTTAAAAGTAGACGGGGTGTCTGCCTCACGGACCAAAACTGGGAGTTGGTTCCACAGGAGAGGAGCCTGATAGCTAAAGGATCTGCCTCCCATTCTACTTTTAGAGACTCTAGGAACCACCAGCAGACCTGCAGTCTGAGAGCGAAGTGCTCTGTTAGGAACATACGGGGTAATCAGAGCTCTGATATATGATGGAGCTTGATTATTAAGGGCTTTATACGTTAGAAGGAGAATTTTAAATTCTATTCTTGATTTAACAGGAAGCCAATGAAGGGAAGCTAAAACAGGAGAAATATGATCCCTCTTGTTGATTTTCATCAGAACTCTTGCCGCAGCATTTTGGATCAGCTGAAGGCTTTGAACTGCATTTTGTGGACTTCCTGATAGTAAAGAATTACAATAGTCCAGCCTTGAAGTAACAAATGCATGGACTAGTTTTTCAGCATCACTCCTGGACAGAATGTTTCTAATTTAGGCGATATTCCTGAGGTGAAAAAAGGAAACTCTGGAAACCTGTTTAATATGGGATTTAAATGACATGTCTTGGTCAAAAATAACACCAAGATTTTTTACTTTATTACCAGAGGCCAAGTTAATGCCACCCAGATTAAGTGATTGATTAAGAACTTTATTTTTTGAGGACTCTGGTCCAAAGATTACAACTTCTGTCTTGTCAGAATTTAAGTGCAGGAAATTTAAAGTCATCCAGCTTTTGATGTCATCAAGTTGTTGTATAATTACAGCCTACTTAGCTGTTTACTAGGATCTGGAAGTCTCCTCACGAGATTCCCAAATCACCTGAGCTGACTACTTTCAGTGTTATCTAGAGCTAAACCACCTAAAGAATGATCATGCTTACTGACCCTTGATGTTCCCTTAAAATGAAAGCAACCTTCTACATTATGAATTTGTTATGTTGGTAGAACCTATACAGTAATTATATCTTAAGATAACCACCTTTGGTTTAGTGGTTTTTTTGTAGCCTAGCTAAGCAGCTAAAGGTGTGAAAGACTTTCCAGTTTGAACCTTCAGAGTTTAAAATATCTCTGCCAGAACCTCCAGAGCCAAAGACATTTTGTAATCTGATGTGTTTCCTTTCTCTCATCTGGAAACAGCAAGCTAATCCACAGTTACAACAGCTCAAGATTTTTAACAATAGGAACCATTTCACTGAACAGTTGTCTAAAAAGAGCACAGATAATAATTTGCAAAAATATATATTTCCATCTACTCCTACTTATGGTCTGGCTTAAAGCTGCTGTTTAGTGTTGGCAGTACATTTAAACATAGATCTTTAACTTGAGTCCTCCCAACTGTCAAAAAGTCAAAAGAAAACATAATTTTCCAATAAACTAAACTGACCAATAGTAAACACTAATGATTTCACTTCAGTTCTTTGTTCTGTAATGTTTTAAAGGCGTTGGCAATTCCTTATGATCTGCATAAGATTGGCACAGAATTGTGCTTTAACGTATCCTATCATTTCTGCTTTGTTTCCACCTCTAAGAAAGTGACCGTTGATCACAATATAATCCTGTGCTTCTATTTTAACAGTAGTCACGCCACCACCAGCAGTAGGACAAGATAGGAGGGATGTTGTGTTCCTCATCGATGGCTCTTCTGCAACACGTAGCGAGTTCCCATCCATTCGCCAAATGATAAGAAGAGTTGTGGACCAGCTGGATGTAGGACTCGACCGGGTCAGAGTTTCCGTGGTGCAGTACAGCGATGATCCAAAACCAGAATTCCTTCTGAATGAGTACTCCACTAAAGGCGAAGTTCAACAGGCTGTCTCAAAACTCGCGAGCATGGGTGGAAGTCGCCTCAACACGGGCCGTGCCCTTGAGTGGGTTTCCAGGAACATCTACCAGAGATCTGCAGGAAGCCGGGTGGAGGACGGCGTGCCTCAGTTCCTCATTCTGGTCACCGGCGGCAAGTCCTCAGATGATGTGTCAACACAAGCTGACCAGCTGAAGAGAAACCAGGTTGCACCTGTTGCCATTGGTTCAAGAAATGCAGATCGAGATGAACTTCGACAGATTTCCCTAAAGCCAGAGCTCGTGTACACCGTTGACAGCTTCCAACAACTTTCAAGAGTGGAACCGCAACTCATTAATTCAGTCAAAACAATATCCACCGCTGATATCATCCAGAGTTACGTTCCAGTGGTGGACGAAGGTAAGAAATGTGATTTTAAGAACTACTCCGGTAACATGGTGGAGTCAATTACTGGATATC
Source organism: Fundulus heteroclitus (assembly GCF_011125445.2). Taxonomy (NCBI): domain Eukaryota; kingdom Metazoa; phylum Chordata; class Actinopteri; order Cyprinodontiformes; family Fundulidae; genus Fundulus; species Fundulus heteroclitus. The sequence goes on along the minus strand of NW_023396956.1, from coordinate 843,135 downwards.
TGCTAGAAAACATTTTTGTTTTGCTATAGCTATATTTGTGTCTCTATTTTGCAGGTGGTCTGGATATCGGGAAAAAGGATATCATCTTCCTCATTGATGGCTCAGACAGCACAGGTCCCAATGGAATCGCTCATATTCGAGACTTTATCATCAGTATTGTCCAAAAGCTCACTGTGCACCCTGATAAAGTCCGTGTTGCTATTGTCCAGTATTCAGACAGAAGCAAAACAGAGTTCTCACTCAAGACACATTACGACAAGCAATCTGTGGTGTCTGCTATCAAACGCCTCCGTCAGATAGGTGGACGTTCCTCAGAACTGGCCAAAGCCATTGATTACGTCTTAGATAACGAGCTGAAAACATCGGCCGGAGCGCGTCTGCAGGAGGCCTCCCAGCATCTTGTAGTTCTTTCAGGGAGACGATCCACCCAACCCGTTACTCTCTCTGGACCTCTGCTAAAGAACAAACGGGTGAACTGCATCGGTGTTGGGACTGGCAACGCTGACAGAGCTCAGCTAAGGGAAATTGCCACATCCCAAGAAGATGTTTTTACAGTAGCTACATTCCCCGACTTGCCGAGAGTAAAAGAAAATGTTATTTTAAGGCTGAGCGGGGTTGCAGGAGTCCCTTCACCCCCAGATGTTACTCCAAGTAAGTCATATAGATATCAACATTTTTACTTAATAAATGGACCTTATTGTAAAGGGGAAGTGTGATAAACTACCACTCATAAGTTTAGGATCACTTAGAAATCTCCTTATATTTTTATTAAAATAACATTAAATTGATCGTAAATACAGTCATTGTTAATTTAGACAGACATTGTCAATGTGGTAAGAAATGTGCATAAGAAATGCCACTCAAGCTAACCCAATATGTGGGAGGAACTTCAGGACGCATCGGGTGACATTTCTTCAGATTACCTCAACAAATTTAGAGCTTGAATGCCAAATGTCTGCAAGGCTGTAATTGCTGTAAATGGGTGATTCTTTGATCAAAGCAAAATTTGAAGGTAGAATTATTAGTCTTAAAAGTAGACGGGGTGTCTGCCTCACGGACCAAAACTGGGAGTTGGTTCCACAGGAGAGGAGCCTGATAGCTAAAGGATCTGCCTCCCATTCTACTTTTAGAGACTCTAGGAACCACCAGCAGACCTGCAGTCTGAGAGCGAAGTGCTCTGTTAGGAACATACGGGGTAATCAGAGCTCTGATATATGATGGAGCTTGATTATTAAGGGCTTTATACGTTAGAAGGAGAATTTTAAATTCTATTCTTGATTTAACAGGAAGCCAATGAAGGGAAGCTAAAACAGGAGAAATATGATCCCTCTGGTTGATTTTCAGAGTTTTTATCAGAACTCTTGCTGCAGCTCCCGTTTGAATCAGGCACGAGGTCAAGTGGGAGCCACTAGAACTGCCAGAGTCCTGGATAGATGTCAAAACGTTTTTAGAAAGAACTGAGCAAATGTCCGGTTGCCTCCAATTTAAGCTTGTTTGCTGAAACCCTTGAAATATGTTTAATATGGGATAACACCAATATTTTTCACTTTATTACCGGAGGCTGATTTAATTTCATCCAGATTAGGTGATTGATTAAGAAGTTTATTTTCTAAGGCCTCTGGTCCAAAGATGACAACTTCTGTTTTTCAAAAGAAGAAAAGCTTTACTATGTTTTGCTGATTAAATAACTTGTTATCTAGATACATTGCAATTTCTGAGCACATCTATTACCTTTTGTGGCCTTTCTAGTTCTGCGTGTATTCGATAGGGAGGCGTCAGCTAGCAATGCTAACCACAGCATAACATATATCATGTACCGAGGAAAATGAAACTCATAACATCATTAATTTTACCTTTGTTCTTGTCCCAACTGTAGCACAAGTGTTACATTATGAAAAATCTCTGCTGGGGTTCTAGGTTTGGAGTCCAGGCAGAAATTCAAAAGTCGTAGAGGCATTTTCCGTTTAGTTTTAACTTCTACCTGTTGTCTTCTTCAGTTCTGACATATTTTTTTTAACTTTAAATTCATTTTCCATCTTTTAGCGGATGATCAGCCTGAATCCAAAAAGGCCGATATAGTCTTCTTAATGGATGGATCCATCAATGTGGGCCAGGAAAACTTCAAGGAAGTCAGGGAATTCATCATGAATCTGATTGATTCGTTCTTCACGGAGAGAGACAACCTCCGAGTTTCCCTTGCTCAGTATGCTGCAGATGTGACCGATGCCTTTTACCTCAACACCTACAGCAACAGGGACGATGTTGTAGATGCTATTAGCAAGATACAATACAAAGGCGGACGTGCAGTCAGGACTGGTGATGCCATCCGCTATGTCCAAAACGTCCATTTTACCAAGGAGAGAGGGAGCAGGATAGATGAAGGCATTCCTCAGTTCCTCATGCTGATCACGGGAGGTCGCTCAGATGACGATGGGAAGACAGCAGCTCTGGCTCTGAAGAGCCGGGGAGTGAAAGTCTTTGCCATAGGAGTGGGAGACATTCAGGACGAGCTGGAGAACCTGGCGAGTCAATCTTCCACCACGGCACGAGCACAGGCCTACGTGGAGCTATCAGAGCTCAACGAATCAATCCTGGGGGCTCTGGACGACGAACTGAAGGGCAAGCCTTGTGTCGATTCCAAACGTAAGAGGTTATAATATCACTGTATCGTTGAGCTAGTAGACCTAAAATGTGTATTTTAGATTAGAATTGAAATGTTTTTAATAATATCTAAATGCTGTCTTACAGCCTGCAATGTTGAGGTGTTAGTTGGCTTTGACGTGTCTGGCCGGGACATCTTCAGCACTCAAACCAACCTTCAGACCAAGGTGAACGCGATCCTGCAAAGAATCTCCAAAATGGTTCCGATCAGTTGCTCTGCAGGGCAAAGCCCGTCTATCCAAGTAGGTATGCTTGGCTTGGACTCTGCCTCTGGGCCAGTCCAGCTGGACTTCAAGGACAACCCTGACGAGCTATTTGAGGCCTTCAGAGCCCTGCGCAGTCGGGGGCCCTTCCTTCTCAATGCTCAGACCATCTCTGCCTACAAGAACCGCTTCCAAGTCAGACAGCCTGACACCATCAAGGTTTGTTTCCCAAACAGTTGAAAACAGCTTGTGGAACAGTTGGAAAATCAGAAAGTGACTGTTGTTTCCATTTTCAACCTAAAGGTTATCATTCATCTGACCGACGGTCTTGATGCTCCATATGCTGAAGTAAAAAGACGAGTTGAAGAACTTCGTCAGTCAGGTACAAAGACCACACAGGCAGAAGAACTTGATTAAGCGTCTGTTAAATGAACAAGCCCCAGTGTTAAAGGAGCCTAATCTGCATGTGAACTTAGATTGCATGACAGCACACTCATGCAGCTTTAAAGCCTAAAAGCCTTTTGGATGAAGGGTGAAACGTATCTGCTAGATCCCTGCAGGGTCAGTTTCAGCTTTTTGTCATCAGAATATCTTTCTCTACTTCTAAAACAGGAGTGAAGAGCTTCATTCTGGTCGGGCTGGAGCGAGTGCAACGTTTTGAGGAGGCTTTGCTCTTGGAATTTGGTCGTGGCTTTAGGTACACAAGACCCCTAAGACTCAACGTCATGGACCTGGACTACGAACTTATGGAGGAACTGGTGGGTAAAGACAAAAGCTAACCAAGACCGTTCATGGAGGTCAACCCTTTGGAGAAACTGCCTGCCAAATACTTTCATTCTCTCTTTAGGACAACATTGCAGAGAGGGAATGCTGTGGAGTTCCATGCAAATGTACTGGAAACAGAGGAGACAGAGGGGCGGTTGGAATGCCAGGGCTTAAGGTAACATTTAACCCTAACCAAATATTTTTAAAGTCCTATTGGGAAGACTGACGTTTTCACTGATCTGTCCTTTAGGGTAGTCCAGGATTTCAAGGAAGCCCAGGACATCCTGGTGACGAGGGTGGACCAGTGAGTCTTAATGCCCTGTGCAGACATGCTGGATCGTTTACTCTGCTTTCTGTTTCTGCACTCAGCTTTTATTTCCTGTAATCACAGGGAGAGAGAGGTCCTCCTGGTGTTAATGGGACTCAGGGTTTTCAGGGATGTCCTGGACAGAGAGGTGTCAAGGTAAGATTTTATTTTAGCTCTTCACCTCATAGCTATTTAGGAACATGTTTTAATTTAAAGGACAGCAATAAAACAATTCAAACCCACATATGTTCTTCTTAGGGCTCTCGTGGGTTCTCAGGAGAAAAGGTGAGTGTATTTTTTGTGAAGTAATAATGTTCATGTCATGTAACATCTACAATTTTCTGAACAACTAGTACTTTTTCAGGGTGAATTAGGAGAAATCGGACTTGATGGCATCAATGGAGAAGAAGTAAGTCTGTCAAATATTATATATTAATTCTTTTTTGTCATGTTTTCAGTTCTCTATCTTGTGATTTAACTACGGTGGTGTCTCTAACATCAACAGGGGCAAAGTGGCATTGCTGGGCCTCCAGGAGACAGAGGAAACCCTGGTGCTAGAGTAAGCAGCTTTATGCTGATTTAGCATCATCTTACGATGCTTTTTTAAAAATCCAGGAAGAAACAAATGTATCTGTGTCTGTTATCAGGGTCCAAAAGGAGCCAAAGGAAAAGCCGGCGATGCTGGACAAAGAGGAATCAGAGGAGATCCTGTATGTATCAACTGTTCATATTCATTCTGAGGATTTAGTTCTCACCACTCATGGTAGAAATTCAACAGCAGCGTGGAACAGTTGTTGCAACATTAACTGACAACAACCAACGTCTAAAATAAAGCACTAGAGCAGCAGAAAGACAATAACATTGGCAGATGCAATGAGGTAGATGAATAAAGATGATAGATTAATACAGGAACCGCTGTAATAATGACTTTTTTAGTTTTCTGTACAGGAGAGACAAAGAAAAATAAGAGGCAGTTATCAGTGCAAAGAGCCCTAGAGAGGACAGGATGTCATTGGGTGAGACAGAGACACCTGGATAAAGGTCCAGAGCAGGGATCCTCAGTTCTGGTCTTGGAGGTCCGGTGTCCTGCAGCTTTTAGATGTCCCTGGTCCAAAACTGTAGCAGCAGCTTCTAACCACCAGGACAGAGATGGTGGCTCACTGGTTCTGACCTGGACTGCACTGCAAAAACTGAACTAAATATAAGTAAATTTTTCTTGAAATGAGTGTATTTATACTTTATTTGAGCAGGTAAATAAAAGAATCTGCCAATGGAATAAGTTTTTGCACTTAAAATTGGAAGAACTCATCTCCATCACCTTATTTCAAGTGCATTATATCTAATTATCTTATTTTAGGGGTCAAAATACTCATTCCATTGGCAGATAATCTTATTTTCCTGCTCAAATCAAGGACAAATGCACTAATTTCGAGAAAATATTACTTATTTTTAGTTCTGTTTTTGCAGTGTGGTTCTAGGAGGATGGACCTCCATGTGCTTAGAAACAGCAGCGCTCCACCTGCAGGTAGATCAGAGCAAGAACCAGAACTGACAGAGACACCTGGACAGGTGTCCAAACGTGTTCAGAAAGAGAGAAAGTCCGGTTGTCTCTGATTTAAGCCTGTTTGCTGAACGGGGGCAGAGCTGACTTTCCTCCTGCCAAGTTCTACTCAATAAATGCGTGAGCTTGAGTTTCCAGGGCTCCTGAAAACATGTGCTTTGTTATGTCAACCCAACAAGCTGCGCCTTACATGTCTTCACAGCTCAAACTGAGGTAATTGTGTCACTTTCCATCAGGGAACAAGGGGACGAGACAACAGCACCCCGGGACCTAAGGGAGACCCTGGTGATAGCGGACCGCCGGTACCGTCCTTTTTTCTGCCGTAGACAGAGAATAAAACCCACTGGCTTCGTTTTGTGACTGGGCTGTCTGTTTTCACATGACAGGGATATCCTGGTGTTGATGGATCCAAAGGAAGTCCTGGAGAACTTGGCAGAGCGGTAAGCAACACTTTCAGCACTAAGAATGTTTCCAGACTTCCTGTAAATCAAAACTGAATTTTCTCCTTTTTTAGGGACTTGATGGTAGAAGAGGCCAACCAGGACAACCTGTAAGTCCCTTTCTGTGGCGTTAGGTGTCAGTATGTGTGTAACCGCCACTCTCACAGTGACGTAATGTTTTGGTGCTTCACTGAAGGGACTTCCAGGGAAGCCGGGAGACCGAGGCCTGAGAGGACAGCCTGGTATCGCAGGTTCCAGAGTGAGTTCTGTCACTTTATTCCCATTAGATTCTAGAGCAGATAAATAACTGCGATGCACGCGCCAAAAGATCTCCTGGCTCTGAGGAATCTTACATTTCTTGGCAGTTGCAGCTGCTTGACAAACTGTTTTCATTGGATTCCAACAAGGAGATTTTTTTAACTGTGACGGACTTTATTTGTTAGGCTTTGGTTGATAACGTGACAGAAAGATAAATAAGTCCTGCTCTGTCCTTTTCAAGGGTCCAGCTGGACCGATTGGTACACAAGGACCCAAAGGGGAGGATGGGAACCCTGGACCAAGAGTAAGGGAACCAGCTTCTGTGTCTAAGCTAGCAATCTGATCCCAGATCTGACGTCATGATGTCTCGTTGTTCAGGGTCCCGGAGGTAACCCAGGTCCAGCCGGAGAAAAGGGAAGAAGAGGACCTCTGGGACGCAAGGTAGAGAACCGGACCGGATCTGATGGCCGTCGAGTTTCATTTCTAAACGCTCTTTGATCAGATAGACTCTCTCACCTGATTGGACACACATGGAGAGTCTGTCTGAGCAAACAGGAACGGGCTCCAGGTACATGAGCTCGACCGAACCTGGAGAACCGCACCTGAGAACCCAAACTGGGTTCACTTATGGTTCAATGCTTTCACTATTTCCCCCAAAACTGTTCCTGCCTTTCCCTCATTGTTCCACCTTGTTCTCTGTTTGTAGGGAGAACCAGGAGATCCAGGAGCTGCCGGTGTTCCTGGACCCATCGGCCCCCACGGAGAGCCTGTGAGAACAGAATCCTTTTCATAGATCCACTTTTAAACCCCCGTCTTCACATATTTAATAAGAATAACACACTTTTAGTCATACTGAAAGCCAATTTTCCAAATGCTTTAAATGTTTTAGCGAATCCGTCATCTTCCCTAGGCTTAAAACTGAATTTAGTGAAACTGCTTGTTCCTGTTTTTCCTCAGTTACCAAGAAGTAAACTCTTAACCCTCAAACAACACATTTGTCCCAAGGCCAAAAAAATGTCCACTTCCTAGAAACATCTGAAAAATATTAGATTTTAATAAAAAAGGTCACTTTAAATATGTTTTTTCTTTTTAATAAATCAACTAATTACATTTGTGTATTTAACTGTTTAAATATCAGTAATATATTTTATTTCCATTTTACTCTACAGTTACACTATAGATAGTAAAATAACTTTTATGGTCAGCCATTGGCAGCAGTTATGATTCACATTTTTTCTGTAATGTTAGAATGAAACAAACATATTTTAAGACAAAAGAATATCAGCTTCCCACAAACAGCTATAAAAAATACAGATTAATATTTTTCCCCCTTAAACTCGTTAATCTTTTCAAAGTACTTCATCCTGAAATGTTTATGTAAAATGTTTATATTGCGACCAAGAGGAATATTTTAATGAAGGTCTATAAGTTTACATGAGTCTACTGCAGGAACTGACAGAAAGCTGCTGGAAAACAGGGAGAAGCTGAGATTTTGATGCATGCTTTGAACGGGAAAGATGTGGCGCCCTAACCTGGCCAAACTTATATTTCACATGAAACATAAAGGATTTTTTTATTAATTTAAAATTAAATGAAAGGTATGGTTTCTTTTTATATTGTTATCATCTGGTAAATTTAAGTCATATGTGTTTAAGGTGCCACAGTGCCAGTTTTAAAGTTAAATATTATTTATTTTCTTTACCATACACGCCCTGATGAGTTTTCCTCTGTTTCCTGCAGCTGCCTCTACAGGCTGGATAGTCAGTTACTGAGAGGCTGATTCAGGTCGTTTCCTCTGGCCGTGACGAGCTGCTCGCTCTCGTTCACCTGCTGCTTTGTTGCGTCTGCGCTGTAATCAATGCTTTAGTGAGAAAACACGACTAACTTCAGTATTTAGAGCTTCCTGACCTCAGAAGACGTTACGCATCTAAACTAAACACCTGTGCAGTCGCTGGTGTAATTCCAGCCTGTCGCCACAGGGGGCAGACGTCTGCAGAGATCCAGGAACTTACTCTATGCTCCTTTAACGCAAAGCTGAAATTGCTTGAAAGTGAAAAAGTCACCAAATATGGCGATATTTCTCTCTGGTCACAGTCTTTCTGTCCTGTTTAGGGTCAAGATGGCAGAGATGGAGCTGGTCCAAAGGGAGAAAAAGGAAGAAAGGCAAGTGATCCTTTAGGGTCCAACTTATTGGATAAAGTTCAGCAACGATGGTTCTGATTCACTCTAATGGTCAATTTGTGTATAAATTTATTTGATATGTTTAATATTGGGCTACACACTGCTTCATGAAGACATTAACACAATGATTGCCTACCATGTGCTCTTCTTTGAAGGGTGATGAGGGTTTCCCAGGATTCGCTGGACCCAAGGTAGAGCAACACGTATCTAACCTGAGGTTAAGTTTTCATGTGAAAGCTCTGGTGATGCTGATTGTTTGCATCGTCTGCTTGTCTTTCGTGGTTTTAGGGAGCAGCTGGAGACCCTGGCACCAAAGGTGGACCTGGACCCAGAGGAAACCGAGGACAAAGAGTGAGTTCATACACATCAGAGTCATGTTTTATAATATGGAACATCTATATGAGGGCAAATATCTTCTCTGTAGCATGGCCACATCTTTGCAGCAGTACTTCAGACTAAATCACCTGCATGCATCCTGATTTCAATGTCGACTCTTTCCAGGGAGTATCAGGGGATATTGGAGCACCTGGACAGAAGGGAGAAGTTGGTTATTCTGGACCTGATGTAAGCTTTTTAAACCGCTAAACGTCATTCACATTCTGTACGGCTGCCCAATGTGTGCAATATTAATCATCCCAATGTCATTTTTTACAATATCTCAATATCAGGAGACGGACTGGATGTAATATGTTTTAGGGAATTAAATTTGATGCACACAGTTGATGTATATTTTTAGAGGCTGTGATGTTAGAACTAAGACAGAAAGAGAGAGAAAAGTCTTAATCAACATTGGCATTGCAATATTCAGCAATACTGACAATTATGTATTTAAAAGAAATCATTAATCCCATATTTATACGTTACCACAAACAGTACACACACATATTCAACATGTTAAACACCAGCTTTATGTCACAAACTGCATTATTATTACATTTAAACAAGATTTAAGGAAGTAAAACATGAAATGCTTTTACTGGGATTGCCTGCTTGTATAAAGCGGTTGGATTAGGCAAAACGACATAAAATCTAGAGATAAAGGTGGAAAATCCTGAACTGGAGAGCAGCGCTGACACAACTCACTGATAGGAGAGAATAATAATAATAATAATAATAAAGGTAAAATTGGTCCAATGCACAGACTTTGGAGCGTTTTGATCAGATCAATGCATCTTTTTCTCTGCTTTTATGCACCAGCCTGGTGAGAAGTGCTCCATGCAGCAATCTAAACCAAACCTCTAGATTTATTCATTTTGTCAAGGAATAAATGCAATAAATTTCCACCACAAGTGATACTAAAATTACCAGTAAGATTTTTTAGATTTTTCTTGTTTTTATATATATATTTTTTATCAGCTTGGAAAATATGTTTTTCCACATGAATTTCTTTAAATATCACCATCAAATAGAAGAAAATGCATCACTCCTATATTGTGCAAAAGATTTATATTTTTCTTTGTTTAAATACTTGAAATAGAAACAAAATGTCGGTTCTTTAAAAATTACAACAAATTTCCAATAGTTTATATTTATTAAACTTTACCCATTGTCTCTTTTCAAAGGTTATATTTATTTATTTATTGTATATTAATTAGCATTGCAGCAAATGCACCAGAATTAGCCAAAAGGCTATTTTTCATCCTTTAAAACCGTCCAGTATAAATACAGTGACTCTACATGAGCGGTAATGGGCTGATTGTCTGTTAGGACTGTAATTGTTGCAGAACTCTGAACTAAAGGGAAATAAAAACGATCACCAAAGCGATGGATTTGATGCTGCTGCTCTGCTGCAGACATGGCTGCTCATCCTTTGGTGATTCTGACGCTCTTTTTTCTCCGACAGGGCGCCAAAGGACCCAGAGGACCAGGTGTTGTGGTGTGTGCTCATTTCCTCAGATTCCATTAAAAACAGATTAAACTTGTGTTTTAAAAACAGATTAAACTTGTATTTCTGCGTGTATCTAGTCTCCTAACTGTTTATTCTTCATACTTTCAGCAATGTGACCTGGTCAAGAAGATCAGAGATAACTGCCGTAAGTTTCTAAGACATGTTTTTCATCTTCAGATGTATTTTTGTTCATGTGGAGCTCAAACGATTTCTGACAGCGTTTTCCTTTCTTTTGATTTCCAGCCTGCTGTTTCGGTACGTATGAAAGAATTGATGATTTAGTTTTTTAATGGCGTCCGTCACTATGAAGCAAAGCTGACCGTGTCATGGCGGCTCTCAGGTAAGCAGGAGTGTCCGCTCTACCCCACCGAGCTGGCCTTCGCCCTGGACATCTCCACGGCTGTCGACCCTCAAGTCTTCAACAAAATGCGGGACACGGTTGCCCTCCTGGTCAGGAACATCACCATCGCTGAGAGCAACTGTCCCAGAGGCGCTCGTGTTGCTCTCACCTTGTACCACAACGAGGTCATCACCGAGGTGCGGTTCGCCGACGCCATGAAGAAGCGCTCCCTGGTGGATCGCATCGAGGGACTGCAGAAACCGAGAACTCAGAGCAGGGATGCCAGTTTGGAGGGAGCCATGAGCTTCGTGGCCCAGAGCACCTTCAAGAGAGTCCGCAGTGGCTTCCTGATGAGGAAGGTCGCCGTCTTCTTCGTTGGTCATCGGGTGAAGCAGACACAGAAGCTGACTAACGCCGCTCTTCGCCTTCACAACGCTGGCATTTCTACGTTGTTGTTGGTGAACAGAGAGAACCGAGAACTGAGCCGGGCGGTGCAGGTACGAGCCGACCAGAGGAACGTTTGCTCTGATGATCCACGTTCTCTGTCATTAAACACGTTTTATCCATTGTCCATGTAAAACAGGTCAACAACACGGCGTTGGCCCAGGTGATCGTTCTCCCTGACTCTGGAAGCTCACAGTACAACTCAGTCTTCCAGAAGATCCTGAGCTGCCACGTCTGCTTCGGTAAGACGACTTAATTACTTTTACTCAGCTTCACAAGGATTCACCTCAAACTAGGAAGAAAAATAAATGCCTGCTGCATTTTGTCTGGAAAAAAGCCTTCAGACAGAAATTATAGGAGAGAAAATCATCAGATTCTAATTATTTACATTCACAGAGAATTTCCTTCTTCAGAAACTCAGGATGTAATCGTTTCTCAGAGCATTTGTTCCTTTCAGAGCATTTTTAAAGTTGGAAAGAAATCTCTAAATGACAGAGCATTCTTCATCAGACGTCTTTTCTTACCTCTGAGGTAGATTTTGTGAGATTAAAGCAAAGTTTCTACATAAATTCGACAGATGTGCATGTGGATGATGCCTTCAGACTCAACATGTCACTTTCTGCTTGTTTCTGTAGAATTAAAGGTTTTCTGGTGCTTTCTAGAGGTTTTCAGTTCTGGGAAATAAATGGGAAGATTTAAAGCTTATAAACATGTAACCATATCCTTTGTATTAAGAAGAATATTCTTTGTTTTGCAGATTTCTGCTCTCCAGAGCAGATTTGTGACTACATTCCGCCGTCAGCGGGCAGAGATCGGCGGTCGTTGACGTCTGACGTGGACGTGGACATGGCCTTCGTCATCGACAGCTCTGAGTCCACCTACCCGTCCGTCTTCATGGAGATTAAACGATACATAGCTCACATCGTAGAGGCTCTCCATGTGTCCTCAGATCCAACGGCGTCCGTCCACCACGCCAGAGTGTCTGTCATACAGCAAGCCCCGTACGAGTTCATCCACAACCAAACCGGCTCTCCCATCCGCGTGGACATCGGCCTGACGGAGCACGCCTCGGCTCAGGACATCATCAGAGCTTTGCTGGAGAAGACGGAGCAGCTGGAGGGCGGCCGGGCCCTGGGGCCGGCCATCGAGTCGACGGTGGAGCAGGTGTTTGGGAAGGCGCCGCTGCAGCGGGACAGGAAGGTGATGGTGCTCTTTGTGACCGGCGGCGTGGAGAAGGAGGAGGAGCAGCTGGTCCGCGCCGCCAGCGAGGCCAAATGCAGAGGCTACTTCCTGGTGGTTTTTGGCGTGGGTCCGTCGGTGGGACCCAGGGACGCCGGCGTCTTGTCCCGCATGGCCAGCCAACCGTCAGACGTCTTCTTCAAGCGCCTGGAACTTGTTTCTGACTTCTATGACAAACACATCCAGACGTTTGGGCAGCTGTTTGCAAAGTACATCAGCTGTAAGTTCAGCGATGACTGAATGATTCACAGCCAGTTCACTTCTGCTCCACCAGCATCATTCTCACAACGTTTCTGCTTTTCAGTTGAAAACCAGCATGAAGACTCTAAGAACTGCCGGTGGACGCAGAGTGACCAGCCGCTGAAAAGCCCACTCCCACAGTCTCACCATCAGGAGTCAGTCCTGCTAGCTGTGCCGTCCATTCTTAATGTCTCCATAATAAATGTGCTTTCATTCATTTTTTGTCTCTATATTCACCAGAAAACACCAGAAAAGTCATGAAGGTCACCAAGCAGTTCATGAAAAAAAGCACAACGGTAAGACGGACAAAAAAACTTCACAGCTAAACGAAGTGAACCTGAAAACTTTTTAGTTTTTATAACTCAGTAACTTTCAATCGTTTTTCATCGGTTGTTCCTCTGGTGTTCAGACAACTTAGATCAGCTCTAATCTAACATCTAGAAAACTAAAAGTGGGAAAATCTGGACAGGATTACCTCACAATATTTACAGATTATTTCAGTGCTGATCGTTGCTACTTTTATTTTGTTAATATATATAAATAAAGTTATTTATTCGGCCTCTAAACTCGACCCAGTTTAGATCCTCATGTTGAGTCCAAAGCTCTGATCTCAGGCGGTGCGCAGGTAGAAAAACCACAACGTTTTCCTGTTGTGCATGATTGTGAATTTATTTGTCGGCTCTCCTTTAGAAACTCAATAGATGAGTTGAAAAAAAGTTTTAATGTAACAAAGATATTTTTCAGAATCAGGATTTTTATCTTTCTGTCTAGGGAACAAACAACATTTTCCTTTTTCTCTAAAAACTATTAAATTCCTCCCTATTGTTAGTGGTGACTGAAACACTGGGATGGATTCCTGAAACGTTTCTATTTTCCAACCACGACACAAACAAACCAGAATATCTCAACAATTCACTGCAGAAAACCCCAAAAATCTGCATGAAGAAGCAAAAAGTCTCTCTTTGCTCTGATGCAGCTTCCAGACATTTAAACAAAGTATTATGCATGCAGAGAAAAAGCTGCAGAGATTTATGTAAAAAGCAAAAAGCATTTCATGCACAAAGACCAGAACTATTTGGGACAATGATGAATAAATGTCGCCTCCTTAGTAACGCTGAAAGGAAGTCAAATGATCTGCTGGTTCAGGTCTGAACAATCTGCCTGATGCTTTCTCTGATCTGCAAACCGTAGCAGTACTAACAGATGTGTCTAGATATTTAAATGCAGTCATCACGAGTTTAACAATCATACGACCAACAACTGGCTGCACAGGTTTGACTTTATTGTGCAATATTTGATGATATATGCCTCAGCAGGCTGCATATCAAATCCTGCAGGTGGGTCAGAAAGTTTAACAGGGAGGAGAACCTCCAGCAGAACCAGAACCAGGCTCAGTGTGAACGCTCATCTGCCTCCACCCACTGGGGCTTAGAGAAGACAGAGCAGAGACACAGAAAGCTCAGAAGCTCACATTGACCCAGGAGTACTTTCTATGTTAGAGAAGACAGAGCAGAGACACAGAAAGCACAGAAGCTCACATTGACCCAGGAGTACTTTCTATGTTAGAGAAGACAGAGCAGAGACACAGAAAGCACAGAAGCTCACATTGACCCAGGAGTACTTTCTATGTTAGAGAAGACAGAGCAGAGACACAGAAAGCTCAGAAGCTCACATTGACCCAGGAGTACTTTCTGTATTAGAGAAGACAGAGCAGAGACACAGAAAGCACAGAAGCTCACATTGACCCAGGAGTACTTTCTATGTTAGAGAAGACAGAGCAGAGACACAGAAAGCTCAGAAGCTCACATTGACCCAGGAGTACTTTCTATGTTAGAGAAGACAGAGCAGAGACACAGAAAGCACAGAAGCTCACATTGACCCAGGAGTACTTTCTATGTTAGAGAAGACAGAGCAGAGACACAGAAAGCACAGAAGCTCACATTGACCCAGGAGTACTTTCTATGTTAGATGGTAATAGAGGATGATCTGCCTCCCCTGATGATGTCACAGCTAACAGAACCCCAGACCAGGTGTACCTTCTATGAAGAGAAAAATGACAGAGAACAAAAAGTTAAAAGCTGAAATAACAACAAACAATGCAGAAATAGAACAGGGTGTAGAAGCTCTCGAATAAAGACAGGTGAACACCAACCCATACCTTTTGTCATTCTCAAATCTGAGGTAAGAACACGCACCATATGCTTGGCTGCTAGCATCTGAGAAGTGATGTAGTTCTGTTTTAACAATCTTTCCAAATCCTTGGGGATGATAACATCTTTGGATCAATAACCCCTTCACATCCTGAAGGCTGAACTTCCACTTCTCCCACCGTTCAAGTAAGTCTTCAGGCAAAGGGTCATCCCATCCAATACTTCTGCGGTACAGATCTTGTAAAATGCATTTCCCATTCACAATGAATGGTGCAAGAAATCCCAGCGGATCGTATAAAGATGCTATTACTTAGTTAAAGTTTTCCGTCGCTGCGACGGATTTCCGTCATTTGGAAAATGAGCGCAAAAAGTTCCGTCTAGACTTTTTATGCAAGTTATTAAACTTAAGCTGCTTTAATCCAATGAAACCTGGCAGAGCCAGGACATTAGCCAATCAGAAAGATAGTAGGGCGGGTCTTTGTGAAGCGCACATCTGCCAATCTGAGTTTTATCGGTGTTTCATCATTTTAACTTTTGGGAGAGCATTTTAAGTGGCCTCATATGCATGAATGAAAGTAGCAGTGGTCAAAGTTTTCTTTGGATTTATGCAAACCAGCAGGTCATAAAGTTCACTGGAATGAACAGCTGACAACAACTTCATCGGTAAGTGTGTCTGTTGCTGCTCCTGCAGTTAATTAATGAATTATTTCCACCTGTGGCCATGTCACCTGTCAGCGTTTATTCCCTCGCTGCCAGTAACTCAGCTGATAAACCAAACAGGGATCTCTTCATGATTCGCTATTACGTTTTATTTAAAACTCAAAGAGTTACGCGCTAGCTCAGGCTAATTTAACATGATGGGCTTTTTCTTTTCTTTCTTTTTTTTAAGAACGGTCAGAATGTGAAACAGTGTCCCGCATTTCAATGGGTCTGATTTAGAAAAAGTAAAAAAATTCCTCCTGCGCTTTTCTGTAACAAAGAAAAGCGCAGGAGCAGCTGCCCACCAGGACACTTGTTAAATAAAATCATAAGGATTTTGATGCATGCAGATTATTAAGGAAACTACGTCAGTAAATAAAAAAATAAACTGCAGCTACAACATACACTGGAGAACAGGTTCTAACTGGGTGAGGCCAGAGAAAGGCGATCCTCAGAAAACTTTTATGAAGTTATTTTTTATTTTTAAACAGAGTGGAGCGCGATGTGAAGTGACACTGTAGAACCAAGTCGCACTAGAATCAGCTGAGAAAGCCTCCTGTGGTTCTATGAACTAATTTTATTCAACCCAAAATCACCTGCCAGAGAGACAACCTACAGCAGCCAAGATTACCTACAGCAATATTTAACTTTATGCAAAGTTTAATAACATTTTTCTTATTAAAGTGTTCGTCTTAAAAAGCAAGTAATGTTTTTTTTCTGATAAACTTTGAGCAATTTTATTAAACTTTTCAAAAATGTTACATCCCATCCATCCATGGATTTTCTATACCCGCTTTTTGGTACAGGTGTGACGTCAAGCCCTACCTGATGGGGAAACAGGGTAATGGAGGGGGCAGGTGGCTCTTCATAGGCAGGGACACAGATTACATCCTGGACAGATCGCCAGTCACAGGGCTAAAATATAACCATTTTGTAATAATAATAGGAAAAACAGACTGATTATTGTAATGTGCGATCTGTGTTAAATTGAATTATATGACGTCATCATAGTGTTGGTTATGTGTCCTGCATTGTCCATGGCTGTGGTCGGCCTTGTATGATCATAGGATAAATATATCCTGAATGTGACAGGGAGCCAGTGGAGTTAATGTTCAGGTGTGAAGTAGATGATGTAATAATGAAGCTGCTGTCTTTGTACTAGCTGCAGTTTATATAGGTTTATGGAGGTTTTCTGGAGGACAGGGAGTGAAGGGAGCTGAAATTGTAAAGTGAAGAGGTGAGTGGACTGTGGACAAGTTCAGTAAAAGTGTGATGGAAGAACTTGATGGTGCAGAGACGAAAGTTAACCAGATGATGATGTGGAAAGTGAAGCAGAGGATGGAGAGGCTGTCCAGGATGGAGCCAAGGCTCTGAAGCTGAAACATGGGACAGAGACAGGAATGGTATAACTACCAGATTTTGTTAAAGTTGGCTTTGCACAATAAGCAAGTGAGGGAACTGATGTGGCATGATGTCCACGGCCCAGGGATATATATGCTGACTTAAAAATTTTTTTAATCAAACTGACAATTTTTACTTTAACCCATGAAATAGATGTTGAGCTAGTAGACCCTGATGTCCTCCAGCAGCCTAAGCCTATAGCAGCATAACTATAGAGGTAGCTCAGGGTAACATGAGCCACTCTGACTAGAAGCTTTGTCACAAAGGAAAGTTTTAAGATTAGTCTTAAAAGTAGACGGGGTGTCTGCCTCACGGACCAAAACTGGGAGTTGGTTCCACAGGAGAGGAGCCTGATAGCTAAAGGATCTGCCTCCCATTCTACTTTTAGAGACTCTAGGAACCACCAGCAGACCTGCAGTCTGAGAGCGAAGTGCTCTGTTAGGAACATACGGGGTAATCAGAGCTCTGATATATGATGGAGCTTGATTATTAAGGGCTTTATACGTTAGAAGAAGAATTTTAAATTCTATTCTTGATTTAACAGGAAGCCAATGAAGGGAAGCTAAAACAGGAGAAATATGATCCCTCTGGTTGATTTTCAGAGTTTTTATCAGAACTCTTGCTGCAGCTCGCGTTTGAATCAGGCTCAAGGTCAAGTGGGAGCCACTAGAACTGACAGAGTCCTGGATAGATGTCGAAACGTTTTCAGAAAGAACTGAGCAAATGTCCGGTTGCCTCCAATTTAAGCTTGTTTGCTGAAACCCTTGAAATCTGTTTAATATGGGATAACACCAATGTTTTTCACTTTATTACCAGAGGCCGATTTAATTTCATCCAGATTAGGTGATTGATTAAGAAGTTTATTTTCTAAGGCCTCTGGTCCAAAGATGACAACTTCTGTTTTTCAAAAGAAGACAAGCTTTACTATGTTTTGCTGATTAAATAACTTGTTATCTAGATACATTGCAATTTCTGAGCACATCTATTACCTTTTGTGGCCTTTCTAGTTCTGCGTGTATTCGATAGGGAGGCGTCAGCTAGCAATGCTAACCACAGCATAACATATATCATGTACTGAGGAAAATTAAACTCATAACATCAATAATTTTACCTTTGTTCTTGTCCCAACTGTAGCACAAGTGTTACATTATGAAAAATCTCTGCTGGGGTTCTAGGTTTGGAGTCCAGACAGAAAGTCAAAAGTCGTAGAGGCATTTTCCATTTAGTTTTATCTTCTACCTGTTGTCTTCTTCAGTTCTGACATATTTTTTTACTTTAAATTTATTTTCCATCTTTTAGCGGATGATCAGCCTGAATCCAAAAAGGCCGATATAGTCTTCTTAATGGATGGATCCATCAATGTGGGCCAGAAAAACTTCAAGGAAGTCAGGGAATTCATCATGAATCTGGTTGATTCGTTTCTCACGGGGGACGACAACCTCCGAGTTTCCCTTGCTCAGTATGCTGCAGATGTGACCGATGCCTTTTACCTCAACACCTACAGCAACAGGGACGATGTTGTAGATGCTATTAGCAAGATACAATACAAAGGCGGACGTGCAGTCAGGACTGGTGATGCCATCCGCTATGTCCAAAACGTCCATTTTACCAAGGAGAGAGGGAGCAGGATAGATGAAGGCATTCCTCAGTTCCTCATGCTGATCACGGGAGGTCGCTCAGATGACGATGGGAAGACAGCAGCTCTGGCTCTGAAGAGCCGGGGAGTGAAAGTCTTTGCCATAGGAGTGGGAGACATTCAGGACGAGCTGGAGAACCTGGCGAGTCAATCTTCCACCACGGCACGAGCACAGGCCTACGTGGAGCTATCAGAGCTCAATGAATCAATCCTGGGGACTCTGGACGACGAACTGAAGGGCAATCCTTCTGTCGATTCCAAACGTAAGAGGTTATAATTCACTTTATCGTTGAGCTAGTAGACCCTGATGTCCTCCAGCAGCCTAAGCCTATAGCAGCATAACTATAGAGGTAGCTCAGGGTAACATGAGCCACTCTGACTAGAAGCTTTGTCACAAAGGAAAGTTTTAAGATTAGTCTTAAAAGTAGACGGGGTGTCTGCCTCACGGACCAAAACTGGGAGTTGGTTCCACAGGAGAGGAGCCTGATAGCTAAAGGATCTGCCTCCCATTCTACTTTTAGAGACTCTAGGAACCACCAGCAGACCTGCAGTCTGAGAGCGAAGTGCTCTGTTAGGAACATACGGGGTAATCAGAGCTCTGATATATGATGGAGCTTGATTATTAAGGGCTTTATACGTTAGAAGAAGAATTTTAAATTCTATTCTTGATTTAACAGGAAGCCAATGAAGGGAAGCTAAAACAGGAGAAATATGATCCCTCTGGTTGATTTTTATCAGAACTCTTGCTGCAGCTCGCGTTTGAATCAGGCACGAGGTCAAGTGGGAGCCACTAGAACTGACAGAGTCCTGGATAGATGTCGAAACGTTTTCAGAAAGAACTGAGCAAATGTCCGGTTGCCTCCAATTTAAGCTTGTTTGCTGAAACCCTTGAAATCTGTTTAATATGGGATAACACCAATGTTTTTCACTTTATTACCAGAGGCCGATTTAATTTCATCCAGATTAGGTGATTGATTAAGAAGTTTATTTTCTAAGGCCTCTGGTCCAAAGATGACAACTTCTGTTTTTCAAAAGAAGACAAGCTTTACTATGTTTTGCTGATTAAATAACTTGTTATCTAGATACATTGCAATTTCTGAGCACATCTATTACCTTTTGTGGCCTTTCTAGTTCTGCGTGTATTCGATAGGGAGGCGTCAGCTAGCAATGCTAACCACAGCACAACATATATTTTGTACCGAGGAAAATGAAACTCATAACATCAATAATTTTACCTTTGTTCTTGTCCCAACTGTAGCACAAGTGTTACATTATGAAAAATCTCTGCTGGGGTTCTAGGTTTGGAGTCCAGACAGAAAGTCAAAAGTCGTAGAGGCATTTTCCATTTAGTTTTATCTTCTACCTGTTGTCTTCTTCAGTTCTGACATATTTTTTTACTTTAAATTCATTTTCCATCTTTTAGCGGATGATCAGCCTGAATCCAAAAAGGCCGATATAGTCTTCTTAATGGATGGATCCATCAATGTGGGCCAGAAAAACTTCAAGGAAGTCAGGGAATTCATCATGAATCTGGTTGATTCGTTTCTCACGGGGGACGACAACCTCCGAGTTTCCCTTGCTCAGTATGCTGCAGATGTGACCGATGCCTTTTACCTCAACACCTACAGCAACAGGGACGATGTTGTAGATGCTATTAGCAAGATACAATACAAAGGCGGACGTGCAGTCAGGACTGGTGATGCCATCCGCTATGTCCAAAACGTCCATTTTACCAAGGAGAGAGGGAGCAGGATAGATGAAGGCATTCCTCAGTTCCTCATGCTGATCACGGGAGGTCGCTCAGATGACGATGGGAAGACAGCAGCTCTGGCTCTGAAGAGCCGGGGAGTGAAAGTCTTTGCCATAGGAGTGGGAGACATTCAGGACGAGCTGGAGAACCTGGCGAGTCAATCTTCCACCACGGCACGAGCACAGGCCTACGTGGAGCTATCAGAGCTCAATGAATCAATCCTGGGGACTCTGGACGACGAACTGAAGGGCAATCCTTCTGTCGATTCCAAACGTAAGAGGTTATAATTCACTTTATCGTTGAGCTAGTAGACCCTGATGTCCTCCAGCAGCCTAAGCCTATAGCAGCATAACTATAGAGGTAGCTCAGGGTAACATGAGCCACTCTGACTAGAAGCTTTGTCACAAAGGAAAGTTTTAAGATTAGTCTTAAAAGTAGACGGGGGTGTCTGCCTCACGGACCAAAACTGGGAGTTGGTTCCACAGGAGAGGAGCCTGATAGCTAAAGGATCTGCCTCCCATTCTACTTTTAGAGACTCTAGGAACCACCAGCAGACCTGCAGTCTGAGAGCGAAGTGCTCTGTTAGGAACATACGGGGTAATCAGAGCTCTGATATATGATGGAGCTTGATTATTAAGGGCTTTATACGTTAGAAGGAGAATTTTAAATTCTATTCTTGATTTAACAGGAAGCCAATGAAGGGAAGCTAAAATTGGAGAAATATGATCCCTCTGGTTGATTTTCAGAGTTTTTATCAGAACTCTTGCTGCAGCTCGCGTTTGAATCAGGCTCAAGGTCAAGTGGGAGCCACTAGAACTGACAGAGTCCTGGATAGATGTCGAAACGTTTTCAGAAAGAACTGAGCAAATGTCCGGTTGCCTCCAATTTAAGCTTGTTTGCTGAAACCCTTGAAATCTGTTTAATATGGGATAACACCAATGTTTTTTACTTTATTACCAGAGGCCGATTTAATTTCATCCAGATTAGGTGATTGATTAAGAAGTTTATTTTCTAAGGCTTCTGGTCCAAAGATGACAACTTCTGTTTTTCAAAAGAAGACAAGCTTTACTATGTTTTGCTGATTAAATAACTTGTTATCTAGATACATTGCAATTTCTGAGCACATTTATTACCTTTTGTGGCCTTTCTAGTTCTGCGTGTATTCGATAGGGAGGCGTCAGCTAGCAATGCTAACCACAGCATAACATATATCATGTACTGAGGAAAATGAAACTCATAACATCAATAATTTTACCTTTGTTCTTGTCCCAACTGTAGCACAAGTGTTACATTATAAAAAATCTCTGCTGGGGTTCTAGGTTTGGAGTCCAGACAGAAAGTCAAAAGTCGTAGAGGCATTTTCCATTTAGTTTTATCTTCTACCTGTTGTCTTCTTCAGTTCTGACATATTTTTTTACTTTAAATTTATTTTCCATCTTTTAGCGGATGATCAGCCTGAATCCAAAAAGGCCGATATAGTCTTCTTAATGGATGGATCCATCAATGTGGGCCAGAAAAACTTCAAGGAAGTCAGGGAATTCATCATGAATCTGGTTGATTCGTTTCTCACGGGGGACGACAACCTCCGAGTTTCCCTTGCTCAGTATGCTGCAGATGTGACCGATGCCTTTTACCTCAACACCTACAGCAACAGGGACGATGTTGTAGATGCTATTAGCAAGATACAATACAAAGGCGGACGTGCAGTCAGGACTGGTGATGCCATCCGCTATGTCCAAAACGTCCATTTTACCAAGGAGAGAGGGAGCAGGATAGATGAAGGCATTCCTCAGTTCCTCATGCTGATCACGGGAGGTCGCTCAGATGACGATGGGAAGACAGCAGCTCTGGCTCTGAAGAGCCGGGGAGTGAAAGTCTTTGCCATAGGAGTGGGAGACATTCAGGACGAGCTGGAGAACCTGGCGAGTCAATCTTCCACCACGGCACGAGCACAGGCCTACGTGGAGCTATCAGAGCTCAACGAATCAATCCTGGGGACTCTGGACGACGAACTGAAGGGCAATCCTTCTGTCGATTCCAAACGTAAGAGGTTATAATTCACTTTATCGTTGAGCTAGTAGACCCTGATGTCCTCCAGCAGCCTAAGCCTATAGCAGCATAACTATAGAGGTAGCTCAGGGTAACATGAGCCACTCTGACTAGAAGCTTTGTCACAAAGGAAAGTTTTAAGATTAGTCTTAAAAGTAGACGGGGTGTCTGCCTCATGGACCAAAACTGGGAGTTGGTTCCACAGGAGAGGAGCCTGATAGCTAAAGGATCTCCCTCCCATTCTACTTTTAGAGACTCTAGGAACCACCAGCAGACCTGCAGTCTGAGAGCGAAGTGCTCTGTTAGGAACATACGGGGTAATCAGAGCTCTGATATATGATGGAGCTTGATTATTAAGGGCTTTATACGTTAGAAGAAGAATTTTAAATTCTATTCTTGATTTAACAGGAAGCCAATGAAGGGAAGCTAAAATTGGAGAAATATGATCCCTCTGGTTGATTTTCAGAGTTTTTATCAGAACTCTTGCTGCAGCTCGCGTTTGAATCAGGCTCAAGGTCAAGTGGGAGCCACTAGAACTGACAGAGTCCTGGATAGATGTCAAAACGTTTTTAGAAAGAACTGAGCAAATGTCCGGTGGCCTCCAATTTAAGCTTGTTTGCTGAAACCCTTGAAATCTGTTTAATATGGGATAACACCAATGTTTTTCACTTTATTACCAGAGGCCGATTTAATTTCATCCAGATTAGGTGATTGATTAAGAAGTTTATTTTCTAAGGCTTCTGGTCCAAAGATGACAACTTCTGTTTTTCAAAAGAAGACAAGCTTTACTATGTTTTGCTGATTAAATAACTTGTTATCTAGATACATTGCAATTTCTGAGCACATCTATTACCTTTTGTGGCCTTTCTAGTTCTGCGTGTATTCGATAGGGAGGCGTCAGCTAGCAATGCTAACCACAGCATAACATATATCATGTACCGAGGAAAATGAAACTCATAACATCAATAATTTTACCTTTGTTCTTGTCCCAACTGTAGCACAAGTGTTACATTATAAAAAATCTCTGCTGGGGTTCTAGGTTTGGAGTCCAGACAGAAAGTCAAAAGTCGTAGAGGCATTTTCCATTTAGTTTTATCTTCTACCTGTTGTCTTCTTCAGTTCTGACATTTTTTTTTTTACTTTAAATTCATTTTCCATCTTTTAGCGGATGATCAGCCTGAATCCAAAAAGGCCGATATAGTCTTCTTAATGGATGGATCCATCAATGTGGGCCAGGAAAACTTCAAGGAAGTCAGGGAATTCATCATGAATCTGGTTGATTCGTTTCTCACGGGGGACGACAACCTCCGAGTTTCCCTTGCTCAGTATGCTGCAGATGTGACCGATGCCTTTTACCTCAACACCTACAGCAACAGGGACGATGTTGTAGATGCTATTAGCAAGATACAATACAAAGGCGGACGTGCAGTCAGGACTGGTGATGCCATCCGCTATGTCCAAAACGTCCATTTTACCAAGGAGAGAGGGAGCAGGATAGATGAAGGCATTCCTCAGTTCCTCATGCTGATCACGGGAGGTCGCTCAGATGACGATGGGAAGACAGCAGCTCTGGGTCTGAAGAGCCGGGGAGTGAAAGTCTTTGCCATAGGAGTGGGAGACATTCAGGACGAGCTGGAGAACCTGGCGAGTCAATCTTCCACCACGGCACGAGCACAGGCCTACGTGGAGCTATCAGAGCTCAATGAATCAATCCTGGGGACTCTGGACGACGAACTGAAGGGCAATCCTTCTGTCGATTCCAAACGTAAGAGGTTATAATTCACTTTATCGTTGAGCTAGTAGACCCTGATGTCCTCCAGCAGCCTAAGCCTATAGCAGCATAACTATAGAGGTAGCTCAGGGTAACATGAGCCACTCTGACTAGAAGCTTTGTCACAAAGGAAAGTTTTAAGATTAGTCGTAAAGTAGACGGGGTGTCTGCCTCACGGACCAAAACTGGGAGTTGGTTCCACAGGAGAGGAGCCTGATAGCTAAAGGATCTGCCTCCCATTCTACTTTTAGAGACTCTAGGAACCACCAGCAGACCTGCAGTCTGAGAGCGAAGTGCTCTGTTAGGAACATACGGGGTAATCAGAGCTCTGATATATGATGGAGCTTGATTATTAAGGGCTTTATACGTTAGAAGAAGAATTTTAAATTCTATTCTTGATTTAACAGGAAGCCAATGAAGGGAAGCTAAAATTGGAGAAATATGATCCCTCTGGTTGATTTTCAGAGTTTTTATCAGAACTCTTGCTGCAGCTCGCGTTTGAATCAGGCTCAAGGTCAAGTGGGAGCCACTAGAACTGACAGAGTCCTGGATAGATGTCGAAACGTTTTCAGAAAGAACTGAGCAAATGTCCGGTTGCCTCCAATTTAAGCTTGTTTGCTGAAACCCTTGAAATCTGTTTAATATGGGATAACACCAATGTTTTTCACTTTATTACCAGAGGCCGATTTAATTTCATCCAGATTAGGTGATTGATTAAGAAGTTTATTTTCTAAGGCTTCTGGTCCAAAGATGACAACTTCTGTTTTTCAAAAGAAGACAAGCTTTACTATGTTTTGCTGATTAAATAACTTGTTATCTAGATACATTGCAATTTCTGAGCACATCTATTACCTTTTGTGGCCTTTCTAGTTCTGCGTGTATTCGATAGGGAGGCGTCAGCTAGCAATGCTAACCACAGCATAACATATATCATGTACCGAGGAAAATGAAACTCATAACATCAATAATTTTACCTTTGTTCTTGTCCCAACTGTAGCACAAGTGTTACATTATAAAAAATCTCTGCTGGGGTTCTAGGTTTGGAGTCCAGACAGAAAGTCAAAAGTCGTAGAGGCATTTTCCATTTAGTTTTATCTTCTACCTGTTGTCTTCTTCAGTTCTGACATTTTTTTTTTTTACTTTAAATTCATTTTCCATCTTTTAGCGGATGATCAGCCTGAATCCAAAAAGGCCGATATAGTCTTCTTAATGGATGGATCCATCAATGTGGGCCAGGAAAACTTCAAGGAAGTCAGGGAATTCATCATGAATCTGGTTGATTCGTTTCTCACGGGGGACGACAACCTCCGAGTTTCCCTTGCTCAGTATGCTGCAGATGTGACCGATGCCTTTTACCTCAACACCTACAGCAACAGGGACGATGTTGTAGATGCTATTAGCAAGATACAATACAAAGGCGGACGTGCAGTCAGGACTGGTGATGCCATCCGCTATGTCCAAAACGTCCATTTTACCAAGGAGAGAGGGAGCAGGATAGATGAAGGCATTCCTCAGTTCCTCATGCTGATCACGGGAGGTCGCTCAGATGATGATGGGAAGACAGCAGCTCTGGCTCTGAAGAGCCGGGGAGTGAAAGTCTTTGCCATAGGAGTGGGAGACATTCAGGACGAGCTGGAGAACCTGGCGAGTCAATCTTCCACCACGGCACGAGCACAGGCCTACGTGGAGCTATCAGAGCTCAACGAATCAATCCTGGGGGCTCTGGACGACGAACTGAAGGGCAAGCCTTGTGTCGATTCCAAACGTAAGAGGTTATAATTCACTTTATCGTTGAGCTAGTAGACCCTGATGTCCTCCAGCAGCCTAAGCCTATAGCAGCATAACTATAGAGGTAGCTCAGGGTAACATGAGCCACTCTGACTAGAAGCTTTGTCACAAAGGAAAGTTTGAAGATTAGTCTTAAAAGTAGACGGGGTGTCTGCCTCACGGACCAAAACTGGGAGTTGGTTCCACAGGAGAGGAGCCTGATAGCTAAAGGATCTGCCTCCCATTCTACTTTTAGAGACTCTAGGAACCACCAGCAGACCTGCAGTCTGAGAGCGAAGTGCTCTGTTAGGAACATACGGGGTAATCAGAGCTCTGATATATGATGGAGCTTGATTATTAAGGGCTTTATACGTTAGAAGAAGAATTTTAAATTCTATTCTTGATTTAACAGGAAGCCAATGAAGGGAAGCTAAAACAGGAGAAATATGATCCTCTGGTTGATTTTCAGAGTTTTTATCAGAACTCTTGCTGCAGCTCGCGTTTGAATCAGGCTCAAGGTCAAGTGGGAGCCACTAGAACTGACAGAGTCCTGGATAGATGTCGAAACGTTTTCAGAAAGAACTGAGCAAATGTCCGGTTGCCTCCAATTTAAGCTTGTTTGCTGAAACCCTTGAAATCTGTTTAATATGGGATAACACCAATGTTTTTTACTTTATTACCAGAGGCCGATTTAATTTCATCCAGATTAGGTGATTGATTAAGAAGTTTATTTTCTAAGGCTTCTGGTCCAAAGATGACAACTTCTGTTTTTCAAAAGAAGACAAGCTTTACTATGTTTTGCTGATTAAATAACTTGTTATCTAGATACATTGCAATTTCTGAGCACATCTATTACCTTTTGTGGCCTTTCTAGTTCTGCGTGTATTCGATAGGGAGGCGTCAGCTAGCAATGCTAACCACAGCATAACATATATCATGTACCGAGGAAAATGAAACTCATAACATCAATAATTTTACCTTTGTTCTTGTCCCAACTGTAGCACAAGTGTTACATTATGAAAAATCTCTGCTGGGGTTCTAGGTTTGGAGTCCAGACAGAAAGTCAAAAGTCGTAGAGGCATTTTCCATTTAGTTTTATCTTCTACCTGTTGTCTTCTTCAGTTCTGACATATTTTTTTTTTACTTTAAATTCATTTTCCATCTTTTAGCGGATGATCAGCCTGAATCCAAAAAGGCCGATATAGTCTTCTTAATGGATGGATCCATCAATGTGGGCCAGAAAAACTTCAAGGAAGTCAGGGAATTCATCATGAATCTGGTTGATTCGTTTCTCACGGGGGACGACAACCTCCGAGTTTCCCTTGCTCAGTATGCTGCAGATGTGACCGATGCCTTTTACCTCAACACCTACAGCAACAGGGACGATGTTGTAGATGCTATTAGCAAGATACAATACAAAGGCGGACGTGCAGTCAGGACTGGTGATGCCATCCGCTATGTCCAAAACGTCCATTTTACCAAGGAGAGAGGGAGCAGGATAGATGAAGGCATTCCTCAGTTCCTCATGCTGATCACGGGAGGTCGCTCAGATGACGATGGGAAGACAGCAGCTCTGGGTCTGAAGAGCCGGGGAGTGAAAGTCTTTGCCATAGGAGTGGGAGACATTCAGGACGAGCTGGAGAACCTGGCGAGTCAATCTTCCACCACGGCACGAGCACAGGCCTACGTGGAGCTATCAGAGCTCAATGAATCAATCCTGGGGACTCTGGACGACGAACTGAAGGGCAATCCTTCTGTCGATTCCAAACGTAAGAGGTTATAATTCACTTTATCGTTGAGCTAGTAGACCCTGATGTCCTCCAGCAGCCTAAGCCTATAGCAGCATAACTATAGAGGTAGCTCAGGGTAACATGAGCCACTCTGACTAGAAGCTTTGTCACAAAGGAAAGTTTTAAGATTAGTCTTAAAAGTAGACGGGGTGTCTGCCTCACGGACCAAAACTGGGAGTTGGTTCCACAGGAGAGGAGCCTGATAGCTAAAGGATCTGCCTCCCATTCTACTTTTAGAGACTCTAGGAACCACCAGCAGACCTGCAGTCTGAGAGCGAAGTGCTCTGTTAGGAACATACAGGGTAATCAGAGCTCTGATATATGATGGAGCTTGATTATTAAGGGCTTTATACGTTAGAAGAAGAATTTTAAATTCTATTCTTGATTTAACAGGAAGCCAATGAAGGGAAGCTAAAATTGGAGAAATATGATCCCTCTGGTTGATTTTCAGAGTTTTTATCAGAACTCTTGCTGCAGCTCGCGTTTGAATCAGGCTCAAGGTCAAGTGGGAGCCACTAGAACTGACAGAGTCCTGGATAGATGTCGAAACGTTTTCAGAAAGAACTGAGCAAATGTCCGGTTGCCTCCAATTTAAGCTTGTTTGCTGAAACCCTTGAAATCTGTTTAATATGGGATAACACCAATGTTTTTCACTTTATTACCAGAGGCCGATTTAATTTCATCCAGATTAGGTGATTGATTAAGAAGTTTATTTTCTAAGGCTTCTGGTCCAAAGATGACAACTTCTGTTTTTCAAAAGAAGACAAGCTTTACTATGTTTTGCTGATTAAATAACTTGTTATCTAGATACATTGCAATTTCTGAGCACATCTATTACCTTTTGTGGCCTTTCTAGTTCTGCGTGTATTCGATAGGGAGGCGTCAGCTAGCAATGCTAACCACAGCATAACATATATCATGTATTGAGGAAAATGAAACTCATAACATCAATAATTTTACCTTTGTTCTTGTCCCAACTGTAGC
Organism: Fundulus heteroclitus; assembly: GCF_011125445.2. Classification (NCBI taxonomy): domain Eukaryota; kingdom Metazoa; phylum Chordata; class Actinopteri; order Cyprinodontiformes; family Fundulidae; genus Fundulus; species Fundulus heteroclitus. Next base: position 814,611 of record NW_023396956.1, on the reverse strand, counting down.
ACAAGTGTTACATTATAAAAAATCTCTGCTGGGGTTCTAGGTTTGGAGTCCAGACAGAAAGTCAAAAGTCGTAGAGGCATTTTCCATTTAGTTTTATCTTCTACCTGTTGTCTTCTTCAGTTCTGACTTTTTTTTTTTTTACTTTAAATTCATTTTCCATCTTTTAGCGGATGATCAGCCTGAATCCAAAAAGGCCGATATAGTCTTCTTAATGGATGGATCCATCAATGTGGGCCAGAAAAACTTCAAGGAAGTCAGGGAATTCATCATGAATCTGGTTGATTCGTTTCTCACGGGGGACGACAACCTCCGAGTTTCCCTTGCTCAGTATGCTGCAGATGTGACCGATGCCTTTTACCTCAACACCTACAGCAACAGGGACGATGTTGTAGATGCTATTAGCAAGATACAATACAAAGGCGGACGTGCAGTCAGGACTGGTGATGCCATCCGCTATGTCCAAAACGTCCATTTTACCAAGGAGAGAGGGAGCAGGATAGATGAAGGCATTCCTCAGTTCCTCATGCTGATCACGGGAGGTCGCTCAGATGACGATGGGAAGACAGCAGCTCTGGCTCTGAAGAGCCGGGGAGTGAAAGTCTTTGCCATAGGAGTGGGAGACATTCAGGACGAGCTGGAGAACCTGGCGAGTCAATCTTCCACCACGGCACGAGCACAGGCCTACGTGGAGCTATCAGAGCTCAATGAATCAATCCTGGGGACTCTGGACGACGAACTGAAGGGCAATCCTTCTGTCGATTCCAAACGTAAGAGGTTATAATTCACTTTATCGTTGAGCTAGTAGACCCTGATGTCCTCCAGCAGCCTAAGCCTATAGCAGCATAACTATAGAGATAGCTCAGGGTAACATGAGCCACTCTGACTAGAAGCTTTGTCACAAAGGAAAGTTTTAAGATTAGTCTTAAAAGTAGACGGGGGTGTCTGCCTCACGGACCAAAACTGGGAGTTGGTTCCACAGGAGAGGAGCCTGATAGCTAAAGGATCTGCCTCCCATTCTACTTTTAGAGACTCTAGGAACCACCAGCAGACCTGCAGTCTGAGAGCGAAGTGCTCTGTTAGGAACATACGGGGTAATCAGAGCTCTGATATATGATGGAGCTTGATTATTAAGGGCTTTATACGTTAGAAGAAGAATTTTAAATTCTATTCTTGATTTAACAGGAAGCCAATGAAGGGAAGCTAAAACAGGAGAAATATGATCCTCTGGTTGATTTTCAGAGTTTTTATCAGAACTCTTGCTGCAGCTCGCGTTTGAATCAGGCTCAAGGTCAAGTGGGAGCCACTAGAACTGACAGAGTCCTGGATAGATGTCGAAACGTTTTCAGAAAGAACTGAGCAAATGTCCGGTTGCCTCCAATTTAAGCTTGTTTGCTGAAACCCTTGAAATCTGTTTAATATGGGATAACACCAATGTTTTTCACTTTATTACCAGAGGCCGATTTAATTTCATCCAGATTAGGTGATTGATTAAGAAGTTTATTTTCTAAGGCTTCTGGTCCAAAGATGACAACTTCTGTTTTTCAAAAGAAGACAAGCTTTACTATGTTTTGCTGATTAAATAACTTGTTATCTAGATACATTGCAATTTCTGAGCACATCTATTACCTTTTGTGGCCTTTCTAGTTCTGCGTGTATTCGATAGGGAGGCGTCAGCTAGCAATGCTAACCACAGCATAACATATATCATGTACTGAGGAAAATTAAACTCATAACATCAATAATTTTACCTTTGTTCTTGTCCCAACTGTAGCACAAGTGTTACATTATGAAAAATCTCTGCTGGGGTTCTAGGTTTGGAGTCCAGACAGAAAGTCAAAAGTCGTAGAGGCATTTTCCATTTAGTTTTATCTTCTACCTGTTGTCTTCTTCAGTTCTGACATATTTTTTTACTTTAAATTTATTTTCCATCTTTTAGCGGATGATCAGCCTGAATCCAAAAAGGCCGATATAGTCTTCTTAATGGATGGATCCATCAATGTGGGCCAGAAAAACTTCAAGGAAGTCAGGGAATTCATCATGAATCTGGTTGATTCGTTTCTCACGGGGGACGACAACCTCCGAGTTTCCCTTGCTCAGTATGCTGCAGATGTCACCGATGCCTTTTACCTCAACACCTACAGCAACAGGGACGATGTTGTAGATGCTATTAGCAAGATACAATACAAAGGCGGACGTGCAGTCAGGACTGGTGATGCCATCCGCTATGTCCAAAACGTCCATTTTACCAAGGAGAGAGGGTGCAGGATAGATGAAGGCATTCCTCAGTTCCTCATGCTGATCACGGGAGGTCGCTCAGATGACGATGGGAAGACAGCAGCTCTGGCTCTGAAGAGCCGGGGAGTGAAAGTCTTTGCCATAGGAGTGGGAGACATTCAGGACGAGCTGGAGAACCTGGCGAGTCAATCTTCCACCACGGCACGAGCACAGGCCTACGTGGAGCTATCAGAGCTCAATGAATCAATCCTGGGGGCTCTGGACGACGAACTGAAGGGCAATCCTTCTGTCGATTCCAAACGTAAGAGGTTATAATTCACTTTATCGTTGAGCTAGTAGACCCTGATGTCCTCCAGCAGCCTAAGCCTATAGCAGCATAACTATAGAGGTAGCTCAGGGTAACATGAGCCACTCTGACTAGAAGCTTTGTCACAAAGGAAAGTTTGAAGATTAGTCTTAAAAGTAGACGGGGTGTCTGCCTCACGGACCAAAACTGGGAGTTGGTTCCACAGGAGAGGAGCCTGATAGCTAAAGGATCTGCCTCCCATTCTACTTTTAGAGACTCTAGGAACCACCAGCAGACCTGCAGTCTGAGAGCGAAGTGCTCTGTTAGGAACATACGGGGTAATCAGAGCTCTGATATATGATGGAGTTTGATTATTAAGGGCTTTATACGTTAGAAGAAGAATTTTAAATTCTATTCTTGATTTAACAGGAAGCCAATGAAGGGAAGCTAAAACAGGAGAAATATGATCCTCTGGTTGATTTTCAGAGTTTTTATCAGAACTCTTGCTGCAGCTCGCGTTTGAATCAGGCTCAAGGTCAAGTGGGAGCCACTAGAACTGACAGAGTCCTGGATAGATGTCGAAACGTTTTCAGAAAGAACTGAGCAAATGTCCGGTTGCCTCCAATTTAAGCTTGTTTGCTGAAACCCTTGAAATCTGTTTAATATGGGATAACACCAATGTTTTTTACTTTATTACCAGAGGCCGATTTAATTTCATCCAGATTAGGTGATTGATTAAGAAGTTTATTTTCTAAGGCTTCTGGTCCAAAGATGACAACTTCTGTTTTTCAAAAGAAGACAAGCTTTACTATGTTTTGCTGATTAAATAACTTGTTATCTAGATACATTGCAATTTCTGAGCACATCTATTACCTTTTGTGGCCTTTCTAGTTCTGCGTGTATTCGATAGGGAGGCGTCAGCTAGCAATGCTAACCACAGCATAACATATATCATGTACCGAGGAAAATGAAACTCATAACATCAATAATTTTACCTTTGTTCTTGTCCCAACTGTAGCACAAGTGTTACATTATGAAAAATCTCTGCTGGGGTTCTAGGTTTGGAGTCCAGACAGAAAGTCAAAAGTCGTAGAGGCATTTTCCATTTAGTTTTATCTTCTACCTGTTGTCTTCTTCAGTTCTGACATATTTTTTTTACTTTAAATTCATTTTCCATCTTTTAGCGGATGATCAGCCTGAATCCAAAAAGGCCGATATAGTCTTCTTAATGGATGGATCCATCAATGTGGGCCAGAAAAACTTCAAGGAAGTCAGGGAATTCATCATGAATCTGATTGATTCGTTTCTCACGGGGGACGACAACCTCCGAGTTTCCCTTGCTCAGTATGCTGCAGATGTGACCGATGCCTTTTACCTCAACACCTACAGCAACAGGGACGATGTTGTAGATGCTATTAGCAAGATACAATACAAAGGCGGACGTGCAGTCAGGACTGGTGATGCCATCCGCTATGTCCAAAACGTCCATTTTACCAAGGAGAGAGGGAGCAGGATAGATGAAGGCATTCCTCAGTTCCTCATGCTGATCACGGGAGGTCGCTCAGATGACGATGGGAAGACAGCAGCTCTGGCTCTGAAGAGCCGGGGAGTGAAAGTCTTTGCCATAGGAGTGGGAGACATTCAGGACGAGCTGGAGAACCTGGCGAGTCAATCTTCCACCACGGCACGAGCACAGGCCTACGTGGAGCTATCAGAGCTCAACGAATCAATCCTGGGGGCTCTGGACGACGAACTGAAGGGCAAGCCTTGTGTCGATTCCAAACGTAAGAGGTTATAATTCACTTTATCGTTGAGCTAGTAGACCCTGATGTCCTCCAGCAGCCTAAGCCTATAGCAGCATAACTATAGAGGTAGCTCAGGGTAACATGAGCCACTCTGACTAGAAGCTTTGTCACAAAGGAAAGTTTGAAGATTAGTCTTAAAAGTAGACGGGGTGTCTGCCTCACGGACCAAAACTGGTCACACAGCACTTCTGTAGACATGAACAAGCTGCTGAAATCACTCCGTCTGATCTTCAGTAGCATTAATTCACGTCCGTTGGTTTTAAGACCTTTAAGCACATTTCATAGCATAGCTTGATGCTTCTTTTAGTCTTTTGTTTCCAGCCCACAACCTGTTTGGATCACTGCTGAAACACACAACTGGTCCCACTTTCAGCCGTCTGGGTGTTGGTGTGAGGAGAGGTGTTGCAGTCGTTGATGCAGAGCAACAATTAGCAATGACAATGACATTAGCCCACAGCATGATGCTGCCAACACCGTGCTTGGTCAAAAGTCTCACTTTGACTCCTCCAAACATACAAACTAGTGTTGCGCCGATACCGATACCAGTATCGGCCGGGGTGACGATACCGCACTAAAATAGTGGTATCAGTATCGGCAAGTACCAACAAATAGGTCACCGATACCATTTTTATGTTTGTATGTCACTTGAACGCAGCCTTCTCTCTCCCGATACTCACTAGTTCTACTGGATTCACTTTGTATTAGTCTTTTTCCTGCTTTAATAAAGGTAGCAGCTTGACAAAGCCATGATACCAATTATTTTACATCCAAGTAGAATGCTGTTCTTCATATATACACGCACACATAAATTTCAAAGTAATGTATCGGTATCGGCCGATACTGCACAGCCAGGTATCGGGGCCAAAAAAATGGCATCGGCGCAACACTAATACAAACTACACTTTTTAGTGTCTAACCTCTCAATTATTGTCTCCTGAGGATGTTTTCAGTGCAGCAGGACGTTTTGTGGATGAGGGTTTTTTTCTGGTCAGTCTTTGGTGTGTCCCCAGTTTTCAGTTAACGACAGGCTGGATGTGGCTGTTTGGGTCTTCATCCACGCCTTGGTAAAGTGGTGACTCGTCAGATTATCTTAAAAATATCTGCAGAAAACGTTAGTCTTCAATTCTTCCTCTTGGATCTTCTTTGGGTATTTTGTAGTGTGAATCACCACAGCCACTCCCTGTGTGAGATAAACCAGCTGATGGCAAAGATTATAGCGTCATTCTGAGGAGACGTGTTCCTCTTTTCACCCTCCAGATGCACACGAGCTGCACGTCTCCAACGTGACCTCCAGCAGCTTCAGGTTACGGTGGAGCAACCCAGAAGCCAAACTCTTCGTCTACTTTGAGGTGGTGGTGACTCGGCTGTACGACCACGCCCTGGTGGTGAAGACCAACGTTTCAGGCACAGAGATCGTGCTGGACAACCTGGAAAGCTCCCAGACGTATCACGCCGTGGTCACAGCGTACACAGCAGAGGGTCAGACTGTCTCCACCCGCAAGGGGATCATCAAAACCAGTAAGTCCCACAAATACAGACCGCCACGCTGCTGCCGCACTCCTGGGTTTATTTCCTTATAGGTAACCTTCACTCAGGTGTCCAAGCCTGAGAAAATCACGTCTAAATCATAAAACTTTTTATGGTCGTTGATCATTGTCTTCACTATTTATCTGTTATAGATTCTCACCTCAGTTTAAAGAGCATACATCATGTTTTTTACTGCTTTTTAATTGATGCTGTGTCTAACGTTGTAGTGTAAGTTATATTTGTATATTTTTAACTGTCCTAAATAAAATAAAAACAAGTGACCACAAAGTAACTGAAAGGTTTTAAATGCATAAAGATTTATCTATGAGAGACAAAAGTAGGGACTTTAAAACCTCCAAAATGAGTTCATAAAAGCTCAATTTGGTGCATCCAATGAGCAGGAGGAGTCCTGGCTTGAATCTCATAGGAAATCTGTGGAGGGAGCTGCAGATTAGGGTGATGGTCAGGAGGCCTTCCAAATTTGTAGACACAGAATTCATCACAAAGTCCCATTGACTCCCATTTAAAGGAGCATGGTGCAAGTATAAATGTTACATATTATTTTTCCTTCCCATGCATGCCTTTACGATTACCTGACGTGGAAAATGAGTTGCCCTCTATTTACCACAGTTGCCTCTATAGACTCCATTAGTCAGTTAATGAGAGATTCAGGCCTCGTTCTCTGGCCGTGAAGCGCTCGCTCTCGTTCACCTGGCAGCTTTGTGGAGTCTCCGCCGTAATCGATGCGTTAGCTAGGGAACACGGGCTAACTTCAACATTTAGAAATGTCTCACCTCAGAAGAGATCTAAACAGAACACCTGTGCAGTCGCAGCGGTAGATGCTTATCCTCTCCTCCCATGAACGCGTGCAACACTGATGTCAGTTCAACTTGTCGCCACAGGGGGCAGACTTGTGCAAAAATCCTGGAACTTACGCTATTCTCCTTTAAGCCTATTAGCTGTTGCTAAGACCCGGAAAACTGAGAATTAGTGCGTTCTTCTTAGACCAATACTTTATCAATCAATGCCAAATGTCTCTTCAGATTAAAGCGATAACATTTCTCTGCAGCTCCAGTCTGAAGTTACACATTAATTAGTCTGCTAATGTTTTATGGAGCTAAACCAAAGAGGCTTGTTCCTTCATTGCTCCATCTTTTCTCCCTTTTCCTCCCAGAAGCAGCCAGTCAAAGCAGCAGTGCTGTAAACACCAGACCGCTGGACAAACCAGAGACGGGTACGTTTCTCTGCATGGATCAGAAACAGAAACATCTGTGGGACAAAACCACACGAGAATAACTAGAGCAGAAATGTGTCTATCTGTAGATAACCTGGAGCACACAGAAAAGCTTTTTCTGAATCTCTAAAACAAACTAACTATTTTAGTAGATGTAGTCATAACTAACTTTTCAGTTTACTTGTAAAAAATATCTTTAATTAATCCACTTTCATTCTACTGACTTTATTTTGATTAATGCAGATGTCTGACCCTTGTGGAAATTGTAGGTTCTTGTTTTTCTAGCAACACTGAGTATGAAAGAACCTTATGTCTAAAACGCTGCTTGCATAGTGATTTAACCTGCTGGTTTTTAACACACATTGTATTTTTATTTAATCTAACACAAACGCCCTCTCTCCCTGTCTGTCGTCCTGCACATGTCTGTCTGTTTCTCTTTCCCGTGCTTTTTTGTTTTGCATGTTGTAGTCAATGACCTGGCAGACCCGTGCTCACATGACTTTGACCCTGGAATGCCGTGCAAAGACTATCAGGCTAAGTGGTTCTTTGACAGAAAGAATGGGTTCTGTTCAGAGTTCTGGTATGGAGGTTGTGGAGGCAATGAAAATAGGTTCGACACAGAAGCCCTTTGCTTGCAAAACTGCATGAGGGGTAAGTGGTTGCCTGGAGGAATGCATCTCAGATCAGAGCCTGAGGTGCAGCTGTGCTCTGGAAAAAACACATATTTCTCACGTTGATAATTTGTCAAACATCTGAAAAGTATTATAAATATCTATCTACATGTATCTATACATATTTAGAATTTGTGTTACATCTGATTATTGATGCTTTACATTCATGATGAAACTAATATTTTTTTGTAACAGGCACTGGGGCCCCCTTGGTTTAGATTTAACAAGTTATTAATCATGTTTTTAAAAACAAGCACTTATCAGAAAACAAAGAAACACTAAAAGAAATCAGTAAACGGAATCAAATGCTAATGCTAATCCGAAAATTAGCCTTGGAAAGCTAATGTAGCTAATGCTACCATTATTTTAGCTAGCAAAAGTTAGTGACCTCAATATTGGCCTTTAAATCTTTTTAAGAGGTTGTTTTAAAGGAAATGGTTATAAAATCTATAAATCACAACAAATGAAAATGCCCTTCGCTTCATAAAATAATAATGTTATAAATAACTTTCTAGTGTCTTCAGACGTAATGTGCTGGGAACTGGCGTTACATAAACAATCTGAATTGTGAGCTAGCATAGATTTATTAATCCCAACATCTAAAAATAGGTTATAGATTTTAAAAAAAATCTTTAATTGAAACATTTGTTTGATTTTAAAACAATAAATCACAACAAACCAAACAATATATGATCCTTAAAGTAACCATTGCATGTTACATTAGCTAACACCAAAAGCTAACAGCAGTTTAATTATCAGTGTTCCCTTTTGTAACACGGTTAAAGATGTTAACTCAAAAGCATTTTTTTAACAAATCTATAAATCACAACAAATCAAAGAAAATCTTTTTAAAGTTGTAATTTTGAACACCACAGGCTGATATTAGTTGGATCTCAGTAAATCCAGTTATGTATCGATACATTTATCAAATTTTACTTGGAAGGTTATCTAAAAAGTAAAATGGTCATAAAAATCTATAAATTGCAAGACATCAAACCACATTTGTTCAAACTTCAAGTAGTCTTCATCAGCTACAGTGTTAATAGCGAGGATCTGATCTAACTTCCCAACAGTTATTAAAAGCTTATTATAACTTAGGGTATGAATTTATCTGCAAAGGGTAAAAAAATAAAAATAAAAAAAATCTGTAAATCTTTTTTTTTTTTTATCTGTCAATAAGCCAAAATGCTAACATAGCAATCTAAAATGACCCTTAATTGACTTAAATGTATAGATCTAAACACATCAACATATTGATATTAACATATTTTTATATGAACTAATTTGAAAAGGCAAAGCTATAAATCACAGCAAATCAAAGTATATTTGATTCTAGGGTTAGCTTGAGCAAGCTAAAGCGTACATTAAAATATTTAAAAAGGTTTGATGATAAAGGCCTTTAACTCTTCAGAAGAACAGGGAATGTTGTTCTCTTATGCAATATGTCAATAACAATAAATGTTTATTTCTGGTCAGGAAATTTAATACTTTGCAAAAACCAATTGGAAAGTCCTCATCGGTCACTGCACCATTTGTTAGGATAGTAACCACGCCCACTTCAGATTTCTGACCAATCACAATCTTTCTGGGACACCATTCAAGAAAAAGTTCTGCCTTGAATTTGTAGAACTTGTAGATACCATTCTGGTTTTTAAAGTATGTATAGGCCTTTATTTGGGGTGTTTGCCTTTGAATCATCAGAAAAAGTTTCTTTTATCTGATGTTTGAAGTGTTGATTTAGAGAAAGTACGCGCGCTTTGAATTAAATATATCCACATTGTCTGCCTGAACGAGCCGTAGTCACCTATTCATCATCAATCATAAGCGCTGATTAACAAGTTTTACCGAAGGTTTGTGTTTGTGAGATGTAATAAAATGCATTTTTAATGTATGTAATATTTTTTATGTTTAATGTTTCATGAATTGGCGCTATATAAATAAAATTGAATTTAATTGAATTGAATGTTTCTGCAGCCCCGGAGCCTCAACCAGAGGAGCAGCAAGCTGAACCGGTGGAGATTCTTCCGGCTCCTGGTGAGAACTTTGTTTTAATGTACAGGAATGACAGCAGACATGCACATGCTGATGTTATGCAATTAATACATCCCACAGCAACATTAAAACAGAACTAACATGGTTTTCTATGGCCACATGTAACCATAGCTTATTTCAAAACCTTTTCATCCCCCACCCCCATCATTTTAGGGACAGTGTTGAATGTTAAATTAAAGTTACATCAACCAGATTATTTGCAAACATACCCACTGAAAATATAGCTTTACTTATGATTTAACTGAATTATGCAAGATGTTTGGGGTTCATAAAAGACCAAAGTGTAGAGACCTACTGTGAAAAAATAGTTATTTGATAATAAAGCAATAAGGAGAACTTACAGGGCAATCCCAGAAAGAGCAGGACAGGAAGCAGTGTAACAGGAGGAACCAGGAAAGGACGAGGAAACCCAGCGAGCCAATATACTGAGGGAGGAGTGGAGAATGACATTAGATCCAAGTGAGCTAATCAGGGGAATGTGGAGCAACTGGGAGGAGAAACTAGACAAAGAAAAACTTTAAACCGAGGGGGAAATGCTCTACACTGATCTAGAAGATAAACCAAAATACACAGAAACAGAGGACAAGAAATAAATAAGAAGCTAAACCTAAAGGAATAAACGGAGGAGGCAACACCTTTCTAATACAAATACAAAACAAGCAACAAGGTTCATGTCTTGCATCTTAATTTTCTTGTTACAAGTCAACAGAGCTGATCACTGTGCAGTTAGTCAGCAGTTAGGATCACCTGTTAAATGGTTAAAAACAAAATACCCTTTCCTGACCCTTAATCAGTACAGACGGTGACAGTCAGCCTAAAAGCCTACCTCATAACATTCACTGTGCCTTTAAAAGGAAACTGCATTATTAATCTTATTTATTTATTGCCCTCTCTTCCGTCCTTCTTTCCAGCGGGTATCACATCCGTGGACATTTGCCAGCTCCCCAAAGAAGAAGGCAAATGTGCAAAATTTGTTCTGAAGTGGCACTACGATGCTGAAAGCCAGAGCTGCGTGCGCTTCTGGTACGGCGGCTGCGGTGGAAACCAGAACCGCTTCGACACATACGAGCAGTGTGGGAAGGCATGTGGAACATCCGGTACGTCTTATGGGTTCTTTTTACATAAACTGAAGCAGACAGATGTTCAATGTTAATGAATGCATCTGCAGAGCATCAGTTATTGTTTCATGAATCCTTTTCTTCATGCAAACAAATTAAGATTCAACAAAATCGTCTGAAAAAAGCCTTATTCCTCCATCCTCTCAGTAATTACTGCAAAGCTTTCTTGTTTTAGCTTACAGCCTTTAAAAAGATACCTGATTAGTCCGTTAGGAAAGTCTGGCTCCCTTACCTATTTATAAATGCTATAAAGAAGTCATGGATATGTTGCAAATTCAATATAAGCTGGTAATAACATTGTTACTAGTTGAATAAATTAAACAGAGCAATTAACTGTTAGTTATTAACTCAGACATTCAAGAGTTTTAATGCATGGTATCAATAACCAAGCAAACCCAACAGACCTGAATGCTTTAAAAACATTCTGCAGGGGTTTTTTTGGGCTTGTAAAAATATTTTAACACAGAAAAGTTTCAAATTTAAGCTTGAATATGCAACAGGGGTCATATCTCATTATGCCCCAGAAAAATGAGACTTAAAGCGTCATAAATCAGGCGGCCCTGAGGGAGGAAAGATGAAATTAGCCAAAATCTTACAAAAGCTCAATTAATAATAATTAATTTTATTAATAATGCACTTTACATTTCAAATAAAATCTCAAAGTGCTTCTGTGGCTCTAAAGTTAGCAGGCATTCAGCTACAATCACATCGCAGAGCTGAAAACATTAACCTGGGTGGGAAAAGTTCAGTACACACCTTTAAATCAGGGGTCCTGGGTTTGAATCCCGGTTGAGTCAGGAAGGGCATCTGGTGGAAATCTGTGTGTGAGTTATAATGAAGTTCACTTTATACTTAAAAATGGTAATTGGTAGGTTTTATTGGACAGGAAAACGGCTGCGTTGATTTGGACCGGCCCTGAATCTAACGAGCATCAGACCTCCAGCTCACTGACTCACTGACTCACTGACTGACTGACTCACTGACTGCTTCTCTTGTCCGTCCCTCTGCAGCACCAGTCAGCCAAAGAGTCGTCGCTACACTGAGGACATAGAAGGTGGCCGGCTTTACCTCTGTTTGCAGAACCATCCCAAATGGCCACACTGTAAGGAAGCCTTGCTGAAGCAATGGCGGCAGCACTGGACTCAACAGACATGAACTTTACCCCCAAACGCCCTGAAGACCGTCTGCTGCGTGAAACCTTTAACCAACTGGTGCTAAATCTCTGAGTTGAATAAATGCAGCATTTTGTGTCTGGAACCACGATGTAAAACACGCTTTCATGTTTTTTCAAGAGCAGTTTTTAGAATGAAACAGGAATCACTTGGACAAAGATGAGAATTAAATGTGTAAAAGCAGGACTTTGGCTGTGGTTGAACCGGTCGTCAGACTCGGTCTTTGTTTCCTGGTTTTTTGTTTCCTGGTTCTTTCTGCAGTGCTCACACCGCTCTGTGCAGCCATGTTGGTCCTCCCTCAGCCAGACGCGCTGATTTAAATGTTAGGCGCACTTCCTCCTTTAAAAATGTCCAGCTGTTTAGAAAGGGGACGTAACGTCACTCTGTTTGGTTTTTAATGAAGTTTATCTGTCAGTTTGTGTATGAGGAAATAAAAACCAAGAAGACTTTGTAATAAACATGAGCAACTGACTTTTTTCTTTCTCTGTGTGAAATTGTTCAGTTCCTGACATCCAGACGTCAAAGTTCAAATAAAATCCTCATAAAGAAGAACGTCTGATCCGCTCTGCTTTGATTAATTGATAAATAGTTTGACTCACTGGAAGATAAACAGGAAGAAGCGAGGGCTGGACTGAGTTCTGCACTGCAAAGAGGAAACTAAAACAGGTCAAATGTTCTGCAAATGAGAGCATTTGTCCTTGATTTGAGCAGCAAGTTTAAATAATCTGCCAACAGAATAAGATTTTCACTTAAAATAAGAACTATTCATCCCTGTCGTCTTATTACAAGTGCAGTAAATCCATCTTATTTTAGGGGTTAAATTACTGATTCCATCTTATTTACCTGCTCAGATGAAGGACAGTCACACTTAGAACATTTTACCGGCATCAGTCTGATTCCTTCAGACGTTTGTTTTAAAGATTCAGCGCTGAGATGCCAGATCTACAGCAGAATGGGTCTGTGGGTAATCTGCAGGAACCGGACCTTCCTGCGCTGCAGCTCAGACGTTCTGGACGGCAGAACATCAGCGGTGGAACTCAGTGCAGCAGGTTCCTGGGAGGAAGAGGAGTAGAAGGAGGAAGTCTCCCTCTGACCTGAACCCAGAAACTGCTCTGCTCATGAATTGTCATAAAACTCAAATATATTTCCAGTCAGAACGCATAAAGTTCTGCTGTCAGCGGCTGAGTTAAAGTGACACGGAGCAGATTCGGATCATCCCACATCTGAAACAGTTCCTTCCTGATTTATGCTCAACATTCAGAGAAAGCTAAGAGCAGCAACCGCTCCCACTTAGTGGTGAAACTTCTCTCTCTCCTCTAAACCTCCGCTTTAATTTCTACTGGTTCGTTTCAGATGTGATTGGAAAATAAAAGAGCAAAAGACACAGAAAAATGTAACAACACTATAAACAGATCTATAAGATCTTCATGGATGTGGAAACATGCTAAAGTCATGCATGTATGATTCAGTGAGAACCTGCAGAGTCTAAACACTGAACAGAACCTGTAATCAGAGGCTGAAATCCTCAGGGAGGACGGCCTGGAACATGTTCCATCAGGAACATGTTCCTGATGGAACATGTTCCTGATGGAACATGTTCCTGATGGAACATGTTCCATCAGGAACATGTTCCATCAGGAACATGTTCCTGATGGAACATGTTCCTGATGGAACATGTTCCTGATGGTCACTGAGAACAGGAAGTAAGGTCAGGAAGGTCCAGATTAAACCACCTGCTGATGAGGAACGCGTCCCTCAGAGAACCTCCTCCTGTCTGAAGACCAGAAGAACAGAAACCTGCAGCTAATGTGATGATTTGCTGACGTTGAACCCAGTGTGAACCAGACACGGAGCTGATGCTTGATGGTTTATTAAGGAAATGACGGTTATCCAGGCAGGTAAGAACAATCCACAGAGATACAGAGCTGACATCCAGGGAGAAACAAAAACTGAGGCAAACTAAAAAAATCAGGCCTGATCAGGTCAGACAACAGATCTGATCTGATTTGGTAATTTATCAGGATAAAATGAGGCGGGAATGCTCTTACCATGGGCTTTACGAGTGAGAATGAGTGGAGATCAGAAGAGACGTTCTGGCTGTGAAGACTGATGAGAACTGAGTATAGAGGTGAGAACAGGTGAGAACAGGTGAGAACACTGAAGGCTAATTGCAGGTGGGGTGGAGACTAAACAGGTGTGCTGAGTAGAGATTAGATCAGCTCCAGTGCCAGAAACGTTACAGCTAAACCAGAAGGAACGTTTCTCTCTGGTCACTTTTGTTCCGTCCAGGTTCTCAGGTCGTTAAACTGAAGCTTATTTAACTTTTCAGGAACGCTCCATTAAAAACACGGTTCAGCTGCAGCAGAACAGAAAACGGGTTCCATGAAGCTCAGAGAGGAGCTGCAGAACAAAGAAAACCACAGGTTCTCCTCAAACACGGAACCGCCGACCAGAGAGGGAACAGAAACACAGAACCTCAGCAGAGGAGAACCCAGGAGAACCCAGGAGAACCCAAGAGAACCCAGGAGAACCCAGGGGGACCCAGGAGAACCGAGACCTTCATCCTGGTTCCTGGAGGAACATCTGCCAGAAAACACCAGAACTGCTGCTCTGTCATCCATCCATCCATCATCCATCATCCATCCATCCATCCTTCTATCTATCCATCCATCCACCATCCATCCATCCTTCATCCATCCATCATTCATCCATCCATCCATCCATCATCCATCCAACCATCATCCATCTTGTCTAATGGAGCTTCAGGTTCTGCAGATCTTTGCAGGAAGATTTCTCTCGGGTTTCTTGTACTGGAGTAACTGATGTGAGTCAGAAATAAAAGAATAGAACTGATTAATGCAGACTTAGTAAAGGTTTCTGCTCTGAAAGTCCATTTTATAAAAGCTGCAGCTGCAGGATGTTAAATCACAGCGCTGTTGGCCGCTGAGTTTGACATTTCAAATGTTTTAAAGCAATAAACAAACCGTGACATCCATCCCCAAAGAGTTCACCAGCTCTCCTCCTTCTTCCTCCTCTTCTTATCTGAAAGATGAATTTAAGAAAATCTGTGGCACGCAGATGAAGCTTTTTATTGAGATTATCTTGTGCTGCTCTGACTCAGATGGAAGGAATGTTTTCCTGTCAGATGGAAACGTCTGTTTTACGACCGCTGATGACGTGGAACCACGATGGACCTGCTGCTAAAGCTGGGAACGTTGCTCTTTTCCTCTTTAATCCAAACCAGCATCTTCAGCTGAAACCAGCTGGGTTATCTCACAACAACCTGCTAGATGCACAATAAGCAGCCAAATGAAACAGTAAAAAACACTTTACACAGTTTCTCCCTGAAGAATGGAAGCTTTTGGTCACATTGGCAGTTTTAAAAAGCTTTTTAAATGAACTTTTCTTCCTAGTTGCTCCCGTTGCTGCACGACACGTTGCTGTGATTGCTGTGTGTTTACAGGGCTGCAGAAATAAAGCTGAGCTAATGTTGCTGTGCTTCTGTTACGCTGCACCATGGGAACATGATCCACAGACAATTAATAAAATATACATGGAGATTCCTAATGTACATGTAATCAGAATGTCATTGAAACCTTTATAAATATAAATATTTGCCGTTAGTCAGGAATGTAGCAGCAAACCAAAAAAATATCATTTACTGTATATGCAGAGAGAAGTTCTGTACCTATAAAATGTTCCATAGCAGCAGGAAGTGGATGATGGAGCAGATGGTGAGTTCACCGTGACAACAGACTAGATGTCTAAGGCAGATAGAGTACATAGAAAGTACTCCTGGGTCAATGTGAGCTTCTGAGCTTTCTGTGTCTCTGCTCTGTCTTCTCTACCATAGAAAGTACTCCTGGGTCAATGTGAGCTTCTGTGCTTTCTGTGTCTCTGCTCTGTCTTCTCTAACATAGAAAGTACTCCTGGGTCAATGTGAGCTTCTGTGCTTTCTGTGTCTCTGCTCTGTCTTCTCTAACATAGAAAGTACTCCTGGGTCAATGTGAGCTTCTGAGCTTTCTGTGTCTCTGCTCTGTCTTCTCTAACATAGAAAGTACTCCTGGGTCAATGTGAGCTTCTGAGCTTTCTGTGTCTCTGCTCTGTCTTCTCTAACATAGAAAGTACTCCTGGGTCAATGTGAGCTTCTGAGCTTTCTGTGTCTCTGCTCTGTCTTCTCTAACATAGAAAGTACTCCTGGGTCAATGTGAGCTTCTGAGCTTTCTGTGTCTCTGCTCTGTCTTCTCTACCATAGAAAGTACTCCTGGGTCAATGTGAGCTTCTGTGCTTTCTGTGTCTCTGCTCTGTCTTCTCTAACATAGAAAGTACTCCTGGGTCAATGTGAGCTTCTGAGCTTTCTGTGTCTCTGCTCTGTCTTCTCTACCATAGAAAGTACTCCTGGGTCAATGTGAGCTTCTGTGCTTTCTGTGTCTCTGCTCTGTCTTCTCTACCATAGAAAGTACTCCTGGGTCAATGTGAGCTTCTGTGCTTTCTGTGTCTCTGCTCTGTCTTCTCTAAGCCCCAGTGGGTGGAGGCAGATGAGCGTTCACACTGAGCCTGGTTCTGGTTCTGCTGGAGGTTCTCCTCCCTGTTAAAGGGGAGTTTTCCTCTCCACTGTCGCTTCATGCATGCTCAGTATGAGGGATTGCTGCAAAGCCATCAACCATCAGGAGCTCAGCAGTCTGATGAGGCGAGGATTGAAGCTGTTGAGGAATCTGGTTGTTCTGCGTTTCCACTTTGTTCTCCAGGGACGTTGGTGGACATCATGGATGGAGGTGATGTTCTGTGAGGCTAGCTGTTAGCTTAGCGTTAGCCGTCAGTTCCCCATCACCGCGCCTCGGTTATGGAAGTTAAATTAACTTCCATACTCGGTCTCCTCTGGTGCAGCTGGTATTCTGGCCCTCATTGTTACGTGGGGCTGAGCTGCGTAGTTACTCAGTGAAGTCATCAGCAGACTGGCAGAGAAAGCCTCCTCCTCCTCCTGAGGGGCTGTTGCTGCTCTTCTCTAGATTTATAGATTCTCCTTCTCACATCTCTACGGCGCTTCCTACAGGTCTGATGAGAGTCCAGCTACATTTGTCCAGCGTCATGAAGCGAGGACAGGGAGAAGCCCAGAAGTCTTCGCTCTGTCAGAGCAGCTCAGACTGTCTGCTCAGCGCTTTCCTGGAAGCCACAGAAGGCCCACGCAGCCCTGAGAGTGGGAGGAAGAGGGATTTGTTGTGGTTTTTATGGTGACTGGGGAGGAGAATGTCTCTGCAGCTCAATGTGAAAGTCATTACCCCCCCCCCTGACTTTTAGGGCTGCTGTGGAGACGCAGAGCCAGCGGCGTGACTCAGCGAGGGAAGCATGTGAGACATCAGCCAGGCCACCGGGGGGGGGGGGCTCAGCTCCCACCGTGGATCAACTCCACCGCATTCAGAGGTCATCACAGAGAAGAACTCTGAGGCAGCGTCGGTTCTTACCTCTGATTTTAAACGCTTTAAACGCTCCTCAACGTCAGACCAAACAGAGACTGAACCTGACCTGCCAGCATGAACACAACCTGCAGCAACGGCTTCTAACCTTCAGCCCACGTCTCACCTGAAGGACGCCTGACGACACCAAGCTGCTGTTAGGAAATGACCCTCATGGGGACCTGTAGTTACAGATGAAACTAGCTTTTAAAGCAGAACTCTTTGTTTTCACATAAATGAGTCTGCATTGCTGGCAGCATGAATAGCACAGGTGTCTCATCTAAGCTCAGCTGAACTCTGGTTTATCCAGCAGCCATATGTGGAGCCCAGCCTCCTCCTAGCCTCCAACCTGCGTGCTGATGCCGTCTCTCTCCTGCAGCGTCAGAACCGCTAAGCAGCACAAACCTGTGGATCCGTCTGATTACCAAAGAACTAATTTAGCTTCTCCAGCTGAAGCCGCTGGGCTGCGTTTAAATGAAGCGACTTCAGAGAAAGGCAGCTAAAGGCGGCTGCATGCCACGCTCTTTAAAGTCAGGCTTGTACTGCTGGAAAATGTTTGTTCTGGCTCTTCTGCAGATATTGGATCATGCAGCTTCTGAAATGTCCAACACTAAATACAGCAAACAGTTTTCTTCTGGCGGGTTCTGCTCTGACTCAGCAGTTCTGGTCCAGTTTGTCCTGCAGAGATGAGAAACATAACGAACGTTCAAACAAACTGTAATTCTGTGCAGCTGTTGCTCTTAAACCTGCCAGCTCCTGCATGCAGTTGAAAGGAGCACAGGAACACGTTTACCTGCTCTGGCTCTACAGAACCACTTTACAGCACCGGTTCTGTCCGCTGAGCCGCTTAAACCAGCAGGCGCCATTAAAGCTCACATCTTTTACAGAATGCAAGAAGAAAGTTCCCCTTCCTCCACACTTATAATGCTGCAGCTCTGATTAGTTAAACGTTGAGCTTTAGTCAGAGCTCTGTGCTGTTGAGCAGAAGGTCCACTTTGTTTGGGTCAGAACCGCTCGTGTTTCACTCAGCTTCAGCGTTTTTATTGTTCTGTGGGAGGTCCACTTCTCACTGTTTCATCACATAAATACTCCTGATGATCCACCAGGACTGGGATGGAAGAATGCGGTCAGTAAAAGTTTTATGCCTTTAAAGCTTCACAGACTGCAGCCATCAAACTTTCTGAATAAATATAAGCAGACACCCCGTCTACTTTTAAGACTAATCTTAAAACTTTCCTTTGTGACAAAGCTTCTAGTCAGAGTGGCTCATGTTACCCTGAGCTACCTCTATAGTTGTGCTGCTATAGGTTTAGGCTGCTGGAGGACATCAGGGTCTATTTCTCTCTCTCTGCTGAGTTCTCCTACTGCTCTCCAATCTGCATTGTTTGTTGTTATTTCAGCTTTTAACTTTTTATTCTCTGTCATTTTTCTCTACATAGAAGGTACACCTGGTCTGGTGTTCTGTAGCTGTGACATCATCAGGGGAGGCAGATCATCCACTATTACCATCTAACATAGAAAGTACTCCTGGGTCAATGAGGTCATCAGAGCCGTTTTCTGGTTTATTTCAGCCAGTTGAGTCTTTATGGTCTGCATTAAAAATAAAACCTCCAAAACATTCACATCGTCACATGTTGACAATATTCCTGTGGAGCATTTTCATTTATAAAGATACTCCTCTAGGAACCTTCATCATTTGTACCTTTTATTTTAAACTGAGTAACATTTAACACTGATAACTTTACTTGTAATAAAATAAAGTTTTATTAAACTAACTGGACTTTTACTTGAGTGCATTATTTTGGGACTCTCTCCTCTGCATGTTGGGTACATTCAAGCCTAAATCTGCCAGGGGTGTGAATACTTTTGGGCTTCACAGAGATGCATTTTTATCATTTTTTATACTGAGGTGTGTGTGCGTATCACGTAACCCTGAATCTGAACCCTGAAGTATTTAACTCCAAATTAAAGTCAACTTTAACGCTGGATAAAATGAAAACAGGCGTTGTGTGTCTTCCTCTCCTCTCATTTCCTGCTCGCTCGCTCACATCATGGCGCCGGCGTCTCAGAATGAAGGCTGCCATTCAAGCGTAAACTGGATCTCTGCCCTCATCAGCGACCAGGAAACCCCGCGGATTAGTGAGGGAGCGACGGGCCGGGTACAACGGTTACCCTGCAGCTTTCCTGGCTACTTTCTGCTGCTTCTTCCCAGGATTTCAGGGGTTTAACCTGACGGATTTGTAAAAGCTGCAAAGATGTTTGGCTTTGAGGGAAAATGGAGACATTGCTCCAGGAGACGGGAGCCTGACGCAGCCTGTAGCTGCAGAACCGGCCTGGATCAGACAGACTTTGGTCTCAGCTTTTCACACATGAATCTTTAGCCCCGCTCCATTAAAGCCGCCAATGTCCCTGTTTCCATCAGCTAGGGGCCGTTGATGTAAGACAGCCCAGTGACCTACGGGACAATGTAAAGGAGGAAAACTGCAGTTCCACCTGAGCTTCAGCCCAGTCTGCCCTGTGTGGACGCTGCAAAATGTCCTCATAACGCCAACTATCTACACGTTAGCTATGCATGCTAACACACACACGTTAGCTATGCATGCTAACACACACGTTAGCTATGCATGCTAACACACACACGTTAGCTATGCATGCTAACACACAGTGATTATCATTCAGATGCCAAAACATCTTATTATTTATAACATATTATTCCAAAAGCTGAAAACATCCAGCCAGGATTTTCACGTTTGGTATCTGATGTGTGCAGATATCTTAGCAAACGCTTCAGAGCGACTTTTTAGTGACTGACAGACGGCAACACGCAGCAGCAGTGGGAGTCAAACACGGCGGTCCAAGCAGAACTAAATCCTGATGAACTGTCTTCTTTCTCGCCTTTAACACCTGCACTATTTGCTGAGGAACAACTGATGTGTAGCTGGATAAAACCGGGACATAAAGGAAAGTAAAATAATGTTTTTAGGGAAATTCAAACAGAGATAAATATATATATATGCAAATATATTTCTCTATGTTATTGATGAGGAACTCATCTTGAAGCCACACAGAAAACATCCTTATTAAATAAATCCACTCATAAAAGGTAAATCCCTGCATAATCTCGACTGTTTCGCCTTATTTAACTTATTCTGCAGAGATCTGGGGCAACAATGACAAAATGACACTGCAGACATGAACAATATTACAAAATAGAACAGTAAGGATAATTGATAAGTTTGGATCACTCTAACACAGTTTTCCTGAAATCAAAACTCTTATTATCCGTTAATCTGGTGAAACTACAGACGGTTCTAATTCTATATAAAGCCAAAAACAATCAATAAGCAGGAAACATTGAAGAATATTAAACTGTGGAGCAATCTGAATAAAGAAATGAACAA
Organism: Fundulus heteroclitus; assembly: GCF_011125445.2. Classification (NCBI taxonomy): domain Eukaryota; kingdom Metazoa; phylum Chordata; class Actinopteri; order Cyprinodontiformes; family Fundulidae; genus Fundulus; species Fundulus heteroclitus. The sequence goes on along the minus strand of NW_023396956.1, from coordinate 793,657 downwards.
ACATAAAACTGTCCAAATCATCATATAGACATGGTAATTATAATATTCAAAATTATTATTATTACTTTTGTTATCTGTTCATACAGTAGCTTGTTTAAGAAATGTTTAAAAACTCAAAGCTTTTAAATTCTGCATTTCCCAGAAGCCAAAAGTCTAAATGTTCTTTTCTGCTTTCCCAGTTTCGTCTCTTTGGCGTCTGTCCTGAAACGCCTCCGCAGAGACCCCCCCCCCCCCCCCATATCCTCTCCTCCTCTTCCTCATCCCCCTCTTTTTCCCATCCTTCCTCCGCCCAGTCTCCCACATCCTCCTGGCCTCATGTGTCCTGATCTCCAGCTGATGGGGAGCAGCGCCCCCTGCTGGCTCAGCACTTCTCTCATTTAAAGGTCAAACTTCTGTTCTCTGATCTCTGCTGCCTTCCTTCATCAATCTGCCTGATGATCAGGATGACTCAGATGAACTCGTCCTCCTTTAGTGTCCAGAGGGGGACGTCCCTCTGGCAGAGACAGCAGGGACAGCAGAGACAGGGACATCTGGGGGGGTGGTGCTCATCTCCAGCTCCTCCTGGGGAACCCAAGGTCTTCTCAGACAGGAGGGATGAAGAGGTCCGTTCCTGCTGAGCCGACAGCTTCCAGCCACAAACCTTCCTGGTCAGGAGCTTCTGTGACAGACGCACTAGTCCTGCTGCAGAACCGGGACTTTGAAGGAAAATGATGAAAAACTGGAAAGCTGAAGAAAGAGTTCATTTTTATTCCTCCCTCTCTGTAGAACCCAGTAGAACCTCCTCTGGCTGCAGGTCTTCTGTCTGCAGACTGACGTTCCTCTATAGAACATCTCCAGCTCAGCCAGACTGGATGGAGAACATCCAGGAACATCACAGATTCTCAGTTGGATTCAGGTCTGGGCTTTGACTAGGCCATCCTCACCCATGGATCTGGTCTGATCTAATCCATCCCATAATACCTCTGGCTGGTTCTCCTGCTGACAGGTGAAGCTCCCCCCAGTCTCAGGTCTCCTGCAGCCTCTACCAGGTTCTCCTCCAGGATTCAGCTCCATCCATCTCCCCGCAGCATGATGCTGCCTCCACCGTGCTGCGCTTTGGTTTCCCTCCACAGAAGGTTCAGTTTTGGTCTCCACGGATCAGAGCACCTTCTTCTGGGTCCTGGATGGCTCTGCTGCAGGGTGACCCAGTGGGACGTGTCCACCTGGAGGAGAAAGGAGGTTCTTGAAGGCTTCCTGATCAGATGCATGAGCTGCTTCGATGTGAAGGTCCTGCAGGAGAATCAGTCTCAGCCATGAACAAACCTGGTGTGCATGGAAACCTGAAGCATCAGGAGAACTTCACCAAACTCCTCTCTGCTCCACCAGAGATGGTCCGACCAGCCGTCCTCCTCCGTTCAACATTTCACTGTTTGAGGCCTTAAAGTTGTGACCAGATCTTATTTCTAGGGAGAGAAAAAGGTTCATGGTCAGAGCTGGAAGGAGGCCTCTGTCAGGCGTTTCTAAAACCTTCATCTCCTCCAAGTCTGAGTGAATGAACAAGTGTCGTTCAGGAGAAGCAGGACTGAAGCCTGAGCTGAGCTCTGACATCACGGCGCTGGAATGTGTTTAATGTGAAGCAGAGGCCTCTGCAGCAGCAGCAGCATCCTGAGAAAAACTCCTCTGTGACTTTTTCACTGCAGCTTCGCTTCATCAAGGCGAGACAAACAGATTCTTCTGTGGCTGAAGTCAGCGAGCCTCTAAATACGACCCAGCCGTCTGAGCCGCTTCAAACGACGCACGCCAGACTGCAAACATGTGGGACACAGAGATCTCTGCAATCTGACCCGGCTCGATCCAGCTGGTTTATTTTATTTGTTTTATTTAAATTTATTAAAGGGACTTTAGGCTGGCCCGGCCCGACCCGGCCCGGCCCGGCTCAGCTCAGCAGCTCAACAGGGTCACGACTATTTCAGGAACAGCAGCTGAAGCATGTGGTGAAGAAATCAACATCATCTGAGGAATCAAAGCAAAAACACTTTATACTGAATTAAAACAGTAAAAAACACTTTTTTATTTTTAATCTTTAATCTCTTTCAGACATGAAGTTTTCTCTAAACGTATGAAGAAGCAAAAAGTTTCTGAGGTGTTTCTACCGTCCAGTAGACTGAAAACCTTCAGTGGGTCAGAGAAGCAGCTGCAGTTGCTGCTGGATCCACAGCAGTGGATGTTTCAGAACCAGTTCAGAGATTCAGGGCGATCCTGGTCCAGTACAGTTCAGTTCTAACGGTTCAGTTCTAACAGTTCAGTTCTAGCAGTTCAGTTCTAACAGTTCAGTTCTAACGGTTCATTTCTAGCAGTTCAGTTCTAACGTTTCAGTTCTAGCAGTTCAGTTATAATGGTTCAGTTCTAACAGTTCAGTTCTAACGGTTCAGTTCTAGTGGTTCAGTTCTAACGGTTCAGTTCTAACGGTTCAGTTCTAGCAGTTCAGTTCTAACAGTTCAGTTCTAACAGTTCAGTTCTAACAGTTCAGTTCTAGCAGTTCAGTTCTAACAGTTCAGTTCTAATGGTTCAGTTCTAACAGTTCAGATCTAACGGTTCAGTTCTAACGGTTCAGTTATAACAGTTCAGTTCTAATGGTTCAGTTATAACGGTTCAGTTCTAGCGGTTAAGTTCTAATGATTCAGTTCTAACGGTTCAGTTCTAACAGTTCAGTTCCAGCGGTTCAGTTCTAACAGTGAATGAATGAACAAATGAAGGAATAAACAAATGAATGAATAAATGAACAAATGAATGAATGAATGAATGGTTTTAGTGCACAAAAACACAGAAATCAACGTTCCTCACTTTAAACGCTGCAGTGAAAATATTAAAAGACTGAATTAAACTAAAGAAATCATGCAGACAGTGACTGAATGCTGCTTAGAACAACATTGTGAGGGTCTGCTGCTACGGTAACCGGCTGTGGGTTGCTACGGTAACCGACTTAAAAAAAGTTTTCAACTTTTCCACAATTGTTTTACTTTACAGCCTTTTTCTAAAATAATAAAAATGTTTACCTTCATATTCAACAAAAGAAAATTCTGGAGGATCTGATCTGACTTTGGAAAGAACCTTGAGAGCTTGGGCCTCCTTGGAGGATGTTCTCCCATTCTTCTCTGCAGACCAGCTTGGATGGACGGCTTTGGTAGATGGAGGTTTTCTTTAGCTTTCAGGCTTCAGGCTGATTGGGTTCAGCTCCAGCGTCTGGTAACTCCCAGAATGCTCCTGGTCATGCTGGCTGTGTGGGGCGACTCTGGCGGGTTAAAAGGTGAACCGCTGTCTCTGTCTGAGGTCCAGATGTTTTGTTGAAGAATCTCTCGATGGTTCAGTCGATGCAGACCAGCTGCAGGATGCCGCAGCATGATGGAGTCACCACCGTGTCTGACAGAGGAGGAGCGGAGCCTGATACGACCTTTAACCCACAAAGTTCTCTTTGGGTTCCATCAGAACAAGCCTTCCTGTTTCTCTGCTGATCTCTGCAGAACCACACTGGGCCACCGTGTTCTTCTTGACCTTCAAGACCATGATTGGGTTCCTGGTCCCTCTCTGACCTCCACCTTCCTACCCTGAGTTCTCTGCTGGGTTGAGCAGCTTACAAACCTCCTGCATTTCCAAATAATGGAGACCAGAGAACCTTTCAGTTCATTCAATGCATCAAAAATGTTTTTCTATCTTAGCCAGATTTGTTCTTTAACCCGATCTGCTCCATGGGATCTACAGATCGTTCCTTTGACTTCTCTGCCTGGTTTCTGCTCTGAGTTCAGACACTTTGGTTCTTCCTCATGATCTGGTGCCGTTGGTGTTGGTAACTCATGTTCTCTGGTTCCATGGAGTGGAACCAGAGAACATGACACCACCGGTCGTCCTGACTTACAGCCAGATTAAACCTTCCAGCTGCTCAGAGTTACAGCCACGTTTACATCCGCCACTTACTGTGTTGATGAAATATACATTTCAGTATATAATAGACATTTCACAGCCTCTCCAGTGGTTCTGGTTCTGATTCTTGTTCAGTCCAGTCGATTCAGACCCGATCCCAGATGGACCTCCTGCTCAGAGACATTTTTTAGGATAGACCACCTTTCCTGACAGAAGGCTGTAAACAGATGACAGAAATAAACTTAGAATCTTCATTTTGGGTCATACCTGAGTTTTCTGGCAGGAACCAGTCACGGGTCGGGTCGTACCAGAACCTTTTCTACCTGCTCTAACTAACAGTAAAGGTTTACTATATAAATAAAAGCTACAGCAGCAGGTCACTCAGAGTTCTGAGCCGTCGTCTCATCGGTTTGTCCCGTCCTGTTTTATTCTGATTATAAATCACCACCATGCCATAGTTTCTAAATCTTTCTAAACTCTGTGAAAATCCAACTGCTGTCATTTGAAAATGATAATTTCATGGAAAGCAGCGTTAGTCGTTCAATGATCTTTAACAAAGATCCATTTGTGTTGACTGGGTGCTGTCCATCACTCTTTTTAATCACTTCTACAAACTTGTTTATAGTTTTCTAAAACGCTGGGATTTATTTATGCCTTCCTGAACTCAGCTCCATGAAGGATGCTGACATCTAGCACCGCTTCAACCAACTCAGAGCCGTATTATTGTTGGTTTTATGCCGTCTGGTTCACATTTCTGCGGCCTGCTGGCTTCCTGTCAGTTACACAAAGGATTTTAAATCCTTTTAGTTTGTTTTTTCTGCTTTGCATGTTTAGGCCCTGAACAAATACAGACCCGTTTGATAGATTAGAACATTATGAAAACTTCATTTATTTCAGGAACCTGCATCACAAAGTGAAAAACATTACATAGAATAATGATTTTGTGCCGATTTCAAACATGTTAAATATGATGATTTTCTGCTAAATGCGAATAAAAACACAACATTTAAGATTAAAATATTACATCAGACAAATGAAAAAACTGGTGTTAGAGGGTCAGAGCTGTAGATGTGCATCTTCCTCTGAGCTGAAAACTCTGACCTTTAACTTGTTTTCAAGGTCTTCGTATTTTTTAAGTGTTCATTTTTTTCTTTTTTTGTCACGTTTTTAATATATTTTTAGGGGCTTTATTATGCAGTACTTTAGGCAACAGGTGCTTTATGAATAATATTATTTTTTAATTGAATTTTTAGAAAGTATTATGCAAGAAACCAATTTACCAATGAAAACCCACTTTTCTTGGTTCCAGTTACACGCCCGTGTTGTAATATCATGCTGTCATAAATGGGCATTATAAATAATAATAAACTTGCTACAATCTCAAGTATAGAAAAATGAGAGCCTGATGAAACCATAACACTGAATCGCAGAAATTATTTCTTGGACTGCAAACACAAGCGGGGCCGCCTTCTGGCGGCATGACGTAATGACGTAAGATCCAAACGAAACGTCCATTGAAAGACGAATTATTTTCGTATCAATTACATCAGATTCACAGAAAGAAAATGTACAAAACTACTTAGAGTGAAATAAAAGATTTCCGCGTTATCCTGGTTCAGCCGCTCAACTCCGGAGAACAAAAACTTTGTGGCCCGTACGGGGATCGAACCCGCGACCTTGGCGTTATTAGCACCACGCTCTAACCAACTGAGCTAACCGGCCTGCTAGCCGCCGGCGTGCTGTTACATTTAAATGGATGAACATGCGCAGGAGAGCTCAGATATTCTGTCAGCAGGTTTATGTTTATTGGACTCGTCGTGTGGAGGTGATCCATTTTCCTTCCGGACCGGACCGGACCGGACCGGACCGGACTGCGCTGCTGCCGCCGACACATAACCGGCCATGTGGAGCCGAACTTCCTGCGGGCTGCAGACAGTTCTGTTGGGGCTCGGAAGCAGCGGAACATCTGCAGCTCTCCTGGTTCTGATTAAAGCAGAACAGACTAAATATAGAGACGGTTCCTGTGACGCAGCCAGGTGGGTTCTAACAGAACCCCAGAACACGTGATCCACTTCCTCCTCATGAGCTCACAGCAACCGGCCTGTTGCCTCAGATAAACAATGAGCAGCAGAACCAGAACCTTGTATCAGCGTCGGTTCTGATCCATTAAACTTACCTGTGCTCCCAGTTAATCCACAGGGTCAGAATTATTCATACACCCTCGTTCACAGGCTGCTGACCAGAAAGAGTGTGACCACTGGGTGTATGAATATATCTGAGCCTGTGGGTGGAGCAGAACCCGGCTGACGGGTTTACCGTTTACCCACACTTCACAGGAACCTTTATGAGCCCAGAGGGTTTATTAGAACCGTCCAATAAACAGAACCCATCAGAACCAAGAGCAACACGTTTATTCACCAGTGCAAACGTTGAATCACGAGGTCCGATGTGGAGAAGCCGAACATCTACCGTGTCACGACGAAATAAAAATACTGGGACAAAAATCAGACCGGTTCCACATCAGCAGAACATCATCACAGCCTGAGCGGCACCAGGGTCCAGAAGCTGTCTTCACCAGGAGAACCGGGCCGACCCAGGCTCCTCCTCCGGTACCAGACGGCAGAGTTCAGTTCTCCAGGAAAGCCACGTAGTCGGTGAGCCGGGCCAACTGCTGCTCGTTAGGAACCAGCGACACCGGGGGAGGATCTGTGGAGAGAAGCCAGGAGGAGCTGAGTCCCAAACTAACGCGCTGAGCCGAGCAGCAGATGCTTCAGCTGGGAGGAGAACCGGGAGGAGAACGTCTGTAGATTATCTGGATGCACTGTTAATAGAAGCTTAGCCACCGGGAATCAGCTGATTCAGAGCCGTTTAGATGCATCCAGATCCTTTAGCTATCAAGCTCCATCATATATCAGAGCTCTGAGAATAGAATTTAAAATTCTTCTTCTAACTATAAAGCCCTTAATAATCAAGCTCCATCATATATCAGAGCTCTGATTACCCCGTATGTTCCTAACAGAGCACTTCGCTCTCAGACTGCAGGTCTGCTGGTGGTTCCTAGAGTCTCTAAAAGTAGAATGGGAGGCAGATCCTTTAGCTATCAGGCTCCTCTCCTGTGGAACCAACTCCCAGTTTTGGTCCGTGAGGCAGACACCCCGTCTACTTTTAAGACTAATCTTAAAACTTTCCTTTGTGACAAAGCTTCTAGTCAGAGTGGCTCATGTTACCCTGAGCTATCTCTATAGTTATGCTGCTATAGGCTTAGGCTGCTGGAGGACATCAGGGTCTATTTCTCTCACTGTGCTGAGTTCTCCTACTGCTCTCCAATCTGCATTATTTGCCGTCTATGATGACAAGCGTTGCTGCTTCTCCTTCCATAGAAAGTACTCCTGGCACAGTGCTTCGTGCCAGTTGGCATTAACTGTGTGATGGACGTCATTTGGCCTCAAGCATTAAATAAAACTTAAACCTACGTATTTACAGTAAATTTGCTCAAATCATCACAGAAAGCCCAGAGTGTTTGACGCTGGAGCAAAACGAGGATAATCATGTCTTAATAGACCAAACAGTGACGTCATGGTTACTAAAATGTTATATTCAAAGAAAAGCACTGACTGGATTAATCTGAGAAATTCAGATGTTCATCAGTCAAGATGCAGAAATGTACACATCATGTACGTCACATGACCGCATGGTATTTCCCTCTGCTGGCCGTGGTGGACATGGCAGCTCCATGCAAACTGAATCATTTAATTTATCTCTGGTCTGTAGGATCATCAATTTACATCCAAATCTAATTAAATTTATTTGTGCTTCACTGGTTTGAGTGAGTTTAAAACGTTTCCTTATAAATCCTGCAGGGTTCCAGCTGGAGGAAAATGTTGTCTTCAGTTTTAATTGGTTCATAATGTGAGAATAAGAGGCAGAGGAGGCCTGGGTGTGATTTAATGGGCAACACTGCCACCTACCTGGCTTCTTGGGCATCACCATGCGTGTTGCTGGGTCTGCCTGCCAGCCTTGACTCACCACACCTATGAAGCCAGAGTGAAACATCAGCAGCAGATAAAAACAGGAACGACCAGGAAGGAAGCAGGAAACAGCCTCACCCTTCACCGCCTCCTCCACAGAGTAACCCACGAAGGCGGCGAAGTCTTCAGCTGAGATGGAGGTGTAGGCCTGAGCCACCAGGCTGTAGGCCCTCTGCCTGGTGCTCTCTGTGGAGACATCATCATCATCATCATCATCATCATCATCACCATCACCATCCTCCTCATTATCATTATCATCATCATCCTCATTAACATCATCCTATTCATCATCATCATCATCATCATCATCCTCCTCCTCCTCCTCCTCATCATCACCATCATCATCCTCATCCATACACTCATCATCATCATCATCCTCATCATCATCATCATCATCATCCTCATCATCATCATCCTCATTATCATCATCCTCATCATATTCCTACTCATCATCATCATCATCATCATCATCATAATCCTCCTCATCATCATCATCCTCCTCCTCCTCCTCCTCCTCCTCCTCATCATCCTCCTCCTCCTCCTCCTCCTCCTCATCATCATCATCATCATCCTCCTCATCATCATCATCATCATCCTCCTCCTCCTCCTCCTCCTCCTCCTCATCATCATCATCCTCCTCCTCATCATCATCCTCCTCATCATCATCATCCTCATCATCCTCCTCCTCATCATCATCCTCATCATCCTCCTCCTCATCATCATCATCATCCTCCTCATCATCATCATCATCATCATACTCATCATCCGTTTTTTTCCCGCCGCGCTCTCCGGCCTGTGTTTCTGGTTCTTTTACCCTCGACGCTTTCCGTAGTTTTAAGACCGTTAGAGACTGTAGCAAAACAGACCCGCCCTCACTGTTACACAGACTGTTTATTTCATGCGACTTTGAGCTTCTTTTATTCTAAAGGCGCTTCTAAATTTCATGAGTCACGGGTTGCGGGTTTTTTGGGCACGTTTCTGAAAGTGAAATCACTTATTTGGGGCCTAAAATAAGTGACGAAACAGCGGTTATTATGAGACCTGCCTTCACTAGACACTTTGTATCCAGCTGAAATATCCCTCCGCCATAGGAGCCGATGGTAGTAAAGGCAGACAGAGCAACTCTGCACGTATTTTCTGCAGTTTACGGTGCAATAACCGGTGATAACTGCTGAAAGTTGATTACTTGGTGCAGATCACCATTTTGAGCAGACATTGGTTCTGAAGATGAGTTTTTACACGTTGATAACATTGCAGAAACCCCAACCCATAAACCGTACTTTAATGCTTATTAATTTGTTTTCTCTGTATTTGACAAACTAAGGCTGAATCACGTTGCCAAACGAAGGACCTGGAGTTTAGCAACTATTTAGCAACTAAACAGTTGCTAAATAGTCTCATTCAGGGTATTAAGCTCCTGCAGTTACAAGCAAAATGTAAGACTGGAATGACCTGGAAATTTAAAACCTTTTTCCAGGCTTAAACTCTATGAATATGGATATAAACAGCAAGCAAAAATATTCAACGAAGTTATGGTTGTTGGTGTGAAAGCTCAGAATTAGATGTGTGTGAAAGAGAGTGAACAACTTGTAAGAAAATGTACAATTTTTATTAATTTGTATGTTTATGCATAATACCATGTCTATCTTTGTTTAATAGGCAAAAAAATATATCGGCATGGTATTTATTTACAAATTTATTTAACACACTGTGTAAACATCAGAGCGTCATGATTAGTCATTTAGCCATTATAGTCCAGAGTTTAACATTCGGCTCCAGGATGTTTTCATTCCAATTCTGAAAAGTGCTTGAAAAATAACATAAAAATATGTTTTGTACCAGCATGTATTTTATTAGTGTCATTTATTGCAAAATTGCACATTAAAATGCCCAAACAGGCTATTACACTTTCAGAAATAAAAGGATAAAATATGCGATTAATCTCGAGTTACCTATCGACATTTTGTGATGAATCGATTTAAATTAAAATTTTTAATCGTTTGACAGCCCTAGTTTTAAAATAAATCTGGAATCTATTTCACCTGCTGATCAAAGCTGAACTGAAATATCCTTCAAACCGTGTTTGATCTATAAAGCCAAACAGGCACCAGGACCTCTGACTTTGGCTTTTCTAGCATTATTAAAATGTCTTTGTTGGGTCATGATCCACGATGCTAAACTATCCACACCCTGTTAGCATTTCACGGCTTTCAACCAGCAACCTCCACAGAGCTCCAGGCAGGGACTCCATGGCTGCAGGTCTGCTGTTCTCTCTAGAACAGGGGTGTCAAACATACGGCCCGCGGGTCTGGCAATGTGTCAATAAGAATTGTTGTCTTAATGCCAAAAAGAGCTCATCAGATTTAACTTTCACAAGTGGAGCAGTGAGCTTTTGCCATAGTGCTCCGCTTGATTTATGAATGTGAATAGTTTTATTATGATTCATGTGGGGAATATCTCAAATGATATGGACACTACAATGGGAAAGTAGGAGAGGAAAGGAAGAACAAAAAGGAAAATGTGAAAGAAAGAGGAGATAAAAGGAAGAGAATGATAAAACAATTATTGAAAAAAAAACATGTACTTTGTTTAATTGAATATATGCAGTTCCTATGTGTTTCCGCTGTGTTTTAATTAGCAGATTAAGCTTCAGGTGTGGAAAAATTTAAATAATTTCTTAATTTTTATCTGTTTGATGTATTTTGTCATGCAGGACAGTGTTTTTAAGTTCCAAAAAATGTGAATAAATGTTTTTCAACATTGTACAATCACTGTGATCAGTTCTTATGCATAATGCACAAGTAAATGTTTAACTGAGTAAAAGTATTGTTGAAATTGCACATAGTTTTCTTAAAAATGCTGAGGTTATTCATAATATATTGTGTAAAAGTGAAATTAATTTAATATAAAAATCAACAAGTCCACATTTATTAGTTCTATTTAATATTGCATAACTCGTGTGGCCCTCTAGAGATCAGATTAAGCTGAATGCGGCCCCTAAACCAAAATGAATTTGACACCCCTGATCTAGAACGTCTCCAGCTCAGTCAGACTGGATGGAGAACATCAGATCCAGGTCTGGACTTTGACTAGGCCACCCCAGCCACCGCCGTGTCACAGTGGGCACGGTGCGTTCAGGGGGAGCAGCGGTGTTGGAATTCTGCATGTTTGCACATCGGTGGACTCTTTTTCCTCAGGTGACCTCTGAAGGCCAGGTAACCTGAATTTATTTAGAGGTATCTGAGAAAAAAAGCCTGAATTTATTTAGATGTTCTCTGACGTTCTCCAGAGAATGTCTGAGGCCAGAAGCAGCAGCGCTGCAGTTGGACTCTGGTTCCTGATATCAGAGGTCAGCAAACTGGGCCAGCCTGGTGCTCATGCATTCCTGTAGATAAGCTCTGATTGGCCCTCTGTGCGGCCCCAGCTGCTCGCTCCATCAGGCTGAGGCTCCTCTGAGGCCGCAGACATGCCGACACGTCCTCGCTGCCGTCAGCAAACGCTTCAGGCCGAGGTAACCAGGCGACCGGCGCTGTGTACCAACAGCAGCGAGGAGCAGGAGAACCAGCTAACGGCGGCAGGAAGTGCTGCTTCATGTTTAAACATTAAACGTGAAGGTCATAACAGAAGGTCACCTGTGGGCTTTGTGCTCAGACGTATTTATAACCCAGAGAGGCGGCGCACCAACTGGACTCGGCTTTTCTTAGCCGGGTCGGAGGTGCTGAGCAAGTCGGGGTTTTATGGAAGAGGAGCCGAGCGTCTATTCCTGGACGGCCATCATCTGGCACCATCTCACCTCCTAAAAACTAAAAATAGGCCCAGCTCTTCACCAGCAAAGGCAAAGCAGGCGCTGGGTGCTTTTTATAAACGCAGCGAGGTGTTTGTGTCCCGGACAAGAAGCTCAGCTTGACTTTAGTTCAACTTTATTTCAAGTAGAGACAGACGCTGATCAGAGAATCTACAAACAGACATTTACACGCTAAACTGCTTCTGGTTTAAAATACAAAAGTATAAAAAGACGGAAATAAACACAGAATGACGTTAACATATTGCACTGGCAGGATCCCTCCCCGACCTTCGTCCTTTCAGTCCTCATTCTTCCTCCTCTTCCTCCGCCGCGTCCTCAAACTCCTCCAGGTCTGCGGCTCCAAAGTCCATCTTGGACAGAACGGCCTCCACGTGTTCCGTGGACAGAGCGAAGTGGTCCATCTTCTCGAAGCCCGGCTCGGGCCGCTCTTCGCCCAGCGAGGCCTTGGCGGCGTCCTTGGTCCTGGCGATGAGGCCCTTGGAGGCCAGCAGGAACTCGGCGGCGCCGCTCTGCTCCAGGGCGCGCACGGCCGTGTCCGTCAGCTCGGAGCTGGCCTGCAGCCGCTCGCCGTAGCGCTGGGCCAGGGCCCGCAGCGCCGCCACCTTCTCGTCCTGCTCCTTGCCGATCTGCTCCAGCAGCAGGGCCTTGCGCTCCTCCAGGACGGCGTAGAGCAGGTCGAAGCGCTCGGCCAGGCCCTGCTTGGCCCGCTGGGCGTTGTCCTGCACGGCGCGGCCGGCGTCCTCCATCTGGTTGAGCAGCGCCTGCAGGCGGCCGTTGCTGGCCACCAGCGTGTCGATGGCGTTGCTGAGCTCGCCGCGCTGGCTCTGGTAGACGCTGGCCAGCGGCGCCACCTCGCAGTCCTTGTGCTGGCCGAAGACCTTGCACATGGAGCAGGTGGGCGCCTGGCAGCTGACGCAGTAGATGTTGATGCGCTCGTCCTCGTGCTCCTGGCACATGGGCTCCTTGGACTCTTTGGGCTTCAGGCTCTCGGGGCTCTCGCTCTTGCCTTCCTGCTGCTGCTTGTAGATGTCGATGATGTTCTCCACCAGCAGGTTGCGCTGCAGGCCGTGCACGCCGTGCCGGTCCAGCACCACCTCGAAGCGGCAGGTGGGGCAGCGGAAGACGCCGCCGGAGTAGCGGTAGGGGTTGCGGGAGTCGTAGAGGTCGCTGGCGCAGCCGCGGCACAGGTTGTGCTGGCAGGGCAGGATCACCACGGGCTTGGTGAACATGTCCAGGCAGATGGGGCAGCTCAGCTGCTTCTCCAGGCTGTCCATGGGGCTGGGGGGCCGCACCATCGACCCGCTTCTCTGGAGGTCCATGGGCTGGGAGGCTGCGGTTCTGTTAAACAGGAGGTTCTGTTGCTGCGAGGCTGTGAGGCTGCTTTCTATTCTGGTCTGAGCCGGCGGCGCCGCCTTTATATCAGCCTCACAGCTGGTGACACCTGATCCTCCTCCTCCAACCGGAGCAAACACCCCCCCCCCTCTGTGTGTGTCCCCCCCCCCCCTCCATGTGTCACATGTCCCAGCGGGCGCCCCGTCCCCTGCTGCCGGGCCGAGAGGCGGACCGGGCCGCATGTGACCCACAGAACCGCCGGTAAACAAGCAAATGTCAACATGTCCAGAACATCGAGGTTCTGTGAGGTTCTGTGAGGTTCTGTGAGGTTCTGTGAGCCGTTCCAGGGACAGAACACGCAGACAGGGCGCTGGTTTGATTCCCAGTGGCAGCACTTTGGTCCCGCTTCTTTATTTTAATGTTATTTCTATTTAGCTTCATGTGAGACTTTTTCACAGCTTCAAACTTTAATGTAAATAAATTTATGGAAATTAGAGCCAGACAATAATTAAATGACAGAATGATGATTAAAGAAAGGTTGGTAAAAGTTGAATAAAATAACAGTTTTCCTTCATGTTGTTTTCCAGCATGAAGGGTAATATTGCATCACTACATCCTCCCAACCAATCACAACACAGACCCAGGAAGCCCCGCCCCCTTCAGAGCATGATTTCTTATTTTGTTTTCTACAAACCTGCAGCGTTGAATGAAGTTTGAATTCAGTGTTTGTGTTCTGCAACTAAAAATAATTCATTAAGCAACAGCATAAAATATAAAAACACTTAGAAAACAGAAACTTTAAACTTTGTTGCTAATTATCCATCAATAATTTCTATTTTATCGATATGCGTTCTTTCTGTATCGTCCGGCCTAATCAGTTTTTATTAAATACTGAGAGGAAAACTAAGTACTTCTCTCCATCCAGTCCTTTAACATCTACTTTAATCAGATTCTGTTCTTTTATCTGGTTCTGGTCCAAATTAGTCTCATTTTATTTTGCTTATTTTGTTCTTTCATGCAGTTTTCTGTGTGGTTCTAATGAACTTGTAGATCTCTGTGTTCAACCTGCTGTTGGTCAGAACCCGGCAGACCAGAACCCGGCAGACCAGAACCCGGCAGACCAGAACCCAGCAGACCAGAACCCGGCAGACCAGAACCCGGCAGACCAGAACCAGCTGTAAAGCACGGCGGTGGGCGGGTCATGGTCTGGGCGTGTTCTGCAGACACAGAACCTGGAGTGAATCTGTCCACCAGCAGGAGCTCGGTCCAAACCGGGTCATCAACAGAACCGTGATCCCAAACACAGCAGCTGATCTGCAGCAGAATGGCTGAGAAATGAGAATAAAGGTGCTGGAACGGCCTAGTCAAAGCCCAGAACTCTACCTGATAGAAATGCTGTGTTTGGACCCGAGCAGAACCTCAACGATGGAGAGGAGAATGGACCAAAGAGACAGAAAGTCAAACAGAACCAGTGCAGAGTTCTGGTCGCTGAAGGTTTTTCTCTCTTAGCTTCATGTTTTCTAAAGAATCACAGAGAAACTTGGAGGTGAAAGAAATAAAACGTTCAGGTCATCTCCAGCTGTACCGGACCTGTGACCCGGTATGAGCTCATCCAGAACCGTCAGCGCTTACCAAACGTCTTATGAAACATGTTTGTAACGCCGACAGCAGATCAACATCCAGAAGTTATTTTAAACTGTTGCACAACCAGCAGCACAATAAATCTGGCCAAGCCGAACCTCCTGGTGTCTGAGCCCGGTTCTGACCTGCGTTATGCGGGTCAGAACCGGCCGGACGTCGGCACCGCTTACCTCTGAGGGCCTCCATGACTGGGAGGATGTTCTCGGACCACTGGTGGGCGGCGATGGCCGTGTAGATCCCTGGGAAGTCCCTCTGCCAAATGCGCTGGCCCACGGCCCAGATGGCCGTCAGCTCAGGGTTGGCCTGCAGAACCAGGACAGAACAGAACCCTTCAGCGGACCCAGAGTCCCTGAAACAACCTGCTGCAGATCACAAGTCACTTCTGGTGCTGATCCCCGGTTCTGCTGGACCTTCATTCATGTCAGTCGATTACTTGTCAACATTTCAGTCAGAAACCAGCAGAAATGTGAAGCAGCCAGAATTAACGGCATTTATTCCATGTCAGAGGTCCGATGAGAGCCAGAGGTCCGGTTCTGATCGCAGCTCCTCTTAGATTCTGACATTTAACACCAATAACTGACATTTTTCCATTCTAGGGTGCACAGCTTCTCCAGCCTCTACGGTAATCCTGTTCAGTTGGATTACGGCTCCCCGCCCAGGACGCATCGTCAGGGGGCGGCACCAGCGCCACGCTGTCCCAGTATTTCTGATTTTGGTGCAAATTAATAATAAAACTGTTTAGCAGCAGCTTTATTTCATGACACTTCCACTTCTTCACGTCGCAGATGTTCTAAATATAAGAAATTGTGAAGATTTTTATTTTTTAATGTTTTATATGTCACTTAACTCCTGATTCAGCTCCATCTCAACAAAACTGAATAACAATGGAAAGTTTTTTTTGTTTTTTTTTAAACCAAAAATCAATATAAAAATGTTAACTTCTATAAATTAGATATTGCTGACATAACTGAATTTATCCATGATAAAGTGCTGCTATAGGCTTATAGGCAGCTGGAGGACTCGTTCCCTCACTGCTGAATTCTCCTACTACTCTCCAATTTAGCATTAAAGGTCTAGTGGACGATCTGTTTCAGCTTCGGGTTCCACGGCGGATCATCTGATTTACTGGTCGTCCCACATGACAATCATTCTGACGCGCTCACCTAACACCAACGTATGTGATCTCTCCTGACTAGCTTCCTCTTTCTGCGCACTGCTAGCGTTTACGTACCCAGTTAGCTTAGCGGTTAGCTTTGGTGTTAGCCGTTCATTGTAGCTTTGCTGCTCTCACCTTTGAACATGGCAGGAAAACCAGCCACTCTACCTTTAATTATTATTTCAGCTTTTAACTTTTTGTTCTCTGTCATTTTTCTCTTCATAGAAGGTACACCTGGTCTGGCGTTCTGTTAGCTGTGACATCATCAGGGGAGGCAGATCATCCTCTATTACCATCTAACACAGAAAGTTCTCCTGATCCAGGCACTGATGCACAGAAACACGTCCAGCAGAGGTTTTTACCAACTTACAGATTTTATTGCCTGGGGGATTCTCTTCCATAGATACCTGGCATTATTCCTGCAGGACAGAAACAAAGGGAGGTTAGTCAACATGAAGCGGTGCAACCATGAATCTGACCAATCAGCAGCAGGCAACACAGAAATCTCACAGAAATGCTGCAGACAGACGCTTTTACTCACATGTCATTATTGAGCAGATACAGAGCCAGCATCTGAGCGTAGACTTGCGGCGTAGCGATGCCCCCTGGAGCCTGGCAAAGGTAATGCAGGTGGATTTACTGAGGTTCAAACTCAGGGCAGAATCATATTTATAGAAATATTACAACTACTCATTATTTTAAGAGTTTCAATCAGGCAGATATAGCAAAGACACAAAGCTCCCTTTCTGGGATCTGATCCATAATCAGCAGGTTAAGCACTAAAACCTCCAGTTTTCTTCCTGTTCATTAAATGCATCAAACCGAAGACTCCCGACCATTTTAAGCCGATAAAAGCGTCCAATCGCAGCAGTGGCTCTGAGTACAAAAGAAGAGATTTAATCAGTCAGTCTGTTGGTGTCCTTTACTGCACTGTTCAATCAAAAACTGCTTCTCCTTTGTTCAAGAACAGCTGATAAAGAAGAACTTTTCCCACCCCCATGACGGAAAAGTTGCAGACGTTTTAGCCAGATAAAAATTGTTTTTTCCCTGAAGATCAAACCAACCAAGTAGTCCCTCCATCTTAAAGGGAACATATCCTGCAAAATCCACCTTTTTAGGGACCTTGGGGTCTCCAGGAGAGCAGAACAGCTGACTGGAGTCGCTCCAGGAGCTGCAGAGACCTTCAGGTTCTGCTTGGGTCGGATTATTAAAGCCGTTCAGTTTTTTCTGTTCTTTATTACATTTTCTGAACAATTACAATCTTTACAAAAAGCATCTAAAACCTGGTTCATAACATCATGTCAGCGTTAACAGAACGTCTCCATAAACCAAACCATGCTGCCACTAGTGTCTCTGCTGTGGTTATATAGTATCAGTATTTTTATTTTAATGTTTTATTTTTTTAATTTGTAGTCTAGCGAACATGAACTCTGTATTTATCAACAAGATTTGAAGAGTTAATATCTGTTTTATTTCTTTTTAGATTTGTATTGTTCTCTGTAAAATTCTTACTGTTGTCTTTTTAGGTAAACAATTTTAAGATCTGTCCAGAGACAACAGATGAAAAATAACCTTCTGGCTAATTCTGGTGAATTTGCAGGAATGCTAATTAATGTACACTGTCCCTGTCAAATAAATAAATAAATAAAGCAGGAGTAAAAAGGGGAACATGGGGGTAAATTAACGAGGAATTGAGTCCAAATCTGAAGCTCCACTTTATATCGACCACAACAGAAAACCTGACATGTCGCCTTTAATATGAACGCAGACGCTTCATCAGGCTGGTTCTGCTCTCCATGAACAACTGGAAGTAATTTATCACTTCATGTGCAGGATGTAAATACAACGTTTGATTTATAAGAAAAGACCTGGACGTCGTTCTGTTTCATGTTCTCCAGCTCAGTTTGTGGTAAAAAATTACAAATATTACCTGTAAAAAAACAATATTTGGCTGAATTAAGAGATTATTAGTAATAATTAACCCGTGATTTACTCTGGCCACTAAGACAGCAGCACATTTAACCCAGAATCTCTGTTGAACCTTTTAATGATAAGAAATAAAATGCTAACCCGGTTAGATTCTGGACTCGTGTCCATAAACCCAGCCTAGCATCACCAACCAGGCAGAGAAGGTAGAGTTCAATCAATTTGAATGTTTTATCCTATTTAAGAATCTTTATTGTCATTAAGCAGCCAGAAAGAAGCTTTGGTGACACTGCGGCTCTGATACAAAACAATCAATCTAAATTATAACAGTTTTGTTCAGAATGAGTATTTTTTATAGTTATTTTACCCCTGTTCAGATTTAACCTCAGTGGGACTTCCTGGTTAAATAATGGTAAATAAAAACTGCGTTTTAAACACTGTAGGTTAATTTCAGGTCTGACCACTAAGTGGTTTGGGTTTTAAACCAAAGTGGACCAGAACCAGTCCAGAACCCCTAGCAAAGGCTCATTTCACCGTTTTTAAAGAGTCTGGACCGCTAAATGTTTGGGATTTTAGGCTAAAGTGGACCAGAACCGGTCCAGAACCCCAGACAAACTGTCACGGTTCTGGACCGGTTCGCTAAACTGATTAATCGGAACCTAATTTCACCTCGGAGTCGGTAAACAAACCGCAGGTCGGGTTTAATGTGCCCAGCAGAACCGAACCGCCTCGCAGTTTCTATCGGTGCTAATTTAACGGTGTCGTTTGTTCGGAACCGGCTAATCTCAGCGCTTTCTCCTCTTAAGCATCCTTCAGTGTTTGGAAGCTAACTCCTCCTGTGAGCGGCTAACCTGGACCTGAACGGCTCGGTTCTGATAACCGAACCGAGCCGTAAAACAGAGAATGGCTGAAACGTTCCGCTTCCCCAGAGAAAGGCTCACCTCCAGCTCCTGGGCTTCACATTGCTCCAGTAACTTATCAAAACTGTCCTCCATGGTGACAGCAGTGGGCATGATGCTGCCCAGCTGCTCTCCTTCCTGGCTGCTTCACTCCAGCAGCGGCCGCTGGCGCCAGCGCCCCCCGGCGGCTGGGAGCGGAACTACACCACGCTTTGAGTTTACTTTCAGGTACGGCAAGATTCACTTTTTTAGTTTTTAAAAAGAAAGATAGCTAGCCTTAGTTTTCTTGATACATTTTATTGTTATCATAACCTTTTTTAATACATTTAAAAAAATTAATTCCTTAATGTTCATTTTAATAAATGTTGTGTCCTGTTTAGTGAATATTAACACAACATAATTTATGAATGTTTCGTTTTCCCCCAGTTCTGTGCACCATTCTGAGTATTTGTACATATGTGTGGAGAATATTTCCTGGGAAATGCAGGTTACATTTCCATATTTATTATATTTTGAAGCGCCATGTTTGAGTTGTATGTATGTTTCAGTAGTCTGACTCCACTGGATGTTTCAAACATCTGAGGTGTTCTGTAGGCGATGTGGGGGTAAGCGAACCCCTACCCTGAATGAAACGTGCTCTGTAAATAAATCGATGAATTGATGCCCTGTAGCAGCAGCTGGCAGAGAAAAGAACTAAACCGACTGACTCCACCCATGTTTGGATTTTATTTGCATCTCTAAAGAAAGTAGAAAACTGTCTCCTTCCCATTTAGCTCTACTTAACGTTGGTCTGTCACAGGAACTCTGTTGAAGTTCTCCTTCTGAACGGGACAGAACGCACCAATAAACCTCCATAAGGCTCAGTCAAATATTTGGGTTTTACTGCCTCCAGAGTTTCTGGTTTTCAAGCATTTTCATAAATATGCAGTTTGGGATTTAAGAGGAGAAATCTGAGCCTGTGCTGCTCTTGTTTTTTACTCTGAAAGCTAGAAAACCTTTTTCTGAGCTTCAAGGACTCACTGATTCCTGCAGATCAGGAAAGATCCTGCAGGCAAGTTTTTTCTGCATGTTTGTTGAGAAACATCTGAACAGTAAAGGAACACGTTTAATTCAGAAATGAGAAAAACACTGGAATATGAAGAAAATGGTCTGTTTAGGTGAACGTCCCCATGAAAGCCAAGTTTAGAGTCATTGTGGTTTCTCAGCCGGGTCTGATTGAGCCCCTCATCACGCTCACAGACTCTCCCAGATGATTTTCACTGATGGTTTCTGTATTTTAATGCTTTTGATCCCTTCTCATCCTTTGAAGCCGTTGTTTGCACACCTCCACCCCCCCCCCCCATCTCTGGAAACCCGCAGCTCAGATCTAATGGGCTTTAAGTATTTGACAGATTGTTTATAAAGTGTAAAATCCATCCAGCTGCAGCTTCTCAGCAATATTATTACGTCTCATTTAAAACAGGATCTTATTGTTTATCACAAACCAAAACAACCTTTAAATTATGTTTTACTGCAAAAAGCTCCAAATTTCACTGTTATCAGGCCAAAACCATTCCTGCACATTTACACCTGAACTTTTTACCTGGACTGGTCAGAATCAGAACCAGGTCTGTGAACACATGAATTTGAATTGTAAAATGCTCACGATGCACGGACTTATTAAAAGTAACGGCATAAGCCAGTAATAAAAATCAAACAGTCTGCAGTGTAGAAAACACAATAAACAAACGGACAGATTGAGACAGAAATGCAACTGTGATTCATTCATGCAACACAGTAAATTGTTTAAAAAGGACCGACTTTCAGAACTCAGCAGACACTAAAGACTATTTTCATACATTTGAGCTTCTCAGGAAACATGTTTGGCCTTCATCTCTGTATTTAAATAAAAATATATCTCTGTCTGTCAGGTCTACCTGTATATACTGTTTTAGACCTCATGAGCTGCCTAAAAACATGTCACCATGGTAACACACGGTGAGAATAAAAGATTAGTGATTCTTGATTCAAAGGATGCAGGAGTAAATATTATTATCATCATTATGTTCATGTGTGAGGTGGGAGTGACGTAAAGGTGCGCATACACGTACAAACATGCATCCACAGTGGTGAGTGCAGAGCCTGCTGGAATAAATGAATATTAAACACGGCGTTATGGACATGAAGGTGGATTTATAGCCAGAATGTAGAACATGACAATATGAAGAGCACTGAGATGGAGAATTATTAATAACTGACAGCTGGATAGACGCAGAGTTACTGGGTCATGGATCAGGAACTGAACCTGAGACTGGGAGTCAGAGTCAGCTGTTCATCAGAGTGATGCATTGTGGGAAGAAACTGGTCCAGGGTCTGCTGGTTGTGGCGCACAGAGCTCTGTAGCGCCTCCCAGAGGGGAGAAGGTGGAACATGTTGTGGACCTGCAGTGATGGTTCTGACCCGTTTCCTGACTCTGGAGATGTGCAGGTCCAGGACGGAGGGCAGCTCGGTACCGAGGATCCGTTCTGCTGGTACTGGGAGGGATTCACCAGAGAGGAACTGTCAGTCGTTCAGCCTGATCCATCATCCCGATACTTAAAAATGTTTGTTTTATATTTCAGTTTTTATTTATTGATTCATGCTTTTATTCTACCATTCCTCACATATGCCTCACAGTGATGCTTAATAGCAGCAGGGCGCCAAACAGACAGCAGAAGGCGGGGCTTAAACCTGCAAATGGTCCCAGCCGCTGCACACCTCCATGTTCTCTGTCCACCGAGCATCTTCCATCACAGCTTACTGTGTTTAATATTATTACCGCTCTTTGCAATTATTTCATGGGGATTTTCCACATAAAATCAGAGTTTGACTGAAGAAGCTTAAAGTCCAAAAACAGGCAGACCTCCTAATCAGCTTCTGAAGACTAATCATGGCGGGATGTCCTCATTTCAGGTGTTTTATGGTTCTTCTAACAGGTTATTTTGCATTCAGCTCCATCATGTGACACCGGTCCTCTACAACACGCATGATGCAACAAAATGATGGGTTTCTAAGGTCCGCCACCACTAATGATGTCGTTATCTGGGTCACACCTCACATTATTTTCCATTATCTTCAGCAAATCGGATGTTTTACCTGCATCTGCTGACATCTGCTGGAAGTAGAGTATCATCCACATCCTGTGCAGAATGAGGAGCATCCTGCAGTGTGTGTGTGGTGAATCAGAAATACTTTAATAATCCCAGAGGGAAATTACAGAATCTACCAACCGTGGTGCGTTACGCCCTGCAGAGCGTTTACTCCTCTGCTGCGTCCTGCAGCTCCAGGGTTAAAGTCAGACGTTGCATCATGGTCGGGTTTTCCAACTTGTTCTCACTAATTTGAAGTTGGTTGTTTTTCTACCTTTTCATCTCTGGTCTCATAATTGTGACTCACTGAAATATTCTCATTTAATTTCGTATCAAATCATCAGATTAATAATATTTTAATCACAAACTGCACAAAGATGGTTGCTTTTTGACACATGGATTTTAAAGCCTTTAAACCTAAAAACTGACCTTTCCTACTTGAGACTTTTTTAAAGCAACATTGTTGTTGGACAGTCCAGGTCCAGAGTCCTGCTCCTCAGGTAACTGATAGGCAGGAGGACAGGAGGCAGAGGGGTAGAGTCAGTTAGAGATGTCCAGAAACTAAGAACCAACAGGAGAGTCCAACAATGGTGAGGCAAACAATCAGTCACAGACAGGAAGGTCTACTCTACTCACTCTATGGTTTTAAAGAATCTGGTGCCTGAAGGCTGGCAGAGACAGGAAGGTAACACACAGGTGTAGCAGCGCCTAACCAGAGGAACCACAGGTGCAGGACATGAGGGGATAATTGCTGGAGCAGCACAGGGAGCCAGAAGCTGTGAAGGTTACATCCTGGACACACCCAGGAGGGTAGGACACAGTTCTCTGCAGAGTTCTGGGTCTGTCCTCTGGGACGAGCCCAGAGGACAGACCCAGGTCCAGCAGAACCGGCTCCTCTGAATGAGAGGGAGCAGCTCTACTGCCTGCATGGTTCCCTGCAGCACACCTGAGCTCACATTCATGAGGTCTAAATAAAAACGCTTCATCTGCTCTGACATCCTCACAGATTCAGTCCTTTCTCCTGCTGTGATGCTGCAGGAGTTAAAAACACCTGTAAATATCAGGTTTCTGTCCCTGGCGTCCCCTGAGACAGACTCAGCAGAGACAGAAGGCCAGCCATGCGTTTACTGATGAAATGTGATAGTGACCTGAAAAAGGGAGAAAACTGCCGTCCCACCACCAGATCCTTTCTCTGCTCGCTTCTAAAAACGCTGCAGAAAGTCTTAAAATCTGCCCTCTGGGGTCAAACCATCAAAGCTTTCTAAAAATAAAAGTCTGCCTCGCTCTTCTGCTGTGGAATCAAAGTCTGACGTAGTGGAGGAGATTCTGTCTCTTCCTGCGCTCTACGTCATGCTGAACTGCGTCGGTCTGGTTTTACCAGCAGCTGACGCCTCCTCCGAGACGCCTCCTCCTCTGAGACGCCTCCTCTGAGACGTTTCCTCCTCCGAGACGCCTCCTCTTAAACGCTTCCTCTGAGACGCCTCTTCTGAGACGCCTCCTCTGAGACGTTTCCTCTGAGACGCCTCCTCCTCTGAGACGTTTCCTCTGAGACGCCTCCTCCTCTGAGACGTTTCCTCTGAGACGTTTCCTCCTCCGAGACGCCTCCTCTGAGACGCCTCCTCTGAGACGCCTCTTCTGAGACGCCTCCTCTGAGACGTTTCCTCTGAGACGCCTCCTCCTCTGAGACGTTTCCTCTGAGACGTTTCCTCCTCCGAGACGCCTCCTCTGAGACGCCTCCTCTGAGACGCCTCCTCTGAGACGCCTCGCAGCGACAGGAGACCTGCTGATGGTCCTCGTGTCCATAACGTCAAACATTTACCCTGCAGTCAGCTGAAGGAGCATTCCTACCAGATAAACTGGAGCAAACATTCTGGTTTCACCTGCAGAGGGAACAGCAGGAACCCGTCCTGATTGGTGGCGCGTTGGATGTTCCTGTTTTACACACTTCCCTTTACTGGATAAAACTGAAGGCTGTTATTCTTAGAAAATGAGAACTTGTTCATAAAAAGCTGAGTGGAAGTTCTCAGACTGGAACAAAAAGAGGTTTTCTGGGATTTAACGTCCTGACCTTGTAGAGATTTAAGACACACTTAGCCACCGGCCGTGCTGCTGGTAGTTGTGTTGGACATCTGGGATCTGGTTAGAAATGGGAGCGCTGTGATTGGCTGAGAACGACGAACAGGAAGTGTCTGAGGGTTGCTGGTTCCACCGCCTCAGACACTGCACCTCTGATGGGTCCGTCACCTTTGTGCAGAGCAAGAAAGACACAAACCCAAAGATCACCTGAACTCGTCCTTTTAAACGGTAAACGGTAAATGGACTGAACTCATTTAGCCTTTTCCAGTCATGCTGACCACCCAAAGCACTTTTAGAGGGAACAGCGTCTAATCTCTGCCTTTCTGTCCACGATGCGGTTCTGTTGGTCTCCTTAAGGTTTGGACTTCTAGTATGTGCTGCAGCAGTCAGCAGAAAAGGCTGAAACGTTCCCTCCTGTGTTTGGGATCACGGTCCTGTTGATGACCCAGTTGGGACCAAGCTGCAGCTGCTGGACAGATGGACTCAGGTTTGACTCCAGGACCTCATGACGTCCCTTACTGGTGCTAAAAACCCTTTAGGTATCCCACAATCCTTTGCATGTCATGATGTATCAGCACAGCTCCTCACAGAAATCCACTAAAACCTCCGTAGAGCAGAGAGCGTCTCTCTGTAGCTCATGTCCAGAAGGCTGTAGGATCTGACTCCACCCTCCATGTTTCTGACTCCATCCTCTATGTCTCTGACTCCATCCTCTATGTTTCTGACTCCATCCTCCATGTTTCTGACTCCATCCTCCATGTCTCTGACTCCATCCTCCGTGTCTCTGACTCCATCCTCCGTGTCTCTGACTCCATCCTCCATGTCTCTGACTCCATCCTCCGTGTCTCTGACTCCATCCTCCGTGTCTCTGACTCCATCCTCCATGTCTCTGACTCCATCCTCTATGTCTCTGACTCCATCCTCCATGTCTCTGACTCCATCCTCCATGTCTCTGACTCCATCCTCCTTGTTTCTGACTCCATCCTCCATGTCTCTGACTCCATCCTCTATGTCTCTGACTCCATCCTCCGTGTTTCTGACTCCATCCTCCATGTCTCTGACTCCATCCTCCGTGTCTCTGACTCCATCCTCCGTGTCTCTGACTCCATCCTCCATGTCTCTGACTCCATCCTCCGTGTCTCTGACTCCATCCTCCGTGTCTCTGACTCCATCCTCCATGTCTCTGACTCCATCCTCTATGTCTCTGACTCCATCCTCCATGTCTCTGACTCCATCCTCCATGTCTCTGACTCCATCCTCCTTGTTTCTGACTCCATCCTCCATGTCTCTGACTCCATCCTCTATGTCTCTGACTCCATCCTCCGTGTCTCTGACTCCATCCTCCATGTCTCTGACTCCATCCTCCGTGTCTCTGACTCCATCCTCCATGTCTCTGACTCCACCCTCC
The DNA here is from genome assembly GCF_011125445.2 of Fundulus heteroclitus. Taxonomy (NCBI): domain Eukaryota; kingdom Metazoa; phylum Chordata; class Actinopteri; order Cyprinodontiformes; family Fundulidae; genus Fundulus; species Fundulus heteroclitus. The sequence goes on along the minus strand of NW_023396956.1, from coordinate 768,382 downwards.
ATGTTTCTGACTCCATCCTCTATGTCTCTGACTCCATCCTCTATGTTTCTGACTCCATCCTCCATGTTTCTGACTCCATCCTCCATGTCTCTGACTCCATCCTCCGTGTCTCTGACTCCATCCTCTATGTCTCTGACTCCATCCTCCACGTCTCTGACTCCATCCTCCGTGTTTCTGACTCCATCCTCCGTGTCTCTAACTCCATCCTCCATGTCTCTGACTCCATCCTCCATGTCTCTGACTCCATCCTCCATGTTTCTGACTCCATCCTCTATGTCTCTGACTCCATCCTCTATGTCTCTGACTCCATCCTCTATGTTTCTGACTCCATCCTCCATGTCTCTGACTCCATCCTCCATGTCTCTGACTCCATCCTCCATGTCTCTGACTCCATCCTCCTTGTTTCTGACTCCATCCTCCATGTCTCTGACTCCATCCTCCATGTCTCTGATTCCATCCTCCATGTCTCTGACTCCATCCTCCATGTCTCTGACTCCATCCTCCATGTCTCTGACTCCATCCTCCGTGTCTCTGATTCCATCCTCCATGTCTCTGACTCCATCCTCCATGTCTCTGACTCCATCCTCTATGTCTCTGACTCCATCCTCTATGTTTCTGACTCCATCCTCCATGTCTCTGACTCCATCCTCCATGTCTCTGACTCCATCCTCCTTGTTTCTGACTCCATCCTCCATGTCTCTGACTCCATCCTCCATGTCTCTGATTCCATCCTCCATGTCTCTGACTCCATCCTCCATGTCTCTGACTCCATCCTCCATGTCTCTGACTCCATCCTCCATGTCTCTGACTCCATCCTCTATGTCTCTGACTCCATCCTCTATGTCTCTGACTCCATCCTCCATGTCTCTGACTCCATCCTCCATGTCTCTGACTCCATCCTCTATGTCTCTGACTCCATCCTCTATGTCTCTGACTCCATCCTCCATGTCTCTGACTCCATCCTCCATGTTTCTGACTCCATCCTCTATGTCTCTGACTCCATCCTCTATGTCTCTGACTCCATCCTCTATGTTTCTGACTCCATCCTCCATGTCTCTGACTCCATCCTCCATGTCTCTGACTCCATCCTCCATGTTTCTGACTCCATCCTCCATGTTTCTGACTCCATCCTCTATGTCTCTGACTCCATCCTCTATGTCTCTGACTCCATCCTCCTTGTTTCTGACTCCATCCTCCATGTCTCTGACTCCATCCTCTATGTCTCTGACTCCATCCTCCATGTCTCTGACTCCATCCTCCATGTCTCTGACTCCATCCTCTATGTCTCTGACTCCATCCTCCATGTCTCTGACTCCATCCTCCATGTTTCTGACTCCATCCTCTATGTCTCTGACTCCATCCTCCATGTCTCTGACTCCATCCTCTATGTCTCTGACTCCATCCTCCGTGTTTCTGACTCCATCCTCCATGTTTCCGTCTCTAATGACGTCAGAGTTAAAGTCTGGAATCAGCTCAGCAGCTGAAGCTCCTTTCCTCCCTGATGGAGTTCTGCTGACCCAGGAAAGGTCAGGGAGCTAGGAGTTAGGAGGTAGGAGTTAGGAATTAGGAGGTAGGAATAGGAGCTGTAATTAGACGTATTCGGATGCAGCCATAGATTTCCATACAGCCTTTTATGCATTTAGCACATTATAAATGAACACGGAGTCATTTAATCTAGTTTTAACAGTTTTGGTCTGAATAAACAACAAATGCATTGAGTGAATAGAAACTGTTTGTGGAGCTCAGTGTGACGCCTCGTTTTGTGTCCACAGAATCATTTAATGAGTTAAACCCATACTTCAGTCTGTAGAGCAGAATCAGATCTAGGAGCTGATATTTCTGTCAGTCAGTCTGCTTTCAGTTTCAGAGTCTCGTTTATTATTTTATTAGGTTAAAAGGTTCTGACTTAGCAGTTCAATCTGATTAATTAAACATATCAATGTGCAGCTGCCAAAGCTCAGATCTGATGGGTTTTTCAGAGTAAAACTACATCTGTCTGTTTTCTAAAGACATTTCCTCTGTCAAATAAAAAGATGCATTGCTGTTAATTGGTAATGGACAAGCATGAATTTCACATTGGTTTTCATTCTGTTTCTGTTAAAAATGCTGATAAAGTGGTTTTCTCAGAGCTTCCCCTTGTATGCATCCATCTGATAACAGGATTCTTATATAATGTTCTAACTTTGGGTGAAAGAAGAAAAAGGTTCCTCTGCATTCATACGCTGTCCTTCATAAAGCCACCAGCGTCTCTCTGCAGCTCTTCCTACATCCAAATAAAGACATTTTTACAGGACCAGCACCGTTTGTGTCATGGATTTATTCCTGTTTTTCATCCAGGTCTGATCAGCCAGTTCACATTTAGTCTAAATAATAAAACACATAGAAACTCAAATCTGTTCATTTTCTTTTAAAAAACATTTGCCATTAAATACAACTTATGCCGCAGGTTCCCTGATAGTGTCATGATTTAGTTTAGTTTTCTGACCCTCGTGCAGAAATGAAGTGTTGCCAGATTATTGAATGGATGTGGCGTCAGCAGCAGACGTGGGGACAGGAGGAAGACGGTTAAATGCAGCAGAGGGATGGATGAGATGAGGAGGTAACGTTGATCCTGGTAATACGTGGTTCTGGTGAGCAGATGGTACGTTTTCCAGAAACAGGGCCTGCTGAGAAGAGGAGAAGATGGGAACAGAAAGGTCCTGGTGGCCGGCAGGTGATGGATCGACTGGGGAAGTCTGGAGATACCAGGAGGGAAGTTCTTTCTCTGGGAATCTTAACTCATCGAGCAGAAGAGACGGATCTCAGACACCGGCACCAAAGCGGGAGTCTTTGTGAACGGAGCATTAACATCCAGAGAAGGAGAGTTTTCATCAGAAATCAAAGACACCTTGTCATTTTATCTGCAGTATGGGTCAGTCTGCTCCTCTAAAATTAAAAGCCTCTCCTGAACGCATTAGTAAGCAGCCTTAGATAAGAGTTAGGAAGTTGATTAGATTCTAATTTGTGATTTGTTAAATTCGATAATGCTGTTGCTAATTCCCTGCTAAAGCATACTAATTAAAGAAGTATATAACATTTATTAGAAGTTGTGGACATTAAATTATTGAGTCAACAGTTACTGAGTTCTTCAATGGTTGTAAAACAGACTCGGTACATTGTTCTTAAATTATTTAGGAGGTTGTAAAAAGTTGCCTGTAGCCCAAACTTTAAACAACACCCTTAGGGACTTTTGAGTTTCTAAAAACTTACCGATCCAGTAATAAGTGTCGTTGTATAAAAGTAGGAGCCACCGTTAACTAAGGCGGTGGTCAGGAAATAGGTCTCCTCAGGCTAATAGGTGTCTCACCTGTCCACTGGAACAGGGTGTGGTCCTGGGATGGAGGGGGTCAGTAGATCGTGTCCTACTTATCTAGCTGAAAGGTTCTCACAGGAACTCTGAGTAATACTCGTTAGATTCAGAGGTCTGTAGAACCCTAACTAGTCTGAGCTTTAACCCAAAATAGAGAAGGATGCAGTTTTAGTTCTAATCCAACAACAACACCCTCATCCCTGCAGATCTGGTCCTTCTGGCCATCCGCTGCTCTCTCCTCTCATCTCTGCTGAACTTTTAGCTTAAAGACAAATCTGCATGTCAGCCTCAGTCCTATGCAGCAGAGGAATGTTGCTTTGGTGAACACGACGAACCTGGAAACATGAAACTACGTCGTGTTCTGGAGCAAACAGCGACTGCTCTGGGTGAGAGCTTCAGACGGTCATGTCCACATGTCTGGGTTCTCTGGGGACAGAGACGATGCTTGCTGCTCTGAATCCAAGTTTAATCCAAATAAAAGCGTTTCTCCAGACGCAGAGATCTGCCTCCATCTCTGGGTCTAAAGTCTCCTTGTTAAGCTCCAGCGGTCTCTGGCAGCTTCCACAGTGTCTGGACTTTCTAAGAGAGCAAAGATAGACGCTTTGCCTGTGTTTGCAGCAAGAATGCGTCTCAGAGTCTTCTTCTCGGACTCAGAGACCCTCCAGCCGGTGCCGTCGCTGCTCATGAAAGTGTTGGACACAAATCAGGCTGTTTATTTTTTATTTTTTATTTTGGAGGAGAGAATGTGACTTATTCACCGACAGGAAGCCCAGATGTGAGCGTGTGTGAACGGACTCTACCCGGCAACAGGAGGCATGCATGCAGGCGTCCTGTTTTATTCATGTTTCTCCTCGGAGAGGCCAGCAGGTTGATGGACAGATGGGAGCTTTAGGAGGTCAGATCTGGACCACACGCTGCTCTGCAGAGCTCTTCTCTGCATCAGCAGGGAAACATCTGTCATGCAGATCAAAGATGGATCAATCATCACGCCTTGAAAGCATCCAGACGCATGAATGGGAGCAGATCAGCAGATTACAGTTCTGAGTGGACTGAGCTGAGAAATCTGCTCTAATTTTAGCTCCTGGAACCAGATTTAGACCGTTTGGTGTCTGAATGTATGAAAGGAAGCGAGGAGATGAAGCCAGAATGTGAATTTCTCTAAAGCAGGAGGAACAAAAATAGCGACAGCTCTAGAGTCAAAGAGCAGCTTTGTTTCCTAACATCAGTCCCATTTGCTGTAGATGGCAGATTATGAAGGACTTTAGAGCGATAAGTTCATTTAGGACAGCTGGACAGAAAGCTGAGTCAGCATCCTGTGAGCCGCTGTAGACGTGGCCTAAGGAGCAACGACCTGCGGTGGACAGGTGGATTAAATGATCCTGAGGAGCAGATCATTAGTGGATCTGGATGAAATGACCGCTGGATGTTGTTCAGGTTAAACGTGAAGGAAATCCTTTGTTCTTTCCGTCCTTCTTTAATCGACTTCGTGTCCAAACCGGCAAAGTCTGACGATGGTGAAGACTCTCAGAGCCGAAAGAGTCTGCACACGTCCTGCCAGCTTCAGCTTCAGCTTCAGCCACCTTATTCCTATTCACAGTATTTTAATGACTGATGTCTTTTCCTGTCTGTCCACACGAGGACACTGAGCCAGAAGAGGAGCAGACGAAGGACCTCGCTGTGATGGAGGACGATGACAGCGCAGCTCCTCAAAGTGTCGTGAATGTTGCTGTTGTTGTGGAAGAAGAGATTGTCCTTGAAGATCTCCCTGACCTGCTCACCTCTGTGGACTGATCCATGCGTTGAACCTTAAATACCCAAAATATCTCAGGTACACATGTGAAACTGATCAGAAGGTTTTCATGGAACTTGGTACAGATCTCTCTGCACGGCTCAGATCCCTCAAAAACAAACTCCTGGAGTGAATCCACATGTTCCCTGCTAATGTTGGTCTGGCATTGTTGACCTGAAAGGTTCCTTCTGTCCAGCCAATCCGTGTTAATTTCCTGTTAGTCTCATTAAACTCTGATGGACCTCCAACTTCCACTGCCTCACATTTATTTTGCACTTTATTAAGTTTTCCTTAAACATGTTACATGTTAAGGTTCAGTGTTTGTAAAATGGCACATAGTATTGAGCAGTGTTACAAAAGCATTTGCTAATTATTTTAACTTTACAAGTACACAATGTAGCACAAGTTGACTGGGACAATTGGCTCTCATTAGTTTGCATTTACTTGATCCTGTTGGATACTGGTACAGTTCAAATAAAACACAAGTTTTCAATGTATAAGTTGCATCTGTAATTATTTATACATTTCTGCTATTATTTATACAATTTATAAGTTAGTACAACTTATAAGAGATTTAATAAACATAAAGGATTTAAAGTTATTACAATGTAAAATTGGAAATTAGTACAACTTACAGATGAGTTGACAAAAATTAGAATTCAGAGTTGAACAACCTCAAAAGCAAAACATAAAATATTTAGTTTAATTGTCTAACTAAAAATTTTATCGACGTTTGTTGCCTTAGGTTCTCCTCCAGAATGAAAACTTTAAAATGCTGATGCTGCTGTTTTAAGGTCTAATATGAACGTGATTCTCTCCCTTTTATCCCTTATAAACATCAGAAATCAGCAGTAAAAGAAGCGACCTGATATGCAAATATTGGTGATTTCTTCAAAGGAAAATGTTTGAGAAATCTTTAATGTTTCCAAACCAAAGCGGCTGATGCCAGTTTTTCACTTGCAGCCATATTTGTTCGTCTAAATGTGAAATGATGATTTAAATCATGTTGATTTCACTCATCTTTCTCATAAACGATGTGACGAGTGAATTTCTCCATTGTGAGATCAATAAAGACTATCTTATCTTATCTTAAACATCCATGAGGAAAATAGTTTTCACTGCAGTAAATCTCCAGAGCTCTGCTGTCAACACACCAAAGTTTTCAGCTCCGTGTTTGTTTACCTGGCGATAAATCAGACGAAGGAGCCCTGAAGCTGCAGCGGGGAAGATCTCCGCCGCTGGTGACGTCACCGTCTGCTTCCTGCTGGCATTTGGAGGCAGGTCTGCTGGACAGACACGTTCCCCTCACACCTCGACCTTTCATGCATCAGCAGATCCCATCTGGCTGCTGCATGAAGGCAGCGGCTCGCTTTGATGTGCAGCTCACTTATTAAAGCTCACCATGCAGAACAGATGAGATGCCTCCGTGTCTCCTGGTGGAACCAGAACATCCTGATCTCAGGTTTCACTCAGAATCACAGAAACGTTCCAGCTCTACCTGGTGGACAAATCAAAAGGATCCGGTTGCATCGGATCCGGTTCTGGTCCTCCTGCTTCTCTGATCAATGCTCTCCTGGTCCAGCCTGTCAGTCCAGGTGGACGTCCATGTCCTGGTAGGTCTGCAGGTGGTCCATCCTCTCTCCAGGTCCACATGATGATCAGAACTCTGGGAGGTTCTGTAGAACCTGACTTGCTGGAAACTGGACCAGAACCTCCTGGTTCCTGGGTCTCCCTGATGTTCTCTGGAGAACCTCTGAGGTCAGAAACAGAACCACTGGACTCTGGTTGCTGATGAGGTGACTTCTGGACTGAACCGGTGACCTCAGGGTCTCAGAGAAGGTCCGATCCAGACGTGTTCTGATCCGTTGGTGATGTTCAGCTAAAATCTGTGGTCTGTCATGCTGTGTTGGTTCAGGTTAACAGGATTACTTTATCTCACAGCACCAGGTGAGCTTTCATGGACAGAAAAGTGAATGTTGTGAGTTTGGAGGATTTAACTGAGACAGAAAGCTGTAGGGTGTGAATACTTTTCTGCAGCTCTGTGTTAATGAGGCTCCTGACTGTATTCTCTCTTTTTCTGCTCTTTGCTCCATGAAGCGCTTTGACTCCTGCATGTGAACATTTTCTGAGTCCTGACTGGTGGAACCGAGCTTGGACTGTCCGGTTCTGACGGCAGGTCCGTGATTCTGGTCCAAATGAAAAAGATGCTTTACCGGCCCTGTCCCGTCAGCTTATTTCTAATAATCCGCTGTTTCCAGCCTAAGGACAGAAGTATTGTGGTTATTCCGCTGAGATGCGCCTTATTACAGATTATGTAATCTCTCTCTGCGGAATTAGAAGACGCTGTCCCCCGGTTCTCCTGTGATTCTGCTCCTGAGCAACTTCTGACCCGAACAAACACATAAAGCTTAAAGTGCGCCTTAATCCTCCACCAGCAGGCCCAGATGGCGCAGCAGCCGCGCGCGGCGTGGGCTGCGCCGTGGGTTGCGTGACCAGGCGGGCGTGCGTGGAGAGAGAGAGGCTGCGCGTCGCTGCTGCGCTCCAGCTGCAGACCTGCACTCTCATCTGGATCCGTTCTGGAGGAGCAGACATGAACCAGAGCGCAGGAGCCGTGCAGCACACCCGGAGGTTCTCCGCGGATGAAAAGGTAAGGTCCCGGTTCTGGGTCCCGGTCCCGGTTCTGGTCTTGGTCCCGGTTCTGGTCCCGCTCCATGTGGCAGGATGCAGGCTTTTCTAAATGTCTCACAAACTTTGCGCAAAGTTTGGAGCGGAGCGATGCAGGAGGCTGCTCCATGTTCTGCTGGGTTCTGCACACATCTGGACGGTTCTATTTAAGGTTCTGTGGTTCCGCTGGAACATGGGTCGGAACATATGTGGAACATCTTCTCTGAGTGCCTCCTGCCTAAATGATTCATGGTTCCGTGAAGACTGGCAGGTATTAACATTTAATACTGAGCCTTTTAACGCGGACTGGAGGAACCGGACTCAAAGGAAGTTTGTTGAAGAACTTTGGATCAGAATCCAGCTGAGGGTTCGGTGGGTTCGGTGAACCGGATCTCCAGCAGAACCGGACCTGGTTCAGTGGATTCGCTTAGAAACAGGAACATTTTTAAGGAAAACTGATTCTGGTTTAGGGCGGTTCCGCTGTGACCGACCCGGCCCGTTCTGATCGATTCTGGTCCAGAACTCTTTGCATAAGTTCGGTTCGATGCAGAAGGTCTGATAGAAACGTTCTAACCCTTCCTGGTCTGCAGGTTTCCTGAAAGTCTCATTTGGACTTTCTCGGAACCTCTGTTGGGTTCCCAGATCCCACCTTCGGAACCACAGGTCCACTTTTCCCTGCAGGTACCGCTGAAACCAGAACCTGCTGCTTAAAGAGAAACTTCATTTATTTCTGACATCAAATCAGAGTTCAGATGAAAAACTTTATATTTGTTACTTCAGAAAGATTATCGATGATTTCTGTCCTAATCAGAAGTTTACATACAGCAGGAGTTATGACGTCATGACTATGTAGGCTTCTGATTGGTTACTTCACACCTGAGTCAAGTACAGGAACACCTGGGGACGGATTTCAGTTGGTGGTTCTGAAATGTTTTCTGCTGTTCCTCATTTGAAGAAGGAAAACAACAAAATGGGTCAAAAATGAAACTTTTAACTTTTTCTGTTTTTATGCATTAAAAGCTGTAGTTCTGAATATTACCCAGAATCCCTTTTAGAATGTATAACATGTTTATGGGTTCATTTATAACATATAACTATGGTTTCTAACACCTTTTAACTTTTTAACTATATAACATTAACAACAGTATAAATGGCTTTTAGCCCGACTCAGTCCGCTTTATACCAGCTATGAACTCATATGGAAAAATAATATCAACCATTAATATCAAAGAAAAACTTTAGTTACATTAAGTTTTAAACTTTTTAGGAGTTTATTAATATTTATCATACTGCTGACTGCAGGTACAGACTGAACAGCAGGGGGCGCTGTGGTCACATTTAGAAGGATTTAGAAGGTCTGGACTAAAAAGGCGAGACTGTTGTTGAAGCAGCAGAAAGAGACAGAGTCCAGCGTGGACATGTCCTCAGAGCTCCATGGAGACATGTCCTGGGTCTGATGGAGCTGAAGTGTCTTCATGATGTCCATGGTTACGTCTGGAGGAAAGCTGGAGAAGCTGGAGGCCAGAGAAGATCCTGGTGAGTGAAGCACGGAGGTGGCAGCATGATGCTGGGGGCTGCTTTGCTGCAGGAGGGACTGGTTCACAGAGCAGACGCATCATGAGGGAAGACCATCATGCTGAAGCAACATCTGGACACATCAGGAAGTCCCAGCTTGGACACAGACGGGTCTTCCTGATGGACAACGTCCCTCAGCAGACCTCCAGGTCAGCTCCAGAGAGGCTGAAGGACCACAGAGTCCATGTTCTGGAGCTCCATCACAAAGTCCTGACCTGAGAGGAGATTACAGGTCAGAGCTGGACCTGTGAGACCCGACCCAGTTACACCGGTTCTGTCAGGAGGAGCGGCACAAGAACCCAGCAGCTGTAGAGAGGAGAACCAGAACCTCTGAGCCGAGTCAGACGGTTAAAGGTGATTCTGCCAAACACTGAGGAGACGGGTGGAGAAAGTGATAACAGAACTTCTGATGTTTGAATGTTTCCTCTGCTGCTAAGAACTGGCAGTAAATGTCTGGCTTCAGCCTCCAGGTGTGAAATACTTGTTTTCTAACCTCAGGCTGAAAAGCGTCTGCTTCTGGTTCTGGTTCTGGTTCTGGTTGGTCACACCAAGCTTTGGTTTCTGCACGGCTGGTTTTAAAGTTCATTAAATGCATGCCACACTTTTCAGATCAAGCCCTTTTGTTTCTGCATCACATAAATGTCATGTTTCACGTCTAAAGCTGTAATCGTTCCCGTTTGAAGCGTCTCAGAAACATCAGTTTAACGCAGCGTGTTCATCAGAACCAGGGAGACCCGCGGGCCCTGCAGCGGTTCCCCGGGCCAAACCAGATGTTGGAGCACAGCTGGGCTCGTCCTGCAGAGACAGACATGAGGACGACGTCTGTGACACCTCAGGTGCTCACACATCAACAGCAGGAACTAAAGGAGCGGTTCATGAAGACCTGTACAGCCTAAACTCTGACTGTGAAAGGTTCTGTTGGGTTCTGCTGGGTTTTCCAGAACCTGTGTGAGGACTGGAGCTGCAGAGAGGATAAAACCTTCTGCTGATTGCCGCTGATGCTGAAAAGCAGGACGAGCTCTTACACAACGCCGCCAGCTGCTCGGCTCCGTCTAAGCTCCTTACGCTTCACCGTGGATCCACAGAGGAACAGAGAGCGGCGCCGCTGTTGTGTAACAGCAGCCTGAGCAGAGAACCCGCATCAGAACCAGAACCGGGTCTGCCGCGCTGCAGAACAGCCGTTCAGAATAACAGACTAAATAACAAGCTGAGGTGAGGACTCAGAACCAGGTCACCAGGTGGTGTCCCTCCCACCTGCAGGCGGACTCGTCTTCTCCGCAGGTGAAGCCAAACAGGAAGTAGAGGACGGTGCTGATGATCCGGGAGTCAGAGACACGGTTCTTTGGTCTTTGGATCTTCTTGCCCTCTTCAGTTCTCGTTTCTGCGCTCATTATTTGTTCTGAACTTTTCTTGTCAGGTTTCCCAGTTCATTCTGGTGCTGGTTGGACATTTCTAGGTTCCTCTGGGTTCTTCTGGGTTCCTTCTGGGTTCCTCTGGGTTCTCTTGTATCCGCCTTATTCGTGTTGATTGGTCCTTCCTGTCCGGTTCCTCCTCTCTGCGGCTCCTTCACCTCGTGGCTGTCCTGTAGGTCCGTGTTTCTGCCCTCGGTGCTGCTGGTGTGGGTGGGGGTGAAGGTGGGGGGAGGGGGCTGTTGGGGCTGCAGCGGCTCCAGGAGGCTCCATGATGGCGGAGGCCCTGAAGCAGGATCTCTGTGAGGAGCAGATCTTTGTCCAGCTGGTTCTAAGGTTCTTCTAGAAGGTTTCAGCAGAACTGGAGGCTTTGGTAACACCTGGGCTGACCCCTGCAGATCAGCACGGGAAACCCCGCATCCAGGGGAGTCTGATCCCAGGACACGACTGAAATAAGGTCCTGGGTTCAAATCCCAGCCTGGGGTCTTTGTGGATGCAGTCTGCATGTTCTCCTATCGTTCTCCTCTGTCTTTAAATCTCACCTCTGCAGCGTAAAATGCAGATTTATTTCTCTTTTTAGCTGCTTTAACATCTGAAGGTATGCTGCTGATTAACCTCCAGCTGATCGTTCTCTTTAAGGCCCGACAAGTTTGCTCTTTACCCGGCGGGTTGCCGGTTCAAAGCCCGCTGTGTTGTGATGAGCAGAAACCAGCCGGGTCTCTTTCAGCTCCAGAACTACAGAACCAACATCTGGAGGGTTTTATTTCAGCTAAGTCCGATCTATGCACCAACCTGGAAGAGCTGCTGAACCGAATGTGGGAGACAACGTGGGAACAGCCTCGGATCAGCAACAGCCAGCTCCTCATTGGTCGGCTGATCACCACGACGTTCTGGTGAAGCAGGAAGGAAGAGGAGGAGACATCTGCAGACAGATCTTCATCTTAGGAAGGTTTATTTCTGGCAGACTCACTTATTTTTACCTGCTTCACAGGTTGAGACAAACTAAGAGGTAATCATGAAGGAAGGAGTTGTTACTGATGCATAATGTCCTGATAAAGCAAAGCAGCTGCTGCCAGCAGACGCTTTGATCCAGAATCAGCTGCTGCTGCTGGTTCTGCTGGTTCTGCCCCAGATGTGACTGCAGGACGGGTCCAGTGTCCAGCATCCAGGGTCCTGGGTTGCCAGGTCTCCAGAGGATCTGTGAGTGAACCAGCCTGGATTCATGAATAAACTGGACTTTCTGATAAATGCTGCCTGCAGCCCACTCAGATCCACATTTCTCTGTCTGACAGCTGCATGAAAGCAACCTGTGTGACGTAAAGTGAAATATTGTGAGCCACTGCTGTCGTTCCTGCCATGAATTCCTCAGAGAATAAGCTCCAAGCTGAGCTGGAGCATCGCTTAACTTCGTAAAGATGCCTACCAGACTTTTTCTGCATGCAGGCTATTGATGGCCGTGGCTCGGAGCGGTTCTCAGATGAACAGAAACAATCCTGTGCAGAATGCAGGAAAGGCCTAAAGGGCTTCTGCAGACCAGCTGGGAAGCTGGATGAGGAGCTTTGACTCTGCTGACTCCCTACTGACAGCCGTGAAGCTTGTCCTCCGCATCACTCTCTGCAGCAGGAAGGAGGCGGAGCCTGGAGGATCCACAGGGTATTGCTGATGTCTCCTGGGCCGTCCCAGTGGGACTCACAACCAGCATGTGCAGAGCAGACAGAAACACCTGCTCAGCTTCTGCACCTGATTTCTGCCTTCAGCTTCAGCTGCAGGGCCGCTTTGGATCCTGCATGAAACTGCAGAGAGCTGCTGGGTCTCCTCAGAAACTTTTAACCATCTGTCAGGAGGAGTTTAGCCTTGAGACAACAGTCAGTGAATAAAAGCTACAGAAATAAAGTTTAACTACATTTTATGGCTAAAAACCAAGAACGCCATCATCACTTGAGAAATACACTGCAAAAACGGATCTAAAAACAAGTAAAATGTTCTTAAAGTTAGTCTATTTGTCCTTGATTTGAGCCAGTAAATAAGATTATCTGCCAATGGAATGAGAATCTTTACCCCTAAAATAAGATAATTAGACACCCTGCACTTGAAATGAGATGATGTATATGAATTGTTCCTATTTTAAGTGGAAAAATCTTATTATATTGGCAAATAGTCTTATTTACCTGCTCAAATCAAGGACAAATACACTAATTTCAAGAAAATGTTACCTATTTTTAGTTCCGTTTTTGCAGTGTAGAAGTTAATGAGGACAGTAGAGGACGGTCCTGCAGGACCAGCGGTGGACAGACGGCTGGAAGCTCCAAGCTATGCACCTCGGCTTAAAATCGGCTAAAGACAAACCAAAAATATTAATTTTTAATGCTAAGAGTTGTGTATGATCTGCATGTTTGATCATGTTTGCATTGTGTTAAACTGAAGTAGAGTAGAATGTTAATTCTAAGCCCAATCAGGGACAGGGGGTGAAAATTAGCATTAGCTATAAACTTTCTATGCAGCTCTTCAGTCACTTGCTCTGTTTTGTCACTATAATTTTATAATTTTTCTCCATAATAAGTTTGCATTGTGCCCATCTACTAAAGATGAAAGAGAGAGAGAACGGTTCTCCAGCCTCCCCCCAAACACTGGTCAGCTGGATGGATGTGAAGACGCAGTGAATGGCAGCAGGATCTCCTCAGACGAGCTTTTCTACACATGAACAGCAAAGAGCAGCTGGAAAGGAACCTTTTTATTTCAGAAAGAGCTGCCTGAGGGTTCCTGCTGGCTCTTAGTGGTAGCCTCCGACCCGCTCAGGTCGTCTGCTGCTGTAGCTCATCTCACTGGAGACGTTTACCGCATTGTGAGGACCGACTGCTCCTGCTCCTAACTGAGTTTAAGTCAGGTTTTGGGTTAGGTTTAGGGCTTATAATTACTGAAACATTAATGCAAAGTGCTTGTAAAGATAGAAAGACATGTTGGGTGTGTTTGTGTACTTTTACATGCAGCTGAGTTGTATTTTACCACCAAAGTGAGGACCTTTCCTGGATCCTGTCTTTTTTCTGGGCTAAGGGTTCATTTAGGTTTAGGTTTAGGACTAAGGTGTCTGTTAGGGTTAGGGGGAGGGCTGAGGTCATAGAAAGGCTTGGAAATGACTGGCTGTCAGTAAAAGTCTGGACGGCCCTCTCTCTCTGAACCATGGATGGTTCGACCCGGTGGTGAATCTGATCCGTCCAGCTGAACCTCGCCGCTTACCGACTGACTCCTGGGATAAATGGCGCCTTCCCACATTTCTCTGTACCATCCAGGAACAGGATCAAGGATTGTCTAATGTCTCTCATCCATATTTATGCATCCTCTCCCCTCAGGTGAAACATTTCCACGGCTGTATTCAGACACCAAAGCTCCCATTATTTTCTGCTCCGCAGCGCTGCAGGAGGCGGAGGAGCAAACCAGAAGCAGCAGCGCTTCCTGATGCATACCCAGAGCAACATGCAGCTAATCTTTTATTGAAAACCTGTCAATTATGATCAGAGCTCATCAGATGCGGCTGCTGGCTGCTCACAGATGGAGCTTTGAATGAGAGCAGCCAGTGGAACAGAAAGGTGTTTGTTAGCAGCATCGGCCCATGACCGGCGACTCTGAGCACAGCTGCTGCTTCTGCCGCTAAACAACAACAACCTGAGCGGAGAAACGACAGTAAAGAGCAGACGAGGCCCGAAAACAAATGAGAAGAGGAAGGAAAGGGGGCTGGGAAGGAAGCAGAAAAGAAATGGCTTTAGCCTTTTCTCCTGGTGACATTTTAGTGTGTATTTCTGGTGGCATCCTCAGGGAGAGCAGATACAAAATGCTTTTAGTGCAGCAAAGAATTATCTAAGAGCAAGCAAGAAAAATAGCCAGAAAACAGCAACACAGCTGCAAGCAGAGAAAGCTGAAGGCGTACGGCACGAAGAGCCGGCGCCTTCAAAGACTAATGTCCTCTTAGATTTGTTTTCCACCTTTATCTACATGAAAAATGAGCAACACTGACGCTACCACACCAACTTTATTTATAACGCACTTTAAAGCAAAACATACGTGGATAGAAATAATATAGAAACTGAGTTTAGGACGAGGCGACTGGCAATAAAAGGCAGCAAGAACCCTGAAGCTCCGCCGTAGATTAAACTAATGCAATCTTCTTATTTTATAAAACCACAGTGTCAGACTGTTTTAATCTGATGGACTGAATTTATACACCAGTCACACGCATCGCTAGGCAATAAGTGCTTTGCTCAGGGAACATCAGCATGTGATGGGGAAAGCTGGAATCAAACCCCCAACCTTCCAATTGCATGACAACTACTCTAACCACTGAGCCACAGTCACCCGATCTCATCGTTTACTGAAAAATTTGTCTGATGGATAAATCATTTCCTCCCCACTGAACCAATCTAATGTTTAATTCACTACAAATACAAATAATCCGTTTTCTGAATATTTATTTGGGACCAATCACAGATAATTAAACTTAAATTAGAGAGAGAAAAATTATGAAAACCAACAGCAGCTGGGAATTCGCTTAATCGAGAATGTTTTTTTAGGTTAACCACACCTTGGTTCATTTAACTAGAATTTAATTTAGTAAAAATAAACACCCAAACCAACAAATATAAAGAATCTAGATTTTTCATCGTAACGCCATGATGTCATTTGTGAGACGTCGGCTCTGATTGTTCACATAGTCACAGATACGAATCAAAGAAACGAAGAAGGAGCGTTCCCAGAGACGTTCCTCACAAACAAAACATGGATAAAGCTAAATTAAAGGTTAAGATGTACAACAGAGCAGGAAGAAGGGGGACATATTACTGATGAATTATATTCAGATAATAATGTTCAAGTTAAAAAGAAGCAGTCAATTAACAGACGATGTAAATAACTGCATGAATGGATCAGACACTTCCTGAGAAACTAAACATGTGCAGATAGACATCAGCAGGTCAGAGACTCTCAGTCGGATCAGAACCTGTAGAACCAGCAGCGTGTTGTAAACATGTAGCCATGAACTGGGCTGCTGGTTCACTGACTGCCAGCAGGGGGCGCTAGCCTCACAGCTCTGGGAAAGAAGCTGTTTTTAAGTCTGTTAGTTTTGATTTAATGTTCCTGAATCACTTCCCTGGTGGAAGTGGGTCAAACAGAACATTGTTCTGGTGGAAGTGGGATCTGTGGCAACATGTCTGGCCTTCTCTGGACTCTTGTAGCATAAACCGTGTCTAGACCTGGTAGACGGCATCCCATAATCCCCTGGGCTGACCTCACCACCGCACTAGGTCCTTCCTCTCCTGTGCAGCTCCCAGACCTCCCTGTCACACTAAAATGCTTTCTATTGTAGCTCTGTAGAAGTTTTTAGCAGCTGAGGATAACGTCCGGTCTTCCACCCTCGTTAGGCTAATTCCCCACACAGAGTCTCTATCGATGCAGACGACAACATGCCCAGAGAGTAAATTCTCCAGAGATTTCCTCTTTATGTGGCGATATGTGCAGGAAAGAGGAGCAGCACACATATTTATACATTTATACATCCTCCTAAGATCTACATTTATCTTCCAGGCCGTTTCTTTTCATGTCCTGATTACTAGATCAACTTTTTTTTGGACTTTGCAGGAATGAGAAGCAGATGAGAACAGAGTAAATGAAGGAAATACTGATGATATTTTAAACTCATCACACAATTTTACGCTGTTATAAAAATTAGCCAAGATCCAAAGAAAAGCCCAGAAGGGACAAAATAACAGAAACAATCTGGGCGGGTTGAAAACCTGCAGAACCTCACGCCTCCGTTTTCAAACCATCTCCCTGCTTCCTGTGGCGACATCATGGAAACCCAACAGAACCCAGCCCAGACATCAGGAAAAGAACCAGCAACCTCCACCAGTCTGCTTCATCAGCGATCGTACGGTTCAGGAAGGAGACGGGTTCTGTGACCCAGAGATGGGCTGGTTCTGGTGGGAAATGTGTGGATCAGGTTCTGCTCAGGGTTATCCAGCGCTGCCTACCTGCCTACTGATGTCCAGAGATGTCAACGTTTCCACCAGATGTTTTCCCTCGCCATGGCATCTATCGTCTGCAAAGCTGCTAAAACACTAAAAGTCAGGAGGTGGTGACCGAGCTGACGAGAAACGGACCGACTGGAGACAGACGGATCCATCAGAGGAGATCTGGGTCCAGCTCAGCCTCTATGGTGAGTGAAACTAATTATTTGTTCATTTACTGCCATCCTTTCACTAGTAGATTAATATGAAAACATCTGGTTAAGCATCTGAAATTCTGTTTTATTCACAGGAAACAAGAAATGAGCAGCAGAGGCGAGCTCGGCTCTCTGACCCTCAGCTTAAAGTTTTCACCAGGGTCAAATATTATAAATTCATCATCAGGAACAGTCTGAAAAGAGTGAAGCTCAACTTTTCTCTCACGGTGTCCTTCATCAACCAATCAGGAGCTCTCTGGTGGTTAGCGATGCAGCATCAGCTGCTTCCCTCTGGTCTTTAAAAGCTGCTTCAGATGTTTGTTGTATCATCCAGAGGAAAGCTCCCAATCATCTCAGCATCAGGTGAAGCCCTGGGGCAGAGGGGAAGACGGTTTGCCCCCTGGCAGCTTCTCCAGCAGCCCGCCTTCATCACAGTTTTTATTCTGCTCATTGAAACAGGCGTAAAACTTCATCATGCAGCAGATCAGCTGATCAGCTGAGGCGAAGCAGGAGAAAACTGCAGGAATGATTTCCTGGTAAATCTCTGAAAGTCACACGTGGCTCAGTGATGGAGAGGTCTGTGTGGAGCTGCAGGATCTACGGCTTCATTTGTGGGATGTCACATAAAGCTGTGCTGCAGGGCGTTAGCCTTCAGAGCTGCTTTAATGGAGCTTTATGGCCCCGCTGAAGGCTGGAGGACTCCAGGAAGTCCCCATGATGTCGCCTTGTCTGTTAGCCTCTTCCTCTTTTATCTTTATCGCTGCAATAAGACCCAACATGATGAGCAGCTTATTGGTTTTTACTCCAGCAGGAAGATCTGAGCTGCAGGTAAGATACTGACCGCTCACGTTGACCCTTCACACCCACCTTTAACTGGACCAAGAACTGAGTTGTTGGGTTTTACTCCTCCTTTAGTCCAGCGCTGCAGAACCGCTGCAGAACCGCTGTGGTTCTGCAGCGGTTCTGTGAAAGTAAAACGTCTTGTCAGGGTTAGCAGTCTTCCAGACAACAGAAGAGCGATCTGTCAGTGATGCTGCGTCGTTATCACACTTTGAAGCCTCTGACTCTGAATCCAGCTTCTCAGATTGAAATGTAAAAGCTGCGTTAGTTTATTACTTTAGTTTATTACTTTAGTTTATTACTTTAGTTTATTAGACAAATAAACTAAATAAGATGAGATCAGGAGGATAAAAACCTCTGAACATGAATAGATTTCCACTCTTCCTTCCTTTTAACGGATGCTAAGACGTGTTGGCTCAGATTTGAGCACTAAGCCCAATCCAGGCTGACTTTACAGAACATGCTGGGTCTACTTAGACACTAAAGTTCTGAATATTCTGGGTTTTCCATGCAGATCCAGATCTTTCCTCAACAACCTGAATGGACCTTTATGTTTCTGAAGTCCTGTGTAGTTTGGTCCATTCTGGCTGAAGGTTTCACTGCAGATGCAGAGTAGCTGGACTTTACCTGTTATTTCCTATCATGATCACACATTTATATATTCTCTACTTCAATGTTATTTTCTCTGGGGTGTAATAATTATATCTAGTCTGTGATTCTTTATTGGTGCCATAATTTCATGTGTAGTGGCAGCTGGGGATGGATAAAAGAGGTTCTGTTTTTAGGTTAATCTGTCTAAAGAAGGCAAATGAAAGCAGAGAGGAACAAAAGAATAAAAACTATAAAAATAATCAAAACATTACAACAGACAGCACAGCAATGGAAAACCTACATATCAGAAAAGAAACCCAGACTCAGATTAAATGAAACCTGAGACTCAACAAGTCGCCTCGTTTCCCTGAAGGATTTAAAAATAACAACAAGCTATTTGCAGAAAAAAGTAAAAACTGTGCAGCATTGATGGAAATACTAAATACTAAAGTTTGGAAGCAGAGAAGATTATAAAGTCTAACAGCAGCAGGGAGGAAGGATCTGTGATGACGCTGCTTTATGCACCAGGAAGGTTTTCATTTTTAGAAACAAAAGCAAAGTTTTATAGAACATATTCTAGTGCCGCACTGCAACTATTCATTTATAATATGACCATAAACATGTCAGTCAGGCCCTAAGCTGGTGTTAGAAGTACTTTTATTTCTGACCATCACATAAACTCATTGTTTTAATTAGATGATAAACATTTAGTTCAGGCTTCATTTTAATGTGTTTAGGCTGGAAGTGGTTCATTCATTTATTTTTCCACATGAATTCTTGATCTCATGTTTCTTGCCTTGTTGTGAGAGGCTCAAAGTCAGTTTATCTGGCTGCTGTCTCGTCTCTTTAACGGTTTTCCATCATGGTTCTTGTATCAGAGGATACTTCAACCGTGAGCCTCAGAATCTGGTGGAAGCTGCACCTCAGCTGATGTCGTGGCCGTCTCCTTTATGCACAAGTTGCCAAATATTTAGTCATTTCACAGAGGAACTGCACATGATTGGCTGTTTCATGGCACGACTGGGGCAGGGGCGTGGCTAAGGGGGGCCTGGGGGGGCCGTCGCCTTTGTACCAGGGCCCACCCACTCAAGTGGCTTATAGTCGTCACAAAATGAAACTAAAATGAAGGAGAGTGACGTTTAAATGACGTCCCATCATGAAAACAGCGAGCTTGATGTTCACAGAGGCTCGATGCTCAGCCATGGTGAGAAATGACGTTATTTACTGACAATGATCAGTAAACTGTAGAATAATGATAATCAGGATGTGGATGTGAATCTCATTATTCATATTGTGCCTTTTTAGTCAACTATAATATTTACTTACTAAAGTTTCTTTATGTTATTAAACATTTTTTATATTAGTTTTTTGTAGAACGTCTGCCGTATTTTCCCTTTCTTTAATGGTTAACTGTAATATTGTGTTAAATAAAAGAAAAGAAAATAGCATTCATTTAAAAATGGTTTCCTGTGTCCTGGGCGTCTGGATAGATGATGCGACCGCGGCCGTTTGTGACGTTACGTTCAAAAAGAGAAATAATGACTCTGACAGGCTGCCGTAGGTTAAATGATCAGAAGCTCCTCTGCTGTGTTTGTGGCTCTAAATCATCTTACAGGCGATGATTATTTTGTCATTTCAAAGATGTTCACTGGAGCAGAAAAGGTCTTTTCTCCTTTTCCTCACCTGGATCTTCTCCTTAATGAACTTACAAATATGTAATCTACTAATAGCCTTACCTTCAACCCAGGTAAAAGGTAAGGAAGAGGTCAGCTAACATCTCTGCTGAGCCCACACATCCTGGACACAACCGGGTCAGACTTTCACCTCCAGGTGGCGCTGCAGAGCGCTGCTGGTTAAAACCAGCCTCCATGGAGACAGGTTCTCCTCCAGGCTGTAAATCTGATGGACACAATGAAGTCCTGGGGAGTCAACCTGTGATTGTGGAGACATAAATAAACTCCTGCTGAGGCTGACAGAGCAGAACCATAAATGACAGGAAAGGCAGAAATAGCTCAGGGCTGCTGCTGAATACGTCAGCATGGACCAGATCTCTGTTTATGCTGTAAAATCTGTTCTGAATGCTGCAGATCCATGTTGGTTTGAAACAAAACTCATTTATCTTAGAAATCTCCTTAATTTGAGCCTCAATAGAAACATGTAGCCGCATTAACAGCAGATTAACAGAGAAAAGGAAGAAAACATCCCAGCTTAAAGATGAGCATTCATACTAAAACCAAATAATTGCTTACATTACAAAATCTCCCAAAGATTCTCAGGTTTTCTGAGGTTTTAACAGTTAAAATTAACAGTCATAATTTGTTGATTTCGCTATTCCTTCATGAACCAGATGCAGTTCCTGGTCTGACCGCCAGATGGAGGCAGACTCCCGCTAACCGGAGGTGGTGACGTCACCAGGCTTCTGACCCTCCAGGTTTACTTTCACAGTGATCAGCGTTCATCAGGTTCTCCTCCATCAGGTTCTCCAGTGGTCTGCTCTGCCTCTGGAGAACCTGATGCCTGCTGGCTTCAGACCTGCTGTGGGAAGAACAGGAACCCTGACCCCATGGAGCCTGGAGGAGTCCTGAGAAACTAGGCAGGAAACAGAGAAGCTGCTTCCTTTAAAGCTGGACCTTTAGGATGTTTCAGCCCTGATGTGGCTAACAGTGAATAACAGAGCAGAGCTCAGCGTCTCAGTGCTGCTACCTGAAGCTCTGCATGGAGGCCTAAAAGCCTCTCAGGTAGAATAAAGAAAACCACAGAAAACTTATTTTGTTTGACATTACTGGATGTGTGACACAAAGGAGTAAAAGAACGTCTCACAGCCTCCATTTCCTGTGTTACCTGAATAACCTGAAATTCAGGTTATTCAGGTCCTGAATAACGTGAATAACGTGAATAATGTGAATATTGTGCATCAGAGCTGCTGCAGGCCTCAGCATCATCGTCATCACAGGCTTCCTAAATTAGCTCCGCTGGCTTCTGGAGACGTGAAGGAAATCATTATTCTGGTTCTTTGTGTCATGGCTGGACCCCCCCCTCCCCCCCTCACATCCACATCCTGCGTTGTTTTATCCTGTGTACTCTCAGGGTTTTTACTTTAAGAACATTTAGTTTATGATTTTCCCTAAAGTTGACCTGAAAGCAGAGAAAAGTCGTGATTGTAATATTTCTGAAACACGCTGAGGGACCCGCAGTGACCAGATGTTACAGAAACTTTTATTGTTTTTAGCTGTCAGGACGTTCTGGTTCTGGTCCAACACTGAATCTTCTTCAGGAGGTTTAATCAGCCTTTAGGCTCGTTTAGCGGCTGCATGGATTATCATGGAGGTTATTCCATCATTTATTCCACTGATGTATTAAATATAATTGCAGTTCTCGTTGTTTCTGCTGTAGAAACTTTAGAAGTCTAAACCTGGAACAGCTGATCAGATGATTTTGTTTTAATTTCTGACTGGTGGCTGGTTGCTGCAGCAGGAATGACTGAACTCTACATCAGATGCTGTATTTTTACGTTCCTCTTGTTCTGCTGCATTGCTTCTACGCTTTATTTCATGTTCTCTTGGCTTTTAGACAACATCACACATCAGAATGGAGCGTAATGTTTCAGCTTTGCTGATTCTGTGGGAACTGGAAAAGTTCTCCTGCAGCAGCAGCGCTGGAGCCCAGCTGTCAGCTGCACCCATGATGCATTTAAGTGATCTTAACTGAAGAGGCTGAGCTGTCGGCAGATGTGTGCAGCTGTCACCCCCCCCCCCCCCCCCCAGGCGCGTCTTCTGAATCATATCTGCAGCAGCAGACAGCCGCCAGATTTAGGTCACAATGGGAGGCAGCAGTAATGTCAGGCTGCCAGCAGGGGGCAGCTCCACTCTGAGGAAAACACCATAGGTGGGGGGGGGGGGGGGGGGGGGGTTCTATCAATACAGGCTTCAGGTAATCTGTACATTTTACATTTAATTGAATGTTGCTACATAACTAGCAGCTGCAGAGTCGCTGCGATAATAAAAGGTTTGCTGAAAAGCTGCAGATTAGGCTGGATGATAATCTGTGGTTCTGTACTCTGAGCGTTTATCTGCCTGAGGAAAGACTACATGTGCTGATTGCCTTTGAAGGAAGCCTTCAGCACCTTCCACATTTCCACATCACGCCTGTGGACTTTTCTATAAAGATGCAAAGCGCTCGTCAGCAGGAGAAAGACTTCCTGCTCCTGGGCCTGAATCACCCCTCCACTCCCCGCCGTCTGTATCTCTTAGTGGAGAGCTTAAAGCCGCTGGTGGAGATATGGAGGGCTGCGTTCAGCAGATAGCCTATCTACCCCCCCCCCCCCCCCCCCCCCCCCCCCCCCCCCCCCCCCCCCCCCCCCTCCATCACGCTGGCTCCATGCATATCACACTCCTGAGAATCTGATAGGAATACCAATCTGCACCAGGAGGAGAGCAGCAGTGTGTTTGCTCTCCTGCTGGGATCAGGAGCTCCGCAGCAACAAACTCCT
Source organism: Fundulus heteroclitus (assembly GCF_011125445.2). Classification (NCBI taxonomy): domain Eukaryota; kingdom Metazoa; phylum Chordata; class Actinopteri; order Cyprinodontiformes; family Fundulidae; genus Fundulus; species Fundulus heteroclitus. Next base: position 745,468 of record NW_023396956.1, on the reverse strand, counting down.
CTTCCTCTCTCAGGCTGAGGAAGAGGAGCAGGGGTTGTAGGACCGTCCCCCCATTATGCTCCCTCCCTCCTTTTCTGTGTAAACGCAGATCCTCCAGGATCTGCCCCGGTGGGGGGCCTGGAGCCGCTCTATGCTGATAGCCACAATTAGAAGCTCCTTAATTGACTCACCAGTGATTACAGGAGAGAGGCAGCACAGGGAATTTAACCGTCAACCTTCAGCCTCCATTGCTGCACGTCTGCAGCGGTTGGGCTTGGTCCGGTAATCCAGAACCAGATTATTTTAGTGGTCAGCTGCGGTCTCTGCTGATCCTGGTTCCACTCCCCCCCCCCCACAGTTTGTTGATGAGCTGGGCTTTGACTAGGCCATTCCAGGACAAGCAGCCCTTGGAGGGTCTCCTGGTAGGTTTTGGGTCAGAGTCATGTTGCAGGGTCCAGTTCTGCTTCAGCTTTTCCACAGATGTTCTCAGATGTTCCTCTGATACATGGTGGACTCCATGGTGGGGGTCTGACCCGGTCCTGCTGCTGCCGAGCATCCCAGGCCAGGACACCTCCACCTCCATGCTGCACAGCTGGTATGAGCTTCTCCTCCTGGTGGCGCTGCAGAGACCAGCCTCCATGGAGACAGGTTCTGCTCTCAGGCTGGTTCTGATGGACCCTGAACAGCCAGAGGAACCAGAGTCAGACCAGACCGATCGGTACGTAGAGATTTATCTTCAGGCGCAGAAAGTGACTAAAGTGTAATTACTGGTTCTGTCCGTTGTTTCATCTCTAATAATCTGGACCCCAGAGGCAGCAGAACCCCACAGAATCGAACCAGAACCTGGTGAGATGTGCTGCAGCTTTGCATCCATCTCCTCTCCTCTCCTCGTCCTCAGACTGCTCTGTGTCTCCATGCCTGCAGAGAAGGTTTCACACTAACTCTCTCCTGCAGCACCTACAGCCCAGTCCGGCCCGGTTTTGGGTCAGAACCTCCTGAAATGCTCAGAAGTTTCTCCAGGAGGCTGGATTTCCTCAGATGTGGAGACGGAGAGCAGCCCAGCCAGCGCCTTCCTCCCGTTCTGCCCGTTACTCCAGCCTCGTCTGGGTGAAGTCCAACATGTTTGTTCCCAGCGTGCAGATGAGGGTCATTCAGCTGCTGCCCCTAATTGAATTCTGCCGTTCTGGGAAGGAGGCTTTCTCATTGGGCGCTGATCCGTCAGGCGCTCCGGTCTCTAACCTTATCACAAATCAAATGGGTAAAGAAACGCAGCGTGAAATATCAAAGGCGCCTCATATCTATGGAAATGTGTTTTGTGGTCAGGGCTGCTGGCCGCCGGCCGCTCCATCCTCCGTCTCATTCAGGCTGAAGCAGCAGAGCGAAGCCAGAGCTGCACAACATCTGCTCTCATTTACAGACAACAGGCTTTTCTAGCGCTGACCAACATGGTGCCGGTCAGCGCTGCAGACAGCTGCACTGCAGGATAAGGCCAGGCTGTTTGCATATTCATCCCCAGAAACGCTGCAGAAACGCTGCAGATGGAGCTGCTGCTGCCAGACGGACACATTTGCAGCTTTCTGCCTCAAAGACGCAGAAGTGAAGCTGCAGACGACAGACAATCATCAGTTATCAGTTATATTTACGTCTTATTGCAAACATAAATCTGATATTCACACGTTCTGCTGTTGGGTTTCTGGACGCAGGCAGCAGGACGGTCCACTTTAGATTATGAGAATTTAAAAATGAAATTTAGTCAGATTTGCAGAAATACCATGAAGATAATAATTACCTAATAAACCACTTTATGTCTCTTCATGCTGTTTTTATTCAATATTTGTTATTTATAAGAACAGTTTTCACATCTAAACCATAAAAGTGCTGTTTTATGTTTCTATAGGGGGTGATTTATATGCATAGAGCTTCAGGTTCTGTCCTCACCTTCTTAAAACCTTTGCTTTCCACAACACTGTATGGAGGCAGTTTGTCTGGTTTGGGTTCGCAGGTTTAACCACGGAACAAATCCGCTGACCAGGGCATCGAATCAGAGGCTTTCCTGGTCAGATAGATGTTTCCTGATCAGTCTGGAACATCTGGAAGATCCACTTCTAAGGCTTTGGGACTCCAGAGAACCGCAGTGAGAACCCTGATCCAGAGAACATGGAACTGTGGAGAACCGTCCCAGGAGAGGCCGACCCACCAGGATCCCTCCAGGAGGTCTTCATCGACTCCTCCAGGAGGTCCCAGAGGAACCAGAGGAACCAGAGCATCATCTGAAGCTCTGCAGGCCTCAGTGCTGGAGATAAGGTCAGAGGTCATGATTGAACAATAAGGAAGAGAGACGGGGCAGAAATGTTCTCCATAAGAACAAGACCAGAACCTCTGCTGACCGTAAAGAACGCAGAGCCGGACTCTCTGGACACGTTTCTGGTGGAAAAGTTTTATTTTTCATTTCAGCCTCATGAAGCTGTCAGAACATAAACGAGTGAATAAACCAGCAGCTCCACTCAGACATGCTGGCAGCATCAGGAGGTGCTCTTCATCTCTGGATTACATGAAGCAGAACCTCCCGTCTTCTTGGTCAGCGCCGGCAGGACGCGGAGCAGAAAGGGTGGAGCCGTGTGTCGGGTTCTGGTCGGGTTCTGGTCGGGTTCTAGTCGGTGCAGCCCGGGGCGTCATACAGCAGAGAGAGAGAGATGTGTTTGATGTGCGGATCTATTATTCATCTCAGAGCTGTACGTGTGCATCCTTTGGTGTGGGGGGGGGGGGGGGGGGGCGTCCCTCCTCCTCCTCCTCCTCCTCCTCCTCCTCCTCGTGTCTAACGAGCAGCAGCGAGGCTCCTGCCTCACGTCTGCCTCCTCCAGGTTCCCTCTGCTGCTCTGCTGCCTGGATACTAATCTGGGAGGTTTGACTTAGAAAGAAGCAGCCGAGTAGATTCAGGCTGCAGCAAACGCATAAAAAACATCAAACACAGGCGGAGGATGCGTTAAAGATGCACACCTCCATACCAGCTTTATGGAGCTGTAGAGTTTTAAAGGAGATCAGTAGTTTACAGCTGAGGTCCAGATGAACATGGACCTGAAAGCTGCTGGCTGGACCTGAGCTTCATCAGTAATAAAGTCCAGCAGGAGGAAACCTGAGGCTGGATGAGACTCTCTGCTTTGTTCTGACACCAGACCTGCAGCAAGTCCTCCGCTTCTACAATAACTACAGCCAAACCGGTTCTGTTCATGACCCGAACCCGTGTGTTGGGTCAGAGCTGAAGGTTTACCTGCAGACCAACGCTTCCTGTGATGTCACTGACCGGTTCGTTCTGAAGTTTGTGTGTTAGGACAGAAATCCAGTGTAGAACTGGGCCCAGTGTGTCTGAGCAGGTAAGATACTGCCTGCTGCCTCCTGCTAACCCCACTCTCAGAGCTGAAACAGACACCTGTCTTCTGACCAGGTAAGAGATTCAGGTGAGGCGGACGCCTTTAGGCCAATCAGCAGCAGACGAGTGATAAATGGAGCCGACAGGTAAAGGTGAGCATGGCTTGTCTGGGGCGCGGCCTTCAGCAGGACCCGCTCAGCGTCATCTGTCCGGCAGCAGAGACGTGAACCGGCCTGTGATTGGTTCCTGCAGGGCAGTCAGCCGAGGCCGGGGAAGCAATCAGCAGCGCAGATTAAAATGTGCAGCAGCAAACGCAGCAAGGCGGCTCAGAACACGACCAACGACACGGCGCTAATGGAGGAGCCTGTCACCTCCATGTCTGGCTCTGGACTGAGAGGCTGGATTCACCAGGCGTTCCCACGCCGTGAACGATTCACCAGGCGTTCCCACACCGTGAAGGATGAGGCCGAGGCGTTCCCACGCCGTGAGGATCCACCAGGCGTTCCCACACCGTGAGGATTCTCCAGGCGTTCCCACACCGTGAGGATTCTCCAGGCGTTCCCACACCGTGAGGATTCATCAGGCGTTCCCACGCCGTGAGGATTCATCAGGCGTTCCCACACCGTGAGGATTCTCCAGGCGTTCCCACACCGTGAGGATTCATCAGGCGTTCCCACGCCGTGAGGATTCATCAGGCGTTCCCACACCGTGAGGATTCTCCAGGCGTTCCCACACCGTGAGGATTCATCAGGCGTTCCCACGCCGTGAGGATCCACCAGGCGTTCCCACACCGTGAGGATTCTCCAGGCGTTCCCACACCGTGAGGATTCATCAGGCGTTCCCACGCCGTGAGGATTCATCAGGCGTTCCCACACCGTGAGGATTCATCAGGCGTTCCCACACCGTGAACGATTCACCAGGCGTTCCCACACCGTGAAGGATGAGGCCGAGGCGTTCCCACGCCGTGAGGATCCACCAGGCGTTCCCACACCGTGAGGATTCTCCAGGCGTTCCCACACCGTGAGGATTCATCAGGCGTTCCCACGCCGTGAGGATTCATCAGGCGTTCCCACACCGTGAGGATTCTCCAGGCGTTCCCACACCGTGAGGATTCATCAGGCGTTCCCACGCCGTGAGGATTCATCAGGCGTTCCCACACCGTGAACGATTCACCAGGCGTTCCCACACCGTGAGGATTCATCAGGCGTTCCCACGCCGTGAGGATTCACCAGGCGTTCCCACACCGTGAGGATTCACCAGGCGTTCCCACACCGTGAGGATTCATCAGGCGTTCCCACACCGTGAAGGATTCACCAGGCGTTCCCACACCGTGAGGATTCATCAGGCGTTCCCACACCGTGAGGATTCTCCAGGCGTTCCCACACCGTGAGGATTCATCAGGCGTTCCCACGCCGTGAGGATTCACCAGGCGTTCCCACACCGTGAACGATTCACCAGGCGTTCCCACACCGTGAGGATTCATCAGGCGTTCCCACACCGTGAGGATTCATCAGGCGTTCCCACACCGTGAGGATTCATCAGGCGTTCCCACGCCGTGAGGATTCTCCAGGCGTTCCCACACCGTGAGGATTCATCAGGCGTTCCCACGCCGTGAAGGATTCACCAGGCGTTCCCAACCTGTGGAGGTTTGCATTAATCAGATTTCTGCTCCGACAAGCCGGGGGACGACTTCACCTTTACCTGTCCGCCCAGGCCTCCAGCTGCCAGAGACGGCGAGGCCTGAATATTCATGGGGGGGGGGGGGGGGCGCCCTGCGGACCGAGGGAACCGGCCATCTGTGAGCCGTCACCAGCAGCTCCTCTCACAGCTCACCGTCAGCACAGATTGGACTTTTATTCCCATTAAAGGTCGTAAAAAAGCATCTTTCACTTTATGACGTGCTGTTCCAGAACCACGCAGGGACTCATTAACCCAGAGAGTTTAAGAGATGCTGCTGGTTGGTGTTTTTATGGGTCTGAAGGCATTTACAGCACCGAGGAAAAGAAAACCCAGCTTTGCTGATTTCTTTTATTCTGGTTTCACAGAAATGTTTCAGATCAAACTGAAGTTCATGTCAGATAAATTTAAGCTGAGGAAATCCAAAAAGCAGTTTTCAGACGATGATGTCATCTAAGAGATAAATCTATCCAGACTCACCTGGCCTCCTGGGGAAGGTACCTGCGGCCTGGAAGCAACACCTGGTGCTTTTTTGTCTCTCTTGTTGTGTCTCTGTTCTGTCTTCTGTAACCCCAGTCGGTCGAGGCAGATGACCGTTCATACTGAGCCCGGTTCTGCTGGAGGTTTTTCCTTCCCGTTAATGGGTGGTTTTTCTTCCCACTGTCGCTTCATGCTTGCTCAGTATGAGGGATTGCAGCAAAGCCATGTACAATGCAGACGACTCTCCCTGTGGCTCTACGCTTCCCCAGGAGTGAATGCTGCTTGTCGGGACTTTGATGCAATCAACTGGTTTCCTTATATAGGACATTTTTGACCAATCTGTATAATCTGACCCAATCTGTATAATATGATTGAACTTGATTTTGTAAAGTGCCTTGAGATGACATGTTTCATGATTTGGCGCTATATAAATAAAATTGAATTGAATTGAATTGAATTAAAGAGTCATTAACGTCCCTGAGGAGGAAGAGAGACCCGCTCTGCTTTGCTGAATTCACAATGAGACATTTCCCAACAGCAACCGGCTGGTTATTATCAGACCACCACAGCATCTCAGCCATGTGGTCGCCCCTATAAAAACCCAAGGCTCCATCTCATTATAGCTCCTATCTCCTAGCTCCTATCTCCTACCTCCTACCTCCTATCTCCTAGCTCCTAGCTCCTACCTCCTAGCTCCTACTTCCTGCTCCCGGACCTTTCCTGGGTCAGCAGAACTCCATCAGGGAGGAAAGGAGCTTCAGCTGCTGAGCTGCTTCCAGACTTTAACTCTGACGTCATTAGTGACGGAAAAATGGAGGATGGAGTCAGAAACGCAAAGGATTGTGGGATACTATCTATTGTGGGGAAGGGGGGGGGGCATATCTCCAACAGTCATTGTTTCTGGTCCAGAGAAAATGTTGGAAAGCAAACAGGAAGTTATCGTTAGCATGATTTCTGTTGCTTGAGTGGTATCGAAGAAACAGCTGCTAGTTTAAGATTAATGTCTGAATGTTAAATGATGGATGGATGGATGGATGGATGGATGGATGGATGGATGGACGGATGGATGCATAGATGGATGGATGGATGGATGGATGGATGGACGGATAGATGGACGCATAGATGGATGGATGGATGGATGGATGGATGGATGGATGGACGGATAGATGGACGCATGGATGGATGGACGGATAGATGGACGCATAGATGGATGGATGGATGGATGGATGGATGGATGGATGGATGGATGGATGGACGGATAGATGGACGCATAGATGGATGGATGGATGGATGGATGGATGGACGCATAGATGGATGGATGGATGGATGGATGGATGGATGGATGGATGGACGGACGGATGGATGGATGCATAGATGGATTGATGGATGGATGGATGGATGGATGGACGGATGGATGGATAGACGCATAGATGGATGGATGGATAGATGCATAGATGGATGGATGGATGGATGGATGGATGGATGGACGGACGGATAGACGGATGGATGGATGGATGGATGGATGGATAGATGCATAGATGGATGGATGGATGGATGGACGGATGGATGGACGCATAGATGGATGGATGGATGGATGGATGGATAGACGCATAGATGGATGGATAGATGAATGGATGGATGGACGGATGGATGGATAGACGCATAGATGGATGGATGGATGGATGGATGGATGGATGGATGGATACATGCATAGATGGATGGATGGATGGATAGATGGATGGATAATGGATGGATAATGGATGGATGGATGGATGCATAGATGGATGGATGGATGGATGGATGGATGGACGCATAGATGGATGGATGGATGGATGGATGGATGGATGGATGGATGGACGGACGGATGGATGGATGCATAGATGGATTGATGGATGGATGGATGGATGGATGGACGGATGGATGGATAGACGCATAGATGGATGGATGGATAGATGCATAGATGGATGGATGGATGGATGGATGGATGGATGGACGGACGGATAGACGGATGGATGGATGGATGGATGGATAGATGCATAGATGGATGGATGGATGGATGGACGGATGGATGGACGCATAGATGGATGGATGGATGGATGGATGGATGGATAGACGCATAGATGGATGGATAGATGAATGGATGGATGGACGGATGGATGGATAGACGCATAGATGGATGGATGGATGGATGGATGGATGGATAGATGCATAGATGGATGGATGGATGGATAGATGGATGGATAATGGATGGATAATGGATGGATGGATGGATGCATAGATGGATGGATGGATGGATGGATGGATGGATGGATGGATGGATGGATAATGGATGGATGGATGGATAGATGCATAGATGGATGGATAGATGGAGAGATGGATGGATGGATGGATGGATGGACGGACGGATGGATGGATGGATGGATGAATGGATGGATGGATGGATGGACGGATGGATGGATAGATGCATAGATGGATGGATGGATGGACGGACGCATAGATGGATGGATGGATGGATGGATGGACGGATGGATGGATAGACGCATAGATGGATGGATGGATGGATGGATAGATGCATAGATGGATGGATGGATGGACGGATGGATGGATAGATGCATAGATGGATGGATGGATAGATGGATGGATGGATGGATGGATGGATGGATGGATAGATGCATAGATGGATGGACGGATGGATGGATAGATGCATAGATGGATGGATGGATGGATGGATGGATGAACAGACGGTTGGATGGATGGATGGATGGATAGACGCATAGATGGATGGATGGATGGATGGATGGATGGGCGCATAGATGGATGGATGGATGGACGGATGGACGGGCAGACGGACGGATGGATGGATAGATGGATGGATGGATGAACAGACGGATGGATGGATGGATGGATATTAATTGCTCAGCTTTATAGTGAGGAGCCATGTTGGGGTTCTGGTCTCCTCCTCCTCCTCCTCCTCCTCCTCCTCCTCCAGGGAGCAGCCGGTCAGAGCAGGAGGCTCCATGATGTCCTGCAGCAAACATAACGACGCTGTAATAAATTCAGACGACTGAAATCGTGGCTTTCAAAGCAAAGCTTCCGTCCTTCTGCCAGCTTAAAAACTCCTTCAAACGTCTGTTTGATTCTCAGAACATATATTTTTTCTTAATTAATGCTGCAGATTAATCAAATGATATCCGTGGTGGAAATTGCTTTAACTTTCAGTTTCAGCAAGTTTGCGAGATGAGAAAAGTACCTTTTAATTAAAAAGCTCATTGAAAAGAGATGGATTGGCCGATACCATCACTACCTTCTTTCCTGACCTCAATTTAGCTCTGCTCACCTCTGCAAATGAGTCTGGAAAACCTGTCTGAGCGTGAAAACTCACTTTGTTATAGCCCGTCAGATTAATTCATTAAATCCGGCCCGCAGTTTTCCTTTCCTTAATGGTGCCGCTTGTCCACGGTGCCATCTGGAGCTGGAGACGCTTAATAGGCTCACAGGTTCTGAGAGCTGATCTTTGGTCTCTGCAGCTTTGTTTGTCCTGAGAAAATGATCGCAGGTGTTTGTTTCTGCAGGTCGGCTTAAACGAGCTGCAGGTGTGCTGCTCACCACAGAGAATATGAAGAAAGTCAGAATGAGACGCTGTCTGTCTGTGGATCAGCAGGAGGCAGACGATGGGACGCTAAAAGAACAACTGTGGGGTCAGCTAGGATGGACAGATGATGGAGGTAGAGAAGAGCAGGGCCTGAATGATGGAGGAGGACGATGAGGAGGTGGCAGCTGGTCTGCTGTAGCGCCTCCTAAAGGGAGCAGCTGGAACAAAGACATAGCTCTAAAAACAGCAGCAGCCACTCGGCTCTGACAACCATAGACATTACATGTATAGACGCCTGCCTCGCCGCCATCTTGGATGGGTCTCTCCTAATCAAAGCTGGCATTGGAGCCAACGGGAGTAAACACAGAGGAAGCAACTTTACCCGTATTGTCTGTAGCTTATGGTTGAAATAACCAGTAATAACTACTAAAACTAGATCATGTGTTGCAGATCAGCATTTTGGGCTGAGATTGGTTCTGAAGATGAGTTTTTACCTGGTGAGAACAATGCAGAAAGCCAACAGATGGACCATAATTTAATGCTTATTAATCTGTTATCGCTGTATTTCACAAACTAAGGCGGAATAACGTTACAGAGTCCCAACACATGCAGGAAGCTGTGCAGAACAGGGGTCTTTAGCTCCAGCCTTATTTGCAAACAGGGTTTAAGATGCTGAAATGACCTGGAAATGTTAAAGAACACTTTTACAGGCCGTTAAAATGTTAAAGCATGCATAGCACGCATTTATTTATATATATTAAATAATATGAGATAACACATGTCTGTCTGTTATATAGTATAAAACAAAATATATTACATTAATACAAAAATACAGCGTTAAACATGGTTTTTGTTTGATGTGTAACAGCATCCTGTATCATAACCACATCTCTGCTGTTTGTAACAAACCAAACTGAGTGAAAATCGGGTATAAATTCAGGGAGTTGATTTATTTTAGTTAAGATAAATGCACTGGGGACGTGGGAGACCCATCCAAGATGGCAGCCGCGCTGACACGTATGATGTCCATGCTGACAACATGCAGAAATGTAGCCAAAGAAGGTCTTCCACCGTCCTGAGAACATCTGCTGCCAAATGTCATAAATCAGTCAAACTTTATTTATAAAGCCTTTTTCAGACAGTCAGGTGTAACACACAGTGCTGCATAGAGACAGACAGGTGTTTAACCATGATGCATCAGGGAGGGGAGGATCTAAGACGGCAGAGTGACCGCTGCCTTTCAGTGACGGCTCCGTGACACTCGGCTATATTTTCTCAGACATGCTGACAATAAACTGAGTTCTGGTTCTAAAACCAAATAAACCCAACCATGGCGTCAGTCAGGTGGTGAGACGTCGTCACGTTGAATTAGGAACGTTAAAGACCGCGTTAGGAACGTTAAAGAACGCGTTCTCCCTCTGAACACTAACAACTGGCGTTAACGCAGCGCTACCCGCGTGGAATCTCATGTATCCCCACTTTTCTCCGGCTGGTTCCTCCGCCATGAACAGACCGGATCTTTAATGACGCTGTGTCGCCTTTACAGAATCAGAAATACTTTAATAATCCCAGAGGAAAATTACTGTTTCAGTACAACCACCATAACATCACAAACATTACAAACATTTCAGGGGAGACTGGGGATTTACTGAGGCCATGCTGCCGAGGACACCGCCTACACGGTGCCCACAGGGCGCCGCCATTACTCTGTGGAAAGACAGGAGCCACGATAGGGGGTGGAGGGGAAAACACATATTTAAAACTTTATCCTAATACAGGATACCGTTAGAGATAAAAAAAAACCTCAGCACAAGAAGCACAAATAAGACGAGACACATAAAAGCAGAAAGGTAAACATTGGAGACTAGCGGCGTGTAAGCTCATCTGTTATTGTGAGCATCAGCTATGTGTGTCTGTTTGGGTGAAAGTGTATAAATTTCCATGAACGCTCTCCAGAGGCCATCAGAGGCCATTGTCCTTGATGTTACCAGTCGGCCAACAGTTCAGAAAGCATCAACAGGTGTCAGCGGGGGAGGAGGGAGCGGGGGTGGTTCTGAGCTCTCTATGCCATAACAATCCAGGAGTGACAATGATAGGGGAGACATGATCCTAATACTTTATTACAGAATGTGGTTCATGCCAGTGGGAGGCAGGAGCTTCTTCATTTCATGTAAAAAGCTGAATCTTATGATTCAGACCAGACTGGAAGCCCAGTTGTTCATTAATAGCAGCAAAAAGGAGGGAGATCATCGGGTCGGGCCTCAGCGGATCAGAACCCGGCTCAGTAGAAACTGCCATCTGGTTGCAGATGAACTGAAATGGTAACGTCGGTCTGCTGCGTCTGCCAGGGCAGATGGCTTCTCCTGCGCTCTGCAGAACTCTAACCCGGTTCACAGAGAAACTCTGTTATTTTATTCAGACAGAGAATATCTGGGCCAGCCTTTGGGTTCTGGATTCATACTCTGTTTTCTTTGTTTTGGGTCGGCAGAGAACCAGATGATTTCTTCTTGTTATCTTAGAAGCAGCTGTTTATGTTGAAGTAAATGAGCTTAATGGGGTTTATTCTGTCCACTTCTGTGTTTGGTTCAGTCTTACGGATGAAGATGCTCCAGAGTTCAGGTGGTTTTATTTCCTGTGTGATTTTCTGAGGAGACAACGGGCATCCTCGTCTTTTTTCTAGTCAACTTAATGCAGTTTTCATCTTCTTTGCTTCCTGGACTGAATAAAAACTCTTGTGCCATAGGAGGCAGTGAAGTGCTGAAACCTGTCAGCCAATCAGAATGCTTCAAACTAAAGGCAAAGGGTTTGTCCAGATTCAGGGGCTGCATCCTTCCCATGATTCACTGCAGGGTGAAGAACGTTGTTTACACGTAAACAGCAGCCGTGCAAACGAGCCCAAAGCGGTTTGTAACGTTCCACATATGCTTTTACTTTGAAGTCTCGATACGGGGGTGCAGACAGGAAATGCTGTGCAGTAGCCAGGGTAAAAAAGTGTTGATTAGCAGTGAGTTTGTCCAGTTTACCATCGATTAGACGCATGTTGTTAATAATCAATCATACAGGAGCAATACAGGACCCCTGGCAACCGGGGGGGGGGGGGGGGGGGGGGTATTTGATATCAGACACAAACACTGATTATTACAAAAATGCTCCATTTCTGCTTTGATCCAGGCTTTTTGGTTATTGCACATAACTTGCTGGTTGCTAACCAGTGTGGCCTTTGGTTTGTTTAATCTAATTATCTAATTATCTAAAGTGCTGCTCTATCGTTTCTCAGCTGCTCGCTGGTTCTCAGTCAATCATTTTACATTTAAATATTAATTAGCAGATGTGTGTTTCTGCTTAGCTAAGGAGTTTGTGACTTTTGATTGGATCAGGGGGATTTGGTTTAAAAACTGTTAAAGATAAAGGAGGGTGACATTTTATGGTAAACATTAATCGCCTATTGCAGTCATAAATCGTAATTATTAACATTTACTAGGACCAGACGAGTTTGGTTAATTTTAATGAATTTTTAATTCCAATTATTAATTAATTATGAAGTGCTAGTAGCCCAGTCATCTCAAACCCTAAGTGTACCTTAAATATATATTTGTTATAGATGATTTTGGTTGTGAATTATAAATGATTAATTGTGATTTCTAATTCTTAATCCTCATAATCAATAACAGTGATTGCATACCACGGTGGATAATTAAACATCGTGTCCTACCAGCATGGAGGCGTTGGTTTCCTGGTTGGGAAAACCCGGCTGGGACTACCATACATCTTCCATAGAACCAGAAATCAGTGCTAACGTCGTCTGAGCTGCAGTTATGCTGATTTGTGAGTATAGTGGAACATAATCAACAGCACAATGGCTTAATCAGCAGCAGAGAACCAGCGGCACGGCTGGACGCCGGGGGCTTCGTGCCCAGCCTCAGAGGACATTTTAATATGTAACACAGTTTCCTCTTTACCTGTCGGAGCAGATGACCCCATTCTTAAAATGAGTAACGGCTGCTTGGTTCCTCCATCTGTACCTTTATCTCTGGAGCTTTGTTTGCTGAGAACACAACAGGTTTTCTTCTCTTCCTCCCAGCTTCTCTCATATTCAGCGTCCTGAATAACTGCTGGAGCAGCGCGCCTTCCTGCATTTTATGTGACAGAAATGTCAAGTGGTCCCACATTATGCCTCATATTCAGCTTTTAGAGTATTTATTGGGCTATTTCCTTCTGCAGCTTCATCACAGAAATGTTTCACCTGCTGCTAAACCACTCAGTTTTAGAGCTGTTGTCTAAAGGAAATTATGATCTATTAATACGTTTAACAGTAGATTCAAGAAAAGCCTTTATTCAGAATCTAACCTGCTGACATTTGGTTTGACTTGTTTTAAATGACAGGCTGGCTCCTTTGCATTCATTATTCCTTCATCCAGACGGTAAGAAAATGGGCTTGGATTTGGGATTAAAACTACTTGAAATGACGTTTTAAGCTTTAATTAAGATGACTTTTTAAAATAAAACCAGACAACCTTTCCTGCCTAAGATCCTTTTCCCTTTGAAAGTCAACTTCTACCCTCAAAAGCACGTCTGTCACCATTTAACAATGCAGAGTGAATTTCCCTTAAAGCTAAAATCAATTGGTGCTGTCTCAGAGGGGAAAAAGTGAAAGTTAGTGTACTTCAGCTGTTTGAAGCCAGAGAAGAAGAGCTTTGCATGCTCTGACAGGTTGGCAGGTAAGATGCAGTATTTAGTATCTGTTTGGATTCATGGTGCTGCTTTGCATCCAGGGAGCCCTCCAGCACGGCGCTGTCAACACAACACATTGTTCTGGCATCTAGCTGCAGCTTTCTCCACACTGTCCTGTGGGAGGCACATGTTTGGATGCCAGGAGGAGCTGGATTAGCAGCGTTTGACCAGAAACGATGAAGATAATAATGATAAAAAAATAACAATAATAATAATAATAATATTAATAATAATAATAATAATAATAATAATAATAATCACAACAATCATAATAATCATTATAACAATCATAATAATAACAATTATTATGATTGTTATTATAATAACAATCATAATATTACTACTACTAATTATTATTATTATTATTATTATTATTATTATTATTATTATTATTATATTATTATTATTATATTATTATTATATTATTATTATTATTAGTAGTAGTAGTAGTAGTAGTAGTAGTAGTAGTTATTATTATAACAATATAATAATAATTATTATTATTATCATTATAACAATCATAATAATACTACTACTAATAATAATATTAATAACAACAATAACAATAATAATTATAATAATACTGTATGTGGTATTACACACACTACTGCATGTGTGTAATTATTACACACATATATATGTTAATTTATAACATATAACAATATTTTCTAATAACTACAGCGTTTTAACATTGCCACCCTTTTTAACTATCCAATACTAACAACAATATAATACAAACTTTTAACCAGCTGTGAACCTCATATAGCAAAAATAATATTGAGCCATTAGTATTGATATTAAAGACAAACTTAAACAGTTACGTTAGGTTTTGTCCTTTCTTAGGAGTTTATTAATAGTATTCATCATACTACTGACTGGAGGTACAGACCAAACAGCAGGGGGCGCTGTTGCCACATTCAGAAGGCCTGGCGTTTCTGGACCAAAGAGGCAAGGCTGTTGTTGCGCCCCCTGCTGTACCTTCACACCCCGATCTATCAACTACATTATCCACAATATTCTCTCATGGCTCACTAACAGTAGCGTACAAGTGCAAAAAAGTTTAACAGAAAGCAATGGTCTGACCAGATATGCTAATGCTAACGTTTTTGTGCTAATATTGGGATTAGCATTTATAGCTATAGCTTACTTGCCTCATTAAAAATTCCTTAGAAATTCACAATTTGCTAAAGTAAAAATAAAGTACAGAGGTTGCAGACTACACTGGTCCAGAAGGATTGCAGTAAACTGGGATGAGCTGAGCTAACATGTTAATGCTAACATGCTAGGCTACTTTTAGTGAATTCATCATTTTTGACTTGATAAAAATGGCGTAGAAATTCGTCTCTTAGTCCAGAAATGTACATAGTTAGTACAGAACACTGTAACCATGGTGCCCTCTTTAGACATGATTTCATTGTTTTGATCAATCCAACAATTTAACTGCATAGCTCTGCAGCTCTCACCACTTAAGCAGGCTAAGGTTAGCATTGGCATCAATAACCAATTATTATTGGTTCCCTGTAATAATAACTTTTTGCCCTTCTTAAAATGTTTCACATTATCCACCCTTGGTACATTAATAAGGCGGCTGCAATGACTCACACAAGGTAGGTCAGCAGTCTGACCCAGTGGAGAAGTTTGTGGACGACACCACTGCTGGGTCTCATCTCCACCAATGATGAATCCCACTGCAGGGAGGAGGTCAGCAGTCTGACCCAGTGGAGAAGATTGTGGACGACACCACTGTAGTGGGTCTCATCTCCACCAATGATGGGTCCCACTACAGGGAGGAGGTCAGCAGTCTGACCCAGTGGAGCTCCAGGAACAACCTTATCCTGAACACCAGTCAGACCAAGGAGGTAATGATGGACTCCAGGAGGTCCAGGAGGACTGAACACCACCTCTCTGCATACAGGGGGAGGTGGTGGAGGTGTGGACAGCATCAAGTTTCACATCTTCTTCTCCCACCTGGTAAAGAAGGCCCAACAACGGCTCTTCTTCTTCTTCAGGAAACTGAAAAGGTGTGAACATCCCTCTAAGCTGCTAAAAACTTCTACAGAGCTACCATAGAAAGCATTTTAGTGTGACAGGGAGGTCTGGGAGCTGCACAGGAGAGGAAGGACCTAGCACGGTGGTGAGGTCGGCCCAGGGGATTATGGGATACCGTCTACCAGGTCTAGACACGGTTTATGCTGTCACGGTTTAAGAGTCCAGAAAAGGACGGACATGTTGCTACAGATCCCACTTCCACCAGAACAAAGTTCTGCTTGTCCCACTTCCACCAGGGAAGTGATTCAGGAACATTAAATCAAAAGTAATGGCCTTAAAAACAGCTTCTTTCCCAGAGCTGTGAGGCTAGCGCCCCCTGCTGGCAGCCAGTGAACCAGCAGCCCAGTTCATGGCTACATGTTTACAACACGCTGCTGGTTCTACAGGTTCTGATCCGACTGAGGATCATTTAGATTTTCTCTAACATCCTAATGTCTATTTGCACTCGTTTAGTTTCCCAGGAAGTGTTTGGTGAATTCAGCCTGGACATCATTTCTTTGATTAGTGTCTCTGTGAACTCTGGTGTCTCAGCAGAAATGTGATCATGGTTTCATAACGACAACAAAGACTCTGCATGTCAGACATGTGCAGGAAACAGCATTTGGCTGATTGTGCCTGTAGAAAATGCCTAATTGGCTCCTGAATAAAACTGGCTGGGCACGTTTAGCAAAGTTTGAATGTTGGCTTAGATCAGCTGATATATAGGAAGCAAAGCATGAAAGAGTTTAGGGATCATATACTATCAAAAGGATTTGAAGCAATAAATAAAATACATCAAATTAAATGTTAGGTTAAATAAGTTATGAGTTTCCCAGCATTATGAGAACCAGAAATGCCTAATTATGAAATACCTGCACGGCTAATTGCACGACTTTATGATTAAAAAGGAAGCCGTGTTTGATTATTCACACACTTGTTCCCTTTAAATCACTCGTAATGGCTTTATGTGGATAAAAACAAGATAAACAAGCACAGTGTTTTCCTCTGTGGGTCTATTTAATTGTTTTGTTGAAAATTGCTGCATACTTTCAGCAAACTGCAGCCATAAAACCCAGAGAAACTTAATGGGCTCAGAATGAGGCTGGAGTTCCCAAAATGATGTTACTGCAGGACTAAAATATTGGGCGCTCTGTGGGGGAATAATCCAGCTGCTGGCTGCTAACAAAAGGGATCATGAGCTAAATGAGGCTGCAGGACATCGTTTTTAGAAATGTTTTCCTCTTGTGACCGATCCAACATTTTAATAGCGCTGCGACTTGGAAGCTGAAGCTCTGAAGCAGAAAAGCAGAGCATGTAAACGTGGCGTCAGGATATTTGCCTTAGAGCAATTAAAAAGCCCATAAAGTAGATTTATAAATACACGGATGAGCTTTCAGCTGCTTGAGGCTCTCCTGGTGAGGCAGATTCATTCAGAACATTCAGAGACCTGGACCCAGAAACTGGACCGGACCCAGAAACCGAGCCGGTTCTGAACCAAACGATTCTGCTGTTAACAGAAACTCTGCAACTTTCCACTAGAAGAGACCCAGAAACCCAGGAGACACGCAAAGTGCAGAACGTGTCCACAGAACCACGATCAGCCTCTCGTGTTTCTGCTGTATGAACACAGCAGCTTGAAATAAGCACAGCAGTAACAGGAACTGAATTCATCATTAATCCAGAGTTTGTCCCTTTTTAAGCATGAAGGGACACATTTACCCTCCAGCTGTGATTGTTGGTGCAGAAGCCTCTGGTTGGAGATGAGCTGAAGCTCTGCAGATCTGCAACCGTTAATACGAACAGAATTAAAAGGCCTTTGATGTTTTCAGATATCTGTGGAGTTAATTGTTTTAATCAGAGTATTCCTGGTAGCTCACGTGTCCTTCCTCCTGTTTACAGGACATCGGACCCATTGGGCCCGACAGGAACTGGAAGGGGATCGGCATCTCGCTGCTGGTCATCGCGATCATTCTCTCTTTCATTGGACTCTCCATTGTTCTGCTTTCTAAAGGTGAGCCAACAGCAATCCTGGTAACTGGTTAGATGTTCTTAGATGTTCTTCATGTCTGCCTCGGCTTGCATTCCTCAGCTCCCTCCAGCTTCTTCATCATCTGATGGCCTTCAGCTGCTCTCCATGCTTCCCTCCTCCTCTAAGCCACCTGGTCCCTCTCTGCATGTGTCAGATCCTCTGGGATGTCTTCATGTTTGCTCCTTGCCTTCATCTGAAAGTCTTTTTCTCATTAAATCCATTTCATCATGCAGCTCCTGAGCTCCAGTCTGCGTTTCAGTCCCGCTCCTCATTAAATCCTCACAAACTCTGGAGATTGAAGAACATCTGAAGCTGAGATGAGGTTCTGAAGTCAGATGTTGAGGTTGTTGTAAAGTCAGATTTCTATGTGGAAACATGATGACGGTGCAGCAGGTTTGCTCAAAGACAGATTATCGTCTGCAGAAGCTGGACTCTGTCCCAGAAGGAGGCTTCATGCTGCAGGTTCTGCTCCACCCTGACGTCCTGCAGAGGTTAGCTGCAGTGGTGTAGTCTATGTGATACGCGGGTATACGGCGTATCACATAGACTACACCACTGGTTAGCTGCAGCCTTCATGCTGCAGGTTTCCTCCTTTTTCTCCTTCATCAAAGACACATTGAGGATAAAAACAGAGAAGGAACAACTTCTGCTGCGTCTGTGTTTGGGCTGATGACACCACAGAGGGACGAGATATGAACCGACCCGTTTGGGTTTGTGGACGTTTTGGTGGAGGAGCAACAGAAGTCAGCAGATTCTGAAGCGTTTGGGTAACAGCGGTCCATCCGTTAGAGGCCCCATCGATGCTGAATGATGAGTTTCCAGAACGTTCCTTCTGATCAGAGCTTTACACACATTTCCTCTCCTGGTACGATCGTATGGTTGAGTTGTTACAGAAAGAGCCTTGCATCAGATTTTAGGACTTTACAGTAAATGTTTTATTTTGTTTTTTATTCCTGCATGTCCTGCAAACTATGAATCATGAAAGGTTGGAGAAAATGACTTTATACTCATTCCTATTATGATTAGAAACAGTGAAATGGTGTGATTTTATGCTTTCTGTATGGATTTACTCAGCTTATTGCTTTGTTAATGTAATATTTCCCTCTGTAATGTTCTCTGATCATGTTCAGCACTTTGAATGGTCTTGTTACTGAAGTGCTTCATGAATAAACCTCACCAGACCAGACAGTTCTCCTGGTTTCTGAACTCACCGTATCTTCTTCCTCTCAGGTGGTCCAGGGAACACGTCTGGCTCACCGCTGACTCTGGATGATCTCTTCCAGAGGAACTTTCAGATCCATGACCCGGAAGCAAAGTGGATCAGCGGTGAGTTTGTCCCAGAACCAGATCTGAGTCTTCATCCTGCAGCTCCCTCCACTCAGAGCCATCTGGACGTCTTTGTGTTTAAATCAAGTTTTCCACTTTAGAGTCAGCTGCAGCATGTTTCTGCATCCAGTCGGTAGCAGATCTTCACAGATCATTGTATTTATGGGATGCACAGATATGCTCAATATGCACCATTTAGATTGGACCCTGCCAGGTGGCTCATTAACAAGAGCAGAGAGAAAGCTATTAGAAGCAGCCAGATGCTCCTTTTTTAAAGGTTTAATGAAATCTCACGTTTCATCAGACTGATCAGTTCAGTTCTGAAAAACAGAGTAAGAAATCTGAAGTCCAATAAACCACAAACCAACTAATTTAATTAGCTGTTATTCTGGTTCAACCAAGGAAATCGTTTCTCAAACTGAATAAATAAAGTTTTAAACAAAATCAGTGTAAATCATTAGATTCTGACTGAAATTATTTAGTTAGTTTGATTTTAGCAGAACATTCCTTTATTTGGTCTGGAAACGTTTCGTCTGTGCAGCAACAAAGATAAATTAAATATAGATGCTCGGAAAATATGTATACTAAAAAAAACAAATTCAGAAAAATAGAAGTATATCTAATTAAATACATATATTCAGAATAATAGAACAGAGGTGTGAAAACAAGGAGAAATAATGGATTGAAGTATTGAAGTATTTCTCTCTTGTGTGATGGATCTAACAAAGCTTAGTTCCACTTTCAGGACAAAGTATTGAAGCTTTTTACCAGACTGAAATGAAATGTATATTTTAGCTGCACCTTTCTGTCCTCTGAGCGTTTAATCTGAGGAGCGTCGGCCGTTTCTGGGGATCTTTGCCTCGTTTTCTTTCTGTTCTGCAGTTTTTCAGCTGCATAAAGACGGAGATGAATGTAAAGCAGAGGCAGTGCAGCTTAGTTTTTACATGACAGCGGCTCTTTGGAGGATTTTCTTGCCTCTTGAGCACCGGCGGCCCATCTGTCTTTCATGTTTATTTCCCTGTCATTATACGCTGAAGTGCTGTGAGCGTGTGCGCCGGCCTCCTGCCTCAGACTGAGGCCTCTCGCCGTCTTCAGTGACATTTACATGAGACGTTGAGCCTGAAGTGGTTCTGATCCGTCAGATGCATTAATGGCGTCCGGGCCTCGGTGGACCTTCAGCTTGATTTGGGATGAGAACGCCGTTGTTGTTGCAGCGACTGCTGTTATTGTTTCCTTCTCTGCAATCTGAAGCGCTGCTGATGGAAGAGCAGTCCAGTCTGCTCCTGATACCACAGCAGAACTAAAGCGTCTCCAGACGAACCTGCAGACTTTATGCTTTATGGATTTATTCTGATGAAAAACCCTGCTGACCTCTGAGAGGATGACAAGGTTTAAAAACACCTTGGCAGCAAAGGACGTCTGCGAGACACATTTACATGTTGGGAGAACTCTGGTAAACATGTGAAAGAAGCTCTAAAGCAGATTTAGCGTCTTTTGATGCAGCAAAAGAATCTGAAAACGACCAAAATCCAACATTTAATCTGAAAATGTTGAAATGAATCAGCGGTTCCTGCAGAATAAATGTCAATAAAAGCTTTTTATGCTTTATAAACTGACCAGAGTTCTTTCAGTTAGTTTCTACCAACATGACCGGACCAGAAATGGACCAGAACCCGAGCAGAACCCGCCTTTATCTTCCAATGAACGCAGTGAGGAGGACATCCAGGGAGGGGAACCATGTCCAAAGCTCAGAGCTGCAGGACTGTCTCCATATCAACCATCAGACTCCGTAAACGTTCCTGTTCCACAGACATGGACTCTGTTTGGACCTCAGACCGGCGCTGAGAGTTCCTCAGATCGGACTCTAGCTGTTTTCCAGGAACAAACAGAGAACCCGCCGTCCTGTGATGGAGGAGGTGATGCTGTGGGCGGCCTTCCTCACCAGAGCAAACTCTCAGTAAACCTCCAGGAAATCTCAGAGATTTCTAAAACGTTCTAAAGCAGCAAAATAATCCTTCAGCCTCTGAGAACAAAACGACAAAAAGAAAATTACAGTAGAAGAACTTCACCCTGAAACCTGATGTTAACAATGAGGCGGTAAACCGAACCAGAACCAGAACCAGAACCAGATTCTGCCAGAGGTTCAGCAGCTCCATGATGAGAACGTGGAGGCTGGGTTCTCACCCCACAGCGGGGGGAACCATGGGCAGCAGGTTCTGGTTCTGGATGTTCTGGAGCGGTCCACGCCTCAGAAAGCCTGAGGGAACCGATGCGGAGTAAAGTTCTCTGGTTTCTCCTAGCGGAGGAGGTCCTGTTCCGGAGCGGGGACGGAGACGTCTTCAAGGTCAACGTGGAGGACAACCAGACGGAGCTGCTGCTGAAGAACACAACCTTTGTGAGTAAAGCTGTGGGAGGAACCGCTGTAGTCACATTAACCTAAAATAACTGGAGATGAAACTTCAGGTTGTCTTCACCAGCAGACGACGGTTCTCTAGAGGAACCTCATGAATTTAGTCGTTTTAGTCACATTAAAAGCTTAAATGTCATATTTATATCATTATTTATATGTTCTCTCCTCAGGCAACCTTTAAGGCAACCAAGTTTGCAGTTTCTCCAGACAAGAACTTTGTTCTCCTGGGATATGATGTCCAGCAGGTGAGTAGAGAACCTTCCTCTGATCTGAGTTGGAGAAGCTGGGGGGGGGGGGGGGGGGGGGGGGGCAGGTATCCATCCAGTCAGAACAGACGTTCACTGACTGGAAGCACCTGGACCAGTTTACCTGACCTGCAGCTCAGCCTGAGGAGAACAAAGGTTAGATCCCTGCTGCCTCCATCAGTACCCAGAGACGACAGGACAGACCAGCAGTTCATCCATCTGTTCATCCATCCAAGAGGTTCTTCTTCCAGCAGAACAACCATTCAGCCAGACATATTATGGGATGGTTTAGATGAAAGCAGATTATTGGGTTAGAACGGCCTAGTCAAAGTCCAGACCTGAATCCTCCTGAGAATCTGAAGACCTGCAGCCAGAGGAGGTTCTGCAGGAGAACGGTTCTACTGATTCCTGCCAGAGGACTTTCTCTGCTCTCTGTGAAGGCCAACGCTTCTCTTTCTCCTCTCCCTCCCCGTATCTGTCCTTCCTCTATCAATCTTTCTGGATCCTCTTTTTATATATCCTCCTAACTATAAATCAGGATCTGGTCAGCTGGACCCACGGAGGGACCAGGATCATGTCTCTGTCCTCTTTGTGGGTCCAGGATGTTAAAACTGTTCAAAGTTGGATTTATGATGACAGGATTTCTGCTACCTGGAGACGTTCTCCATGTCTGCTACCAGCACTCAGACTTTAATTCAGATTAATGCTGAGATTAAAGCAATCAGAACCATAAAAAAAAGAAAGAACCAAGGCCGGCCCGGTTCGGCCCAAAGCACAGCGAAGGTGAGAAGCAGGGAATCTGGGTTCAGTGGGACTGAAAATAAGCAGAAGTTTTTATTTTCAGGTTTTAATTTAAAATAAAACCAGCAAAGCCACAGAAAGCAACGTGTGGAAGGTCAAAGTGAAAGCAGCTTATTTATGAAGCTGTCAGAACATGCCAGAAGGACCGATGGGAACCCGTTTGTTTCCAGAACTGCTCAGGCCCACAGGGGAGGAAAGCGTTTAGGAAGCAGAACCGATAAATATTCTGCCGTCTAGAAAGCAGCGGCTGATTAACGGCTGGTTTTAAACGGAGAAACTCTCCACAGGGACTCCAGGCGGGTTAAGATGGCCGCCGGGTGGTGGCTGACAGACGGGCCTGTCTGCTGCAGCCTTAACGGGTCCTCCAGGAGTTCTCCGAGAGTCCTCCAGGAGTCCTCCAGGAGTTCTCCAGGAGTCCTCCAGGAGTCCTCCAAGAGTCCTCCAGGAGTTCTCCAGGAGTCCTCCAGGAGTCCTCCAAGAGTCCTCCGAGAGTCCTCCGAGAGTCCTCCAGGAGTCCTCCGAGAGTCCTCCAGGAGTTCTCCAGGAGTCCTCCAGGAGTCCTCCGAGAGTCCTCCGAGAGTCCTCCGAGAGTCCTCCAGGGGTTCTCCAGGAGTCCTCCGAGAGTCCTCCAGGAGTCCTCCAGGAGTCCTCCAGGAGTCCTCCAGGAGTCCTCCAGGGGTTCTCCAGGAGTTCTCCAGGAGTCCTCCAGGGGTTCTCCAGGAGTTCTCCAGGAGTTCTCCAGGAGTCCTCCAGGAGTCCTCCAGGAGTTCTCCAGGAGTCCTCCAGGAGTCCTCCGAGAGTCCTCCGAGAGTCCTCCGAGAGTCCTCCAGGGGTTCTCCAGGAGTCCTCCGAGAGTCCTCCAGGAGTCCTCCAGGAGTCCTCCAGGAGTCCTCCAGGAGTCCTCCAGGGGTTCTCCAGGAGTTCTCCAGGAGTCCTCCAGGGGTTCTCCAGGAGTTCTCCAGGAGTTCTCCAGGAGTCCTCCAGGAGTCCTCCAGGAGTCCTCCAGGAGTCCTCCAGGAGTTCTCCAGGAGTCCTCCAGGAGTCCTCCGAGAGTCCTCCGAGAGTCCTCCGAGAGTCCTCCAGGGGTTCTCCAGGAGTCCTCCGAGAGTCCTCCAGGAGTCCTCCAGGAGTCCTCCAGGAGTCCTCCAGGAGTCCTCCAGGAGTCCTCCAGGAGTTCTCCAGGAGTTCTCCAGGAGTCCTCCAGGAGTCCTCCAAGAGTCCTCCGAGAGTCCTCCAGGAGTCCTCCGAGAGTCCTCCAGGAGTCCTCCAGGAGTCCTCCAGGGGTTCTCCAGGAGTCCTCCGAGAGTCCTCCAGGAGTCCTCCAGGAGTCCTCCAGGGGTTCTCCAGGAGTCCTCCGAGAGTCCTCCAGGAGTCCTCCAGGAGTCCTCCAGGGGTTCTCCAGGAGTTCTCCAGGAGTCCTCCAGGGGTTCTCCAGGAGTTCTCCAGGAGTCCTCCAGGAGTCCTCCGAGAGTCCTCCGAGAGTCCTCCAGGGGTTCTCCAGGAGTCCTCCGAGAGTCCTCCAGGAGTCCTCCAGGAGTCCTCCAGGGGTTCTCCAGGAGTTCTCCAGGAGTCCTCCAAGAGTCCTCCAGGAGTCCTCCAGGAGTCCTCCAGGAGTTCTCCAGGAGTTCTCCTGTCCTCCACAGATTTAGCTCCTTCCAGCCAGGTGTGGAGCTGAATACGTCGTGTCCTGATGGTCGCGGCGCTAAATCAGACGTCCTGGGAATCAACATTCAGGACTATTTGTCTGGACTCCTGCAGCAGCTCTTTCTGGACCACAGGGAGTCTCTAACGACCTGAATGGTTCTGAACCAGGAGTCCAGAACCACTGAACACACCTCGCTCTCCATGATGCTGCTGTCTGAGCCAGAGAAGCTTAAATAAGTCCGATAAGTCGTGTTGATTGTTCACACGACTGCTTAAGATGGATTTCTCACGCCAAAACGGTACAGATGCTTTCCTCAGTGCTTTAGAAGGAAAACCAGCAGCTCTCACCTGGAGCTCTCACCAGCAGCTCTCACCTGAACCGCTCACCTGGACCTCTCACCTGGAGCTCTCACCTGGAGCTCTCACCTGAAGCTCTCACCTGAAGCTCTCACCTGGAGCTCTCACCTGAAGCTCTCACCTGAAGCTCTCACCTGGAGCTCTCACCTGGACCTCTCACCTGAAGCTCTCACCTGGACCTCTCACCTGGAGCTCTTGTAACACTAATTTAGATATTAAACACTAGAACGCATATGACATCAGAAGTCTAAATTCGTCTGCAGGAGCTGTTGTCAGTGATTAATGAAAAACCAATACAAAGGAATAACAGCTTTCAATTAAAGCAAGGGGAAAAAAATAAAACACTACAAAACAGACCCAAACAATATAAATACAATAAATATATACACAACACTGCAGTAGATCTTCATGAATGTGCACAAAACTCCTGCATTTCCCCACCAGTCAGCACCATGTCTGACTGACACATTTCAAAAGTCCATAGTTTGATTGTCCAGTTATTTTAGGTGAAAAATGTCCAAGCGCAAATTGTGTCCAACAGATAAATGATGAATCATGAATTAGTGTGTTTTATGATGAGAAGGAAGGGGAAATGTTACAGACCATCAGCCTGCCTACCAGATCAGCATGGAGGGAATATCAGGTTCTCCTGGCCCAGCCAGTTTCTAAAAGCTCGCCATGCTTTTAACCCTAGAAAGGATCACCTGGCCTGTATTAAAATAAAACAGGACCAGTAAAATACCAGTCTGCTAGTTAACTAGACTTTTTACTTACAGAAATAAATGCCATTACATCCACATCTAGTCTTTCAGACAAAATAAAGATATCAGCATTTATATCATCATGCCATATGTCATCTTAAACACATATTTTAAATTTAAGAAGTTAAACTGTGACAATTGATAAAACACACAATTAGCATTGGCTACTACCACCAACATGCTAAACAAACAAACATTGTTCACTACTCACCAGTTCCATATATAGTTCAGTGAAAGGCAACTTCTTGGCTTCAAGCTCACTGGGTATGTAGATCTGTATGATTTTTTTATATTATAAGTTTTTAAAGTACATAATAAACATAATTGTTTGAAAGCACAAACCTGTAGCTCCTTTGTCTCCAGCTCTCCCCCTCACACCTGACTGGGAAAACTGGAGCAGGCCTGAATAATCACACCAGATGCACTGATTGGCTGAATGCACCATGTGACTAATTGTCATTCTAACCAATGGAGCAGCAAGGTGGTTTATTCCCTGGGTTACACTCTCACCTGGAGCTCTCACCTGGATCTCTCACCTGGAGCTCTCTCTACCTTCCTGAGATCTTCAGGGTTTTTTCAGCCAGAGGAACCGAGTTCAGTTTAAAGGTGAAATCAGGAATAACTCAGATAACTGACTGAGTCTCTCCTGGTGGGCGAGGTGGAAAACTTTCACTGTTCTAAAAAGTTTGAGACTCGCTGCAATGTGTGATAAAAATTAAATATAAAAAATAAACCAAGCTAACTACAGAAGTGCAAATAAATGATTAATTAAAAATCCTCCCCATGTTAAATATTAAATGTTAGGAGTGACGCTTGAAATGGTTCATAATTAGAAACGTCTGAAATGTTCCTGTAGCCATGGTAACACGCTGCATGTAAAACATTAAAGTGAAGCAACAAACCTTCTTATATTCATGCTGCAAATGTCTTTAAATCAGAAAAATATCTCCCAGACAAGTTTTTAACCCTGAGAAGTTGTAAAACATCAAAGTAAATGCTGGTAAAGGAAGTAAATACCGGCAGCAGATCCAAGCTGAGCCCATAGTAACAGTAACATATATAGTTATATATATATATATATATATATATATATATATATATATATATATATATATATATATATATATATATATATATAGTAACATCACGTATATATTTTAAAGGTTCTATGTGGTTCTTTTTTAAGCCTTCCAGGGTCAATTATAGGCTTATATATGATGAGATATCGCCTTTAGAACTACAGAGTCATGGCTGCTGGTTTTCCAGGACGGGAGGGGGGGGGGGGGGGGGGGGTCAATCAGACATGAATCCACCAGAACTCCATGTTGGGCCTGATTCTGATGAAGGAATTACATCATAACACAGTTAATTACTCAGAAAAAATTATTTTGCATGATATAAACCCTTTAAAGTAAAGACCTTCTTATAATAACGCTATAAATTAATTAATCATCCTGATTATTAAAGCTGTTCTTTTTATGTGTGAATGTTTGGAAAGTTTAATCAGTTAAAGTTTAACTGATTAAACTTTAACAGCTTTAACCCTTTTTCAGATCTTTATAATCTCCAAATGTTGTAGATTAAAAACAGCTGGAAGGTTTTCAGCCGTCAACGTTTTGTTCCTGTGGTGAAATCGTCCTGGAGAACCGTGAGAACAGGAAGCTGTCACTGGGACTTCCTGATGTGTCCAGATGTTGCTTCAGCATGATGGTCTTCCCAAGTTGTTTAAAAGTATAATACTCCTAATTCATGAAAACTTTTGACTCATGTAATAAAAAAAACTCATTATTTTGACATTTAGGAGAAAGAATTGATGTTGTTCATCCTAACAGGACTGAAACTGGAAAAGTTTAGTTTGATTTCAGACAGTGAGGAATACATGATGACGTTCCTGATGTTTCTATGAATTTCTGGTTTTGACTGTTTGTAGTTTCTGATTGAAATAGTTTTCATTTATTGATTCAGTCAATAAAACATCCACAAAATAACTGTTACACATTATTTACATTTAGTAGCTGCAACCCTGGAGTTTAAAGATCATTTACACAGCAGAATAATTTAGCCCATGTCAGAACGTGTGGAATGATGCTATATTTATCTTTGCAGATAAAAAATAGAAAAAAGGTCTTTATAATGTCACAAACTGGGGCGAGGTCTGACCCGGTTGAAGGGTTTTAGATTTTAAGCTACTGGTAAAGGAATGTGGTCCAGATTCCTTTAAAAACTGTGAAACAGCCCTTTAATCTAGAGCCACCAATCAGATTGCAGCTTCAGTGTTGCTGGGCAGATTGTTGGAGGGCAGCAGTCCTGCAGAATCAGAATGAAGTTTAATCGCCAAGTAGGTTTGCACTTACAAGGGATTTGGTGTTGATGGTGCAGACAAAAAATAAAAATACAATAAAATAAAAAGGATATACATACATATATATATATATATATATATATATATATATATATATATATATATATATATATATATACAGAAGCAATATACAGCGCTTGTTCTGGGCCCAGCAGCAGATCCAAAGCAATAGAGAACCTGTGAAGCCGACTCCTCAGACCAGGCATCAGAACCGGGCCCGATCAGAACCGGGCGGTGCCGCCCAGGTGATGAGGCGCACCGCCCCATCACAGCCCAGTGTCTTTGTGTCTTTACTGCAACAGTTTCTGCAAAGATGGAGAAAAAGGGCCAAAGTGAGCAGATAAAAGACCAAAAAGGTTCTGACCCAGAAACAGAAATGGACTGGATGATTGAAAGAAACAGCAAAGCGGAGAAAGATGAGCGTCTGTGTGGACGTTGCTGTGATAAAGCAATCCCCCATAGCTACAGAGCCTGCAGTCTGAGGCGGTCTGTTGGACACTTTGACGGTTTTCTGTTTGGCTTTCAGGTCTACAAGCATTCCTTCCTGGCCTCCTACCTGATCTACAACCTGCTGACCAGGTGAGACAACCTGTCCGCTGCTGCAGACCCCAGGTGTGTTGCTGTGAAAGGCTTCATGCGCTGCGTTTGCTGTCACAGAGAGGTGCGGGAGCTCAACCCTCCGGAGGTGTCCGACTCCGTCCTGCAGTTCGCCTCGTGGGGCGTTCAGGGCCAGCAGCTGGTGAGCCGGGCCTCCTGGAGCCGCACGAACAAACGCTCAACGCTTTAATCAGCTTGTTTAGGGGGTGGAGCCATTTTCTGCTGAATCTGAGCAGAGAAACAAATTAAAGCTGAGCGCTTTTATCAGACGTTTAGTTTGAGATAATTCAATGGAAAATAAAGACATTTAACCTCATTAAAGATTCAGTTTAACCCTGGAAACGTCCAGCTTGGTCTAGTAATAATAATAATAATAATAATAATAATAATAATAATAATAATAATAATAATAATAATAACAACAATAATAATAATAATAATAGTTATAATAGTAATAATAAAAATAATAATAATAGTTATAATAGTAATAAGAGTTATAATAGTAATAATAATAAAAATAATAGTTATAATAGTAATAATAATAACAATAATAATAATAATAGAAATAATTATAATAATATTAATATTAACTATAATAATATTAATAATAATATTAACAATAATATTAATATTATTAATAATATTAATAATAATATTAATAATAATAATAATAATAATAATAATAACAATAATAATAATAATAGTTATAATAGTAATAATAATAATATTAATAATAATAATAGAAATAATAATAATAATAATAATAATAATAATAATAATAATAATAATAATAATAATAATAATAATATGATTAATAATACAATAATAATTATAATAATAATAATAATAATATGAATAATAATAATAATAATATGAATAATAATACAATAATAATAATAATAATAATAATAATAATAATAATAATAATAATAATAATAATAATAATAATCTGTTCTCTTGGCCCACAGGGAGCATTCTGGAGTCAAGGATCAGGGTTAGGGACCCAGAGTGGCAGTCTGTGGGATTTAGGTGAATATTCAGACTGAAAGCTGTTTTAAAATGTTATTTCTTTTCCAAATGAAGCTTATTTTTTATGACTCCAAAGAGAAAAATGTTGGGGTCTCATGTTTTGGATATTTACAATCAGCATTTTTGCTAATTTCCCAGCGAGCAGCAGACTAATGAGAGGAGCGGATAATAACGGCCATTAGAGCTGCAGCTGCAGCACAAAGAGGAGCAGAAATCAATGTTTCATTCAGCCTCCCGTTGCTGCGCGTCGTTTATTTCTCATATTTACAGGTTCAACAGAAACGTGTTTCTGACGAGAGAGAAAAGGTAAACGGCTCCAGATTAAATCCACGTTCAGTTAAATTATTTCTGCGCCGCGCAGTCAGACCCGGTCGATAATCACTCTGTTATGTTCTGCAGCTAAAGAAAAGTAATCAGGCATTTCAAATGAAACTTATCCAAATTCCTCTGAGTTTTTACTTTTTATCAAAGGAGCTTTTTAAAAGTTTCACCAAGGCGTAGAAATGCAGGAAGAGCTTTTCTCCCCGTCTCCTCTGTGCATGAGGACCAGGCTTATTAACCCGACTCAGCAGCTCTGACTTCTTCTAAAAACCTTAAAGAAGGAAAACAAGGAGACAAATGGGTCGCTGCAGTGAATGCAGAGCAGAGCTGGACTCCACGTCAGAACCGAGGATTTCCATGGGAAACACTCTGAGCTTTGTGCTCACAGCCCAGAGCGTCTAGACGCCACGCTGAACGTCCGCCATGTTTGCCACGTGGAACAGTCCCGCGTAGTTAGACATATTCCCATAATAATCTGCTACAATTTAACATTGTAGCAGATTATTTATTATTATTATTATTATTATTATTATTATTATTATCATTATTATTAGATGCTCCACATGAACATGTGCACCTACCTGCCTTTACTGTGATCTGCTTTGTGAATCTGGTGCAGAAATGAAGCTGGTGAAGCTGGAGTTTCCCCCTTTGTGTCGATTCCATTTAATTTTCCTTTTAGCATCTCTGATGTTTGGTAAAAATTCACAACTGACCCCAAAGACCTTTAGCCCAGGAGGAGGCCCCCAGCCGGCGGTGGCAGCCATATTGGATGCTGAATGTGCAGCAGGCGAGTCTTCCTGTTGCAGTTTGCTCTGCAGAGGGAAATCAGATGTCCTCTCTCTGTTCCACAGATTTACATATTTGAGAATAACATCTACTACCAGACGCACACCCAGAGCAGCTCCTGGAGGCTGACCTCCTCGGGACAGGAGGGCGTGGTCTTCAACGGCATCGCTGATTGGCTGTATGAGGGTAAGCCTGGCGGCGCCGACACCTGAGCTGTTACTGGGAAATGATGTAATTCAGCGCGCCCCACGGACTGAGGCTGACAACAATAAATAATGCTAGAAATATAGAAATGCTTTAGATTTAGAGTCATTATGGCAAAATAAAAGAACCCAAATTATTTCAATAATAAGAGAGGTCTGAAAACCTTTTATTTACTTTTTAAATATCTATTTTTATCTCAGTTTATTTAATTTGCCCAACAATCTTCAGTCCTATTAAATCATTTATTTCCAAAGTTTCTGCAGTAATTTCCCGTCCCGTCTACATTTATTTCCATAAAATTGTATTTTTAATTGACCTTTAAAACTGCACCTAAAATCCACATTAATCAGGTAATTTGTCTATTATTTGTTTCCTTTTAGACATTCTCCTGCTGCCTCGCTTTGCGGGACGTTTTTAAGGTTTTTAAGGTTTTTAAGCAGGAGGTCCGCCGCCTCCACATCACAAAGAGCCGTTTTCCCAAATGGGAAAAAAATTAATTTATAATCTTTGACAGTTATCTGCTGTATGATATGTTATGTTTAAGGAGCCACTGTTTGTTTCTATTTTTAGGTTTTAAAATAAAGACAAATATAAATAATAATATTAATGTTTCACAAAATGTTAATGTGCTAAAGATGATTCTTCATTTTATGTTGATATTTGAGGAAAATGAAATTAAGCAGAAAGTTTCCAACCTAAGGACAAAAAAAAAAAACATTTTTAAACATAATTACTGTTGGAAACTTAATGCATTTATGCCATGAAATAAAATCTGCATTTTTTATTACATCTATATTTAAAAACATGGTCCAAACAGCCCCTCGCGGCCCCTCGGGCCCCTGGACCACCCACGGTAGCTGCGGCGGCGCTGACGCTCTGCCTTCTCTCCAGAGCAGGTGCTGGGCTCCCAGGTGACCCACTGGTGGGCCCCTGATGGCTCCAGGCTGGCCTACCTCACCATCAACGACTCCCTGGTGCCCACCATGCTTCTGCCTCGTTTCACCGGCGCTCTCTACCCCAGAGGGACGGAGTACCCCTACCCCAAGGTGGGCCTCTGCTGATCCTTTCACACCACCTGCTGGTAAAACCATTAATGCATTTGCATCGTAAAGTGGGACATAAAAAGTAATTAGTCAGCAAATTCTCCTTAGAAAGAGGAAAGTCTATTATTTTTATCATAGGTAAACTTCAACTATGAGATAAAATAAGAAGAAAATCTAGTAAATCACATTGTAGGATTTTTACATATAAATTTTACAATAAATTTTATTTATTTATATATTATGGTGAAAAGTAAAGTTTATGCCAGTAAACTGATCCAGTTCTCAGGTCTAGAGGATAAAAGAGCGCACAGACAGCTGGCTGCAATAAAAAGTGAGCCAGCAGCTCCATGGAGGAGACAAACAGGTTAGACTCTGAGAGACAGAACCAGCTGGATCTTCTAGATTCTAGAAGATGAAGGTGCTGGCAGCAGCAGCTCAGGTGATCTGCCTTCCCTGATGATGTCACAGCTAACAGAACACCAGACCAGGTGTACCTTCTATGAAGAGAAAAATGACAGAGAACAAAAAGTTTAAAGCTGAAATAACAACAAACAATGCAGATTGGAGAGCAGTAGGAGAACTCAGCAGAGTGAGAGAAATAGACCCTGATGTCCTCCAGCAGCCTAAGCCTATAGCAGCATAACTATAGAGGTAGCTCAGGGTAACATGAGCCACTCTGACTATAAGCTTTGTCACAAAGGAAAGTTTTAAGATTAGTCTTAAAAGTAGACGGGGTGTCTGCCTCACGGACCAAAACTGGGAGTTGGTTCCACAGGAGAGGAGCCTGATAGCTAAAGGATCTGCCTCCCATTCTACTTTTAGAGACTCTAGGAACCACCAGCAGACCTGCGGTCTGAGAGTGAAGTGCTCTGTTAGGAACATACGGGGTAATCAGAGCTCTGATATATGATGGAGCTTGACTATTAAGGGCTTTATACGTTAGAAGGAGAATTTTAAATTCTATTCTTGATTTAACAGGAAGCCAATGAAGGGAAGCTAAAACAGGAGAAATATGATCCCTCTGGTTGATTTTCATCAGAACTCTTGCTGCAGCATTTTGGATCAGCTGAAGGCTTTGAACTGCATTTTGTGGACTTCCTGATAGTAAAGAATTACAATAGTGCAGCCTTGAAGTAACAAATGCATGGACTAGTTTTTCAGCATCACTCCTGGACAGAATGTTTCTAATTTTGGCGATATTCCTGAGGTGAAAAAAGGAAACTCTGGAAACCTGTTTAATATGGGATTTAAATGACATGTCTTGGTCGAAAACAACACCAAGATTTTTTACTTTATTACCAGAGGTGAATAAAACATATTTCTGGAAATATTCTCCTGTTTTTGATAAACGACTTGCTTCTTGTTTTAGACTTCCCCTCCTTGTCCTGTTTTCTAACGAGCTCTTCCTGAGCGCAGCTTCGGTGCAGAAATAAACTCCTGCCGTCCCCAGAGTTCTGCAGAGAACCGCTTGTTTTCCACCTCTCCCATAATCTCATTAAATCCTCCGTCCTGCTGCCGCTGTTTACTGGGACGGCTCCTGGAGCTGGAGGACTCTGCAGACTAGTGGAGGCTGCTACATCTGATAAGCCTGAGAGTATATTTGTGTTTGTGTTTGATGCAGATGGGACAGACCAATCCCAGCGTGGACCTCCATGTCGTGTCTCTAGACGGCAGCTCCTCCACCACCCAGCTCAGGCCTCCTGACAGCCTGGAGAGGTTTGAACTTTACCTTCTGCTCCACCCACTCAGGGTTAGGGTCAGCTGGCTCACACCTCCAGCTCTCAGCTCCAGAACATGGACTCTGTGGTCCTTCAGCCTCTCTGGAGCTGACCTGGAGGTCTGCTGAGGGACGTTGTCCATCAGGAAGACCCGTCTGTGTCCAAGCTGGGACTTCCTGATGTGTCCAGATGTTGCTTCAGCATGATGGTCTTCCCTCATGATGCGTCTGCTCTGTGAAGCAGTCCCTCCTGCAGCAAAGCAGCCCCCAGCATCATGCTGCCACCTCCGTGCTTCACTCACCAGGATCTTCTCTGGCCTCCAGCTTCTCCAGCTTTCCTCCAGACGTAACCATGGACATCATGAAGACACTTCAGCTCCATCAGACCCAGGACATGTCTCCAGTCACGGCTGGAGGTTCCCATCATGTTCATAGAATTATTAGACGAATGTGGCAGATTAATTTGCCTTAAATTACACCATCTCACCCAGGTGTTGTTAACTAACCAATCAGAAGCTTAGAAGGCCATGACATCATCATGAGGGCTTTCCTAATCCTTTTAAAGATCTACTATTACTGCGGCAAAAACACTCCCTCATTATTCTGACATTTAAAATAATGTATTTCTATCCTAACAGAACATTTTACTCTGATTTCATGTCAGGCTGTGAGGTTTGAATTCTAAAAGGTCTTTTTATAAAGTTTGATGTTTTAAACCCTGATCAAACCGGACCTTCTGCCTCTGGATGTTTGCTGGAGTCTCATCATCCCTCCACTAAACTTTCTTAACGGTTCTGTTAATCATCATTGGACCCAAACTGTGAACCGGCTCCACCCAAACATGAATCCTGTTTCTTTAACCTGCAGCTGAAATGTTTTAATGATCCAGTGGAAAACATCTGATCTGAGGCTGAATCCTCAGGATCGATCCAAACCCGGTTAATCTGCAGCTGACATGTTTCACCCAAACTAAAAACCATTGTGGCTGTGACCCGTTCCTCTGGAGAACGTCTGGAGAACGTCTGGAGAACATCTGGAGAACATCTGGAGAACGTCTGGAGAACATCCATCCCTCCTCTGGTTCTCAGTCCGGTTCTGTCTGCTTCTCTGTCTGTGCAGCGACTTCTACATCACCATGGTGAAGTGGGTGACCCGGCAGAACCTCAGCGTCCGTTGGGTGAACCGAGCTCAGAACCTGTCCATCCTTTCTCTGTGTGACGTCTCCACAGGCGTCTGTGTGAAGGTAAGGAGCCCAGAACCCGCTCTGCAGGTCCAGCCCGTGAGTTCTGCTGACCCGGTTTCTCCTTTGGTCAGAAACACGTGATGACGTCAGAGGCGTGGCTGGACCGGCAGGTGAGCGGTTCTGGACCCGTCTTCTCCTCCACACCTTCATGTTCCTGGAGATACCTTCTAACCTTCACCAGATGCTTCACTTCCTCACACTGACCCGCTAAGTCCAGCAGAACCCTAACAGAACCCGTCTGCTCAGCTCACATTGATAAGCTGAATGCAGGCAGCTTCTGGTTCTGCTGGATCCGACTGACCTGACTGGTCCAGAACCGGTTCTTGCTAAGCACCAGGCCAGTGAATTCAGTCCTGCTGGGTCCCCAGAACCAGAACCAGCTTCATCAGGGGCTGAATTCTAAGAACCGGGTGGTACCGGGTCTGCGTCTGCAGGACCAGAACCCGGCTCACGGTGAGAGCGCTGCTAATGAGGGTCTTTATGTGTGACCCACCAGAACCAGGAGCCGCTGTTCTCCAGGGACTGCACCACCTTCTTCATCAGCGCCGCCCTGCTGGACGGGGGCGGAGCCTTCAGCCACGTGGCCATGGTCTCCCTCCAGGTAAGGCCTGTGGGTCCGGTTCTGGAGCCGCGGACCAGGCAGGTGTCAGGATGGAGGTGCTGATGTTCTGCTCCGTTCTCCTCAGGCTGATGGAGAACAGGGCGCCGTGCAGCAGCTCACCTCCGGAGGCTGGGAGGTGTCCAGACTGCTGGGCTGGGATGAGAGCAGCAGATCAGTGTGAGTGCAGGTGCTGCAGGTACTGCTGCAGGTACCGCTGCTGGTACCGCTGCAGGTACCACCGGGCCCACTGGACCCGTCTGGTAGAACACCGCCTGCAGAAAGAAAGATCTCTGCCGTTCTCTGGGCTAATGGCTAAAACCCAGAGAACGGCTCAATGCTAAATAAAACCGCGCTACCAGAACCAGAACACCGGTGCTGATCCGGTACAAACAGCAGCTATGGCTTTCCTATCGGACCGGTACCGATGCTGGAGCCCATGTGTCGTACACCCATGGAGTCATGAGGAGGAGCGTTTATGTCTTTAAGGGGAAAATATTAATTATGGGATGGAAACGACTCCTGAAGACGTTCTGGTGACCAACATCAGATTTACCTTCAGCTGCTTTTATCCATTTCTGTAGTTCTAGTCATTCTGCATCATTTTTCGTCTCTGGTTGGTGAGGAAAGCGTTTACCTGAGTGACGTTTGGACCAGAGGTCGATGCCGGTCTACCTGGAGAACCAAACGTTCTCCAGGTAGACCGGCTCCTGGCTGTAGCCTCTGATGTCTCAGTTTGTTTCCTGTAGATAAACCCGACTGAGAAACAGAGAAACTTCCACCAGAGCAACGCTCACTGCATGGCAGCATCCCCACCTCTAAAAGGTCCTGGTTCTGGTTCTGGTTCTGGTCCGGGTGTAGTCGTCAGCGCCACCTGTTGAGGCTCATGTGTCATTACCAGGCTCTGCTGATTTCTTGGCTCTTGTGTTTTTCAGGTATTTCCTGAGTACAGAGGAAGGAACGGCTCAGCAGCACCTGTACAGGTACGGCTCCGCCTTCTCCTCCTGATGGAGTAGAAGCAGCTTCACGCACTGGCATCCGGCCTACTGCTAAATATAGTGCAGCAGGGGCCCCGCCCGGTGCAGGGGGCCCCGCCCGGTGCAGGGGGCCCCGCCCGGTGCAGGGGGCCCCGCCCGGTGCAGGGGGCCCCGCCCGGTGCAGGGGGCCCCGCCCGGTGCAGAGGGGCGGGGCCCAGATCACGCTGCACCGACAGGAAACTGAACAAGCCGCATATCAGCATTTTCAAAATAATTCACTAAAGACAAACTAGATTTTCTGATAAACAGATGTATAAAATGTTGCCTATAATTATTAATATAGAAATGTCTATGTGTTTATTAGCAGTTGTATACATTACATCAATTAGATCAGTTTCTGGGTTATAGATAACAACTTAGGTCATGAAAACGATTAAACAATAAATTAACCAAATAAGCAACAAATAAACTCACTCAGCGCTCTCGCCTGTTCTAGAACAGAACCCTGAAAATGTCTGGAAGCACAAAGAACCCAGAGTCAAGCAGTTTTAACGTTTTTTTAATGGTTTTAAGTGTTTTAACGGTTATAACAGTTTTAACAGTGCAGTGTAAATACGGTGCTGGGTTCTAACGCTTTTACCTTTTAAACTGAGGAGGAAATCCGCTCTGACAGCTGGAGGTGGTTTAGTGTTTCTCTGCTCTTATATTTTAGGTTTTATCTAGAAGAAAAGAACAGTTTGGTTAAAATAAACTTTATTCAGTGAACTATGATTAAATTCTGTGTATCTCTGACTTATTTCTCCCCGTCAGGCTCTCAGCGGTGGAGCCTTTCCACAGAGAGTGCCTCAGTTGCTCTCTTTTCCAACCCAACTGCAGCTTCTACGACGCCGTCCTCAGTCCAGACCACCGACACGTTCTCCTCAGCTGCAGAGGTAGAGAACGCTTTCTGCTCTCATTCACAACAAGGAGCTCAATGTTCACTAGAGCTTCATCCAGTTTTCCCCCTAAATGTTTTTACTGATTAAGGTTTATTTAAAGGGCCAGTACTCGTTAAAGAGAGGACGTCTGATCGTTGCGTAAACTTTGTGGACTGCAGAACGTCGATCGCAAAGCTCACAATGAAACTACAGAACGTTTAAACAACCAAAGTCAAAAGATCTTTGATACAAAGAAAAACCCAAAGCATGTTTCATTTTCTCAAAAACTGAAGAACATGGTTATGTTCCATAAATTTAAAAATCACAATTTAGGTTTGCCTAGTTGGACTTATATAAAAATATCAGAGAAATGTCTACATGAGAAAAGCGCTGATTAGCATTAATCTGCTCATCCCGAACAAGCATGTGGGGACAGTGGAGAGAAATAACTCCCCTTTAACGTCCAGCAGAACCAGGTTTACTACGAGCTGTCTTCTGACACCACAAGCTGGATCTGGAGAAAAGTAGACAAACAGAGCAGGATTGGGCCAGGAGTACTTTCTACAGGAATGAAAACACAGAGTTCATGGCAGCTCAGCCTGTGGGCCTGCCCAGCGAAGAACCACAGTAACACAGAGGTTCTGGACCAGGAGTACTTTCCAAGAGAAAGAGCAGCTCTTCTAGCTCTGCCTGACAAAGAAACACCTAAACACAGAAACACCCACCCAGGAGTACCTTCTATAAGCAAAGAGTGAGAACACAGAATTAACGGTGCAATATTTTCAAATAATGCATAAAGGATCCCCCGTTCTCAATCTAACGAACACAGAGGCAGAACCAAAGCACAGAAACTACAAACTAAGGAACAAAGACTAAGAAATAAATCCAAATGTACAAAGAACAGAAGACGAGACTGAACTAATATGGCAAGACCTGTTAGACAATAATAAAGAGCAGCAGTGCCACATAACAATAGCATATAAACACTGCCATGTGCTTTTATAATAATAAACATAATTTTGAAGCAAAGGGAATATTTGTAATAGTAAACTGATTTCCTGATGTGTGATTTCATGTCTGCAGGTCCTGGAATACCGCAGACTTCCCTCCACAGGCTGCAGGACATGAGCAGTGAGTTCTCCTCGTCTTTCACTCCCTTGCATCAGGTGTGTTATTGGTCACATGTAGGCGGAGGCTGTCTGGACGGGAAAACTGCATCAAACTGTGACGTTTCATCTCCTCACACATGGATTAGATCAGGAAGGTGTTAGCGGGCGTAGAGCCGAGGCCCCAGCTCAGCCTCAGAGGAGGGGATGGAGTGATGTCTGTGGTTCCGGCTGAAGGAGGGGAACGTAAGTTCCTCTGAGTTTTGGTCACGCAGCTCTCAGCAGCACCATGAAGAGGAATGAGAGCGGACAGCATCTCTGCTTAAGCTCCGGGCTAAAAGCTGCTGTAACCTGCTGCAATCATCGTTTTCACTGTAAAAACATCCACAGCCTTATAACAGAGGGAACATGCAGGATTTCCAGGAATAAAACCCAGACGTTGGGTTCTTTGCTCCAAAGGTAGAAGAGTCTGTGGGTTAATCAGCACATTTGTCTCCTGATCCTCAGCAGGGTACACCATCCTGGACAGAAACACAGAGTTAAGGCGAGCTCTGACCAACAGAACCGTACCGAGGAGGGACCGGAGAACCGTGCAAATAAACCGTTCTGGTAAGAACCGGCTCCAACACCCTGTAGACGCAGCTTTACCTGAACCTGCAGAACTTTGCTTCAGTTCAGAGATGTGTCTGCGCAGCTCTCTGAAGGTCCCACCACAGCAGTTTAATCAGACAGAGAGCTGGACTTTGACTAGGCCGTTTCCCCTCCACCATCGTGCTGGATGGTTGGTCTGAGGTGTTGGTCCAGGAGTCTGGTCCGTCCTCCAGGTGCAGCTCTGCTGACATCAGTCCTGCTGCCATCTTGGTTCTGGAGAGAAGAGGCTTTCTCCTTCAGCCTTTAACCTGCTAACTGAGGCTCCAGGTTTCATTTCTCTGAGCTTCAGGCCCTGGAGGCTGGAAGCTGCTGAGATGTTCTCCTCTCTGCAGGATGATGGACTCAGGTGGTCTAAAGATGGATGGCAGCAGCTGTTGCTTTGACGTCATTTCTGACACTCAGAGCTCCAGAGCAGCAGATATTTCTCACTTTATAGAGATTTTCCCACAGATGATGATCAATGATCTGCTCAGCATCACCAACAGTTTCCTTTTTAAATCCTGTGGAGCAAGCAGGGGTGCACTTAGTTTTCTAAACCCATCTTTTCAATAACGCCTTCAAACACAACATCTCTAATTTAATTCAATTCAATTTTATTTATATAGCGCCATTTCATGAAGCATGTCATCTCGAGGCGCTTTACAAAGACAAAATCAATCATATTATACAGATTGGTCAAAAGTTTCCTCTCTAAGGAAACCCAGCAGGTTGCATCAAGTCTCTCCAAGCAGCATTCACTCCTCCTGAAAGAGCGTAGAGCCACAGTGGACAGTCGTCTGCATTGTTGATGGCTTTGCAGCAATCCCTCATACTGAGCATGCATGAAGCGACAGTGGAGAGGAAAACTCCCCTTTAACAGGGAGGATCTTGTGTTTTTATTATGTCCGGATTTGTCAAAGCCAGGAACTGAAAGGGGTGTGCTTTCTTTTTACTCATAACGATTGCTCTTTACTGGTGAATTCTGTTGGTTCTGGTTAACTCTGCAGGACTTCGCCTGGAGTTGGTGGTTCCTATAGACCTGGATGAAACAACGGAGCACCCGCTGTTACTCCTCCTGTATGTTGTTCAATTTTTACATGCTGTATTACACAAAATGTCAATAAAAAGCTGCTTTTAAAGGGTTAAAACATGTTTTTCTCACTGCTCTGATTTGTGAAATATAAATTTGCTTCCTTAAAGGTAGAGTGGACGAATTTTCCAGAAATGTAGATAGAAAGCGGCAAAGTCCCAAAGTCTTATCGGCCCTTCTTCTCCTCAGGGAGATCCCGTGAAAAAAAAAACTCCTACATCCTCTCTGGTCTTCTTTCTTTCTACTGAAGACTTTCTCTTCTTCTCATAAATATGAACGCAGTGAACTTCTTTCAGCTCTCTGTCATGTTCAAAGTCTAAGGTGAGAGCAGCGAAGCTACAATGAATGGCTAACACCGAAGCTAACCGCTAAGCTAGCCGCTAAGCTAGCTGCTAAGCTAACCAGATAAACACTAGAAGTGCGCAGCAAAAACTAACGGAACGAGCGCTACGTTGGCGTTACGTGAGCGTGTCAGGATGATTGGCTTGTGGGACAAACCAGTAGATGAGATGATCTCCAAAGACCTGAAGCTGAAAGAAGTCCACTACACCTTTAATATCACAACAACCCCTGTCTGCAGCTTTGTAACTTCCTGTTAAACATGTTTGTCCACAGAGACAGCGCCCCCGGTGGCCAGGCGGTTAGTGGGCGTTTCTCTCTCGGCTGGGAGTCTGTGCTCGTCAGTTCTGACCGAGTAGTTGTGGCCCGTCTGGACGGGAGAGGCAGCAGCTTCCAGGGTCAGAAGATCCTGCAGGCGGTCCACCAGAACCTGGGCAGAGTGGACGTCCAGGACCAGATCACAGCGCTGGAGTAGGTTCTGAACAGCCTGGAGGACCACAGTTAGCTACAGTACATCAGAAATATATCACATGACATTAATGCATGATTTATATGTTTATTTAAAGTTAAAGCTTCTGCACTTTTCTACTATGATGATACGGCTTTTATTTTATTTTATTGAGATAAAAAACATACACAGTTTGGTGGGAGTTTTTTTATTCTCTTACTGCCTGCATGTTTTAACAATCATCTCAAGAAAATAAATGATTTATGTGTTGCTTGTTAATTTAAATATAGCTCAAAACAAAACAAGCTCCAAAGGTCGTTGGGCAGGGTGGTACCAATGATACGTTTAGAATAAATGTAATTAATTTAGTCCTTTTAGCATAGAGTCTGGTCCAACTGTTAGGTTAACTGGACTCTGCAGTTTGACTAACCATGAAACCAGTTTATTTCTAAATTCTCTTATGAATATTCAGGCACCTGATTAAGCTTCCCTACATTGATGGCAGCAGAGTCGGAGTCTATGGAAAGGTAATAAACATTCTGATGTGATCAAAAGTTTTGTTTTTCTTTTTGAAGAGGATTTAAATTCATAATATTTTCCTGTTTTTAGGCATATGGAGGATTTTTGTCCTCCCTCCTGCTCCTGTCCCACAGTTCAGTGATTAAATGCGGCGTTGCTGTGGCTCCAGTGACCAACTGGAGACTTTATGGTGAGTAAAACAATCACATAAAACCCTCCAATCATCTCGCTGCCATGGATCCCACAGAGAATCAAAGGTTTCATCATCAGTGCTGAAAACGTTCAATAAAGGCGTGAATAGAAAAACATTACAACA
Organism: Fundulus heteroclitus; assembly: GCF_011125445.2. Classification (NCBI taxonomy): domain Eukaryota; kingdom Metazoa; phylum Chordata; class Actinopteri; order Cyprinodontiformes; family Fundulidae; genus Fundulus; species Fundulus heteroclitus. The sequence goes on along the minus strand of NW_023396956.1, from coordinate 703,796 downwards.
TATTTTTCTGTTATCTGTTATCTCCTCCCACAGTGTTAGAATCTCCTTTAATATTAGATCCAAACACGTATTTTGGCTAAAACCAACCTTTGGCAGGCGGGCACTAGGTGTTGCTTCGGCCAATCAGCTTGCAGAGTTCTGCTGAATGTCCCTCCTTTCCCCGATCAGATTGGACGGGATCAGAACCAGCTCTTTCTGGCTGGCCAGGTTACCAGAACTGAGAACCAGACAAAGGTTCTGCAGAGTTCAGGTTCTTGCTTTTATTGAAAACTAGACGAACGTTTACGGCTTCAGAAATGATTACATTAGACCAAATTACAGAGGCTACTAATGAGGGAAGGTAAAACCATAACTGGAGGCTTTAGTCAAAGTATTAAAGGTTTAAGCTGCTGTCTTTGCAGGATGCCCACATTTAAACCCGGTTCTGTTAAACTCTGCCAGGTTCTGCCGGCTCTGAGAAGTTCTTTGGCTTTCCTGTAACAGAGGATGACGCCTACAAGGTGCGACTGAAGCAGATTTGGGAATGATTGTTTTTCTGGTGCCGGTCCTTCAGCTGCAGGTTATCTGTTCTCTGTCTGCGGCAGATTTCCAGTCTTCTCCGGGACGCCACAGATCCGGGTCCACAGGACTTCCTGATCATCCACGGCACCGCAGACGGTGGGTACCCCGATAGCACAGACTCTCTGAGGGGGTGAAATGGACAATCACACGGAGCTCTTAAGATCATTTAGAACGTTTCAGTGCTTATTCTTCATCATATTCAGCCTTTTACTGACTTCACAAACAGCTGCAGTGTTCAGAGTACTTTCTATGTTAGATGGTAATAGAGGATGATCTGCCTCCCCTGATGATGTCACAGCTAACAGAACGCCAGACCAGGTGTACCTTCTATGAAGAGAAAAATGACAGAGAACAAAAAGTTAAAATCTGAAATAACAACAAACAATGCAGATTGGAGAGCAGTAGGAGAACTCAGCAGAGAGAGAGAAATAGACCCTGATGTCCTCCAGCAGCCTAAGCCTATAGCAGCATAACTATAAAGGTAGCTCAGGGTAACATGAGCCACTCTGACTAGAAGCTTTGTCACAAAGGAAAGTTTTAAGATTAGTCTTAAAAGTAGACGGGGTGTCTGCCTCACGGACCAAAACTGGGAGTTGGTTCCACAGGAGAGGACCCTGATAGCTAAAGGATCTGCCTCCCATTCTACTTTTAGAGACTCTAGGAACCACCAGCAGACCTGCAGTCTGAGAGCGAAGTGCTCTGTTAGGAACATACGGGGTAATCAGAGCTCTGATATATGATGGAGCTTGATTATTAAGGGCTTTATACGTTAGAAGGAGAATTCTAAATTCTATTCTTGATTTAACAGGAAGCCAATGAAGGGAAGCTAAAACAGGAGAAATATGATCCCTCTGGTTGATTTTCATCAGAACTCTTGCTGCAGCATTTTGAATCAGCTGAAGACTTCGAACTGCATTTTGTGGACTTCCTGATAGTAAAGAATTACAATAGTCCAGCCTTGAAGTAACAAATGCATGGACCAGTTTTTCAGCATCACTCCTGGACAGAATGTTTCTAATTTTGGCGATATTCCGGAGGCGAAAAAAGGAAACTCTGGAAACCTGTTTAATATGGGATTTAAATGACATGTCTTGGTCAAAAATAACACCAAGATTTTTTACTTTATTACCAGAGGCCAGGTTAATGCCACCCAGATTAAGTGATTGGTTAAGAAGTTTATTTTTTGAGGACTCTGGCCCAAAGATTAAAACTTCGGTCTTGTCAGAATTTAGATGCAGGAAATTTAAAGTCATCCAGCTTTTGATGTCATCAAGACATGACTGCAGTCGAAGTAATTGATTGGATTCATCAGGATTTATGGATAAATATAGCTGAGTATCATCAGCATAACAGTGGAAATTAATCCCATGCTGTCTGATAATTTTGCCAATCGGAAGCATATATATAGTAAAGAGAATTGGTCCAAGGACTGAACCCTGTGGTACTCCACAGGTGACCCTAGAGTTTGAGGAAGATTTATTATTAACATGAACAAACTGGAATCTGTCTGACAGATAAGATTTAAACCAGCCTAATGCTTTCCCCTTAATCCCTACAGTATGTTCAAGTCTTTGTAGGAGAATATTGTGATCAACTGTATCAAACGCAGCACTGAGATCTAACAGGACAAGTATAGACACAAGTCCATTATCTGAGGCCATGAGAATATCATTAGTGACCTTCACCAGAGCTGTTTCAGTGCTATGATGAGCTCTGAAGCCTGACTGAAACTCCTCAAGTAGGTCATTACTTTGTAAATGTTCACAAAGTTGATTAGCAACTACTTTCTCAAGAATTTTAGATAAGAAAAGAAGATTAGATATAGGTCTGTAATTTACTAACTCATCTGAGTCAAGAGAAGGTTTCTTAAGTAAAGGTTTAATAACAGCTACTTTCAAAACCTGTGGTACATATCCATTTACTAAGGATAGATTAATCATGTCTAAAATAGTGCCACTGATCAAAGGGAATACCTCCTTAAACAACTTGGTTGGGATTGGGTCTAACATACAGGTAGAAGGTTTAGATGAAGCTAAAATTTTAGATAGCTCAGAAAGCTCTACTGCTTCTAAACAGTTCAAACACTGCGCAGATTCTAAAGATTCCTCCAATGCTGCCTCACTTACTGAGGATGAGGTAATCATGTTTGGGAGGATGCCAATTATTTTATTTTTAATGGCATCAATTTTATTTATGAAGAATCCCATAAAATCATTACTACTAAGAGCTAAGGGAATGGATGGATCAACAGAGCTGTGGCTCTGGGTAAGTTTGGCAACTGTACTAAAGAGAAATCTAGGATTATTTTTATTCTCTTCAATTAATGATGAAAAATATGCTGCTCTAACTCTGCGGAGGGTCTTGTTATACAACAATAGTCTGTCCCTCCAGATTAAGTAGGATTCCTCTTGGTGTGTAGAGCGCCATTTTCTCTCCAATTTCCTAACATTGTGCTTCAAGGAACACAGCTCTGAATTAAACCAAGGAGCCAGCTTCCTGTGAATAATCACCTTCTTTTTCAAGGGAGCTACATTGTCTAATGCAGAACGCAATGAGGAAGTCACATTGTTAGCAAAGGTATCGATTTGTGAATGGGAAGAAACAACATTGCTGCCATCTACAGGGCATTTCTGCAATACTGAGGATATTAAAAAGGGGACAGACTCTTTAAGTTTTGATACAGCATTATCCAATAAAAATCTACTATAATGGAACCCTCTTTTGGGGGTGGAGAATTCAGTTAGATTAAACTCAAATGTTATTAAAAAATGATCAGACAGGACAGGGTTGTGAGAGAATACTGTTAATTCTTCACAATCAATGCCATATGTCAGCACAAGGTCTAAAGTATGGAGCCGAGAGTGCGTCGGTTCATGCACATTTTGAGCAAAACCAATTGAATCTAGGATAGTTTTAAAGGCTACACTAAGGTTATCACATTCAGTGTCAACATGGATGTTAAAATCACCCACTATAATAACCTTATCAGTATTTAACACCAAATCAGATAAGAAATCTGACAACTCATCCAAAAACTGAGTGTAAGGGCCTGGTGGACGATACAAAACAACAAACAGAAGAGGTTTTATTGCTTTGCAGTTTGGATGAGGGAAACTGAGGGTTAAATGTTCAAAAGAACTGTAGTTATTAATTGGCCTGGGACTAATTAATAAATCAGACTGAAAGATAGTTGCCACTCCTCCTCCTCTTCCCACAGATTTGGGAATGTGGAAATTTAAATAACTGGAGGGGGTTGACTCATTTATACTAACGTAGTCCTCTTGTAGCCAGGTTTCTGTGAGACAAAACAAATCAATCTGATTATCAGAAATCAATTCATTAACTAACAAAGTCTTTGGAGGGAGAGACCTTATATTTAATAGACCACATTTTATTATTTTATTTTTAGGTTCAAGGTGAACCATATTGATTTTTATTAGGTTTTTATGATTTGTTCCTTTTAGATCAGTTTTTGATCTGTTAAGTTTTGGCCGTGGGAAAGACACCGTCTCAATAGGATAATGGATGGGTAACAGTACAGAAGCTGCAGAGAGGTGTGTTAAACTACGGCTCTGCTTCCTGGTCTGGACCCTGGGTTGTCAGCATTTAGGAGGACTAATAAATCCGGCCAGATTCCTAGAAAGAAGAGCTGCACCATCCAAAGTAGGATGGATGCCGTCTCTCCGGATCAGACCAGGTTTTCCCCAGAAAGTTCTCCAGTTATCAATGTAGCCCACGTCGTTTTCTGGACACCACCTAGACAACCAGCGGTTGAATGATGACATGCGGCTAAACATGTCATCACTGGTCAGATCAGGCAGGGGACCAGAGAAAATTACAGAGTCCGACATTGTTTTAGCAAACTCACAAACCGAAGCAACACCAACTTTGGTGACCTCTGATCGGCGTGACCGGGTGTCATTACCGCCAGCGTGAATAACAATTTTGCGGTATTTACGCTTATACTTAGCCAGTAGTTTTAGGTAGGATTCTATGTCGCCTGTTCTGGCCCCTGGTAGGCATTTAACTATGGTCCCTGGTTTCTTTAGTGCCACATTTCTCATTATGGAGCTGCCAATAATTAAGGTCGGCTCCTCGGCGAGATTGTCGCTCAGAGGGGAACATTTATTAGAAACGCAGATGGGTTGGTGGTGATCTGGGGTCTGTAATCTAGAGCTATGCTTCCTACGAACTGTCACCCAGCCAGCCTGGTTACCAGGCTGCTCGGGTGCTACTGCTTTAGGTTCGCTACGTGAAGTTACTCTATGCGGCTCCGCGCTAGCAAAAGAGCGGCTATCAGCTGGTTTTTCAACAGCACGGAGCCGGGTCTCCAATTCTGACACCCTCGCCTCCAAAGCTACAAAAACACTACATTTATTACATGTACCATCATCACTAAAGGAGGCAGAGGAATAACTGAACATCTGACACAGAGAGCAGCAGATAGGAGACTTAGTCAGACACGGAGAAGCCATTATGAGGCTAAGGCTTGGCTAGCGCTAGGCTAACGCTAGGCTAAAGCTAGGCTAACGCCCTATTATCACGCCAAAGAACAAACCGTGTGAAACACGAGGAGTTCCCAAACGTGATGAGCAGCCACAGACAATGTTTTAAAAGTGCTTATGTTTGGAAACAGATGTTACAGCAAAGAGGTTTAAAGATAAAAAGCGAGAGAGCCTGGAGCAAAGCTCCGTCGTTCACACAGCAACAACAGGAAGTGACACAATACGCCTTACCGCAAACAGGAAGTCCTTCCTGTTACCTATTGTGGTAACTCTGGCTTGGATGATTTTAAGATCATTTAAAATACTTATTTGCTTCACTGCTTTGCTGTTATCCCCTACTTATATTTTTCTTTCAGGCTAAACAGAATTATAATGAATTAAATGAATGAATGCTGTGGGGTAATTCTGTTTAATGATCTTTCAGCCACCGTTCACTTCCAGCATTCTGCAGAGTTGGTCCAGCTCCTGTCAGCATTAAACATTAACTACACACTTCAGGTAAATACCTGCCTGCTGCTCTGTGAGTGAAGGTCATTTCATGTATCTAACAAAAGCACATATTTATTATGCTCTTTTGTTTTGCTTTGATTTAAAGGCTCCTTTAAATTAAATATGGTCTTTCTGACTTGCTGCCTAGATTTTCCCGGACGAAGGGCACGATATCATCAGCATAAAGAGTCAGCGCTACATGCAGAACTCGGTGCTGAGCTTCTTCAGGCGCTGCTTTGAGGAGGAGACGGCCGTCGTCATGGAAACGTCCAAAGAAGATGACTGAGGAGGCGTCCATGTTTCCCTAAAGGGCTGCTCTCTTTACATCCCTTCTGTCATGATCTCACTCAAACACACCTACCGTAGGGAAGATTAGCGCTCCATTTTAGCACAAATAACCAAATGTGAACTTTTTACAGACGGCCGTCATCCTGTGAGCATAATGTCTGCTGACGAGACAAAATCCACTGAATTTCACCACAATTAGAGGACATGACCACCGTACAGCTGCTGCAGGTGCCTTTACTTCACTAAAGTTATTATTATTTATTGCTGGGACATGAAGAATCTGAACATTTTAAATCTGTGTGACATATTATCAGGCGTGAGATTACACAGAGGAGAAGTCAGAGAAAAGGAAGTTCCTGCTTTGGTTTTAATGCCATCAAACTGACTTTATTTAAGATGTAGACGCACCCATCAGGCCTTTTCTGACCAATTTACAGCTTTCTATGAGGTCTCAGCTGCTGCTTTAGACTTTTTTCCCTTGAAGATGAAAAAACGTGTTGCTGAAAATGGAGAAATTACGAGATTATCCTGGTTTATGGATCAAATCTGTCCCTAACCTTTGTCTGATTTCTGTGAAGCTCAGAAAAGGTCTTTCCTGCTGGTGGATGTCTTCACAGACAAATACTGTGGGAGTCCTTAGCTTTGATGCGTTTAACTTTTTCTTTTAAATCAGATTATTTTTCACCAGTCTAAACCCATCTTTGGCCATTTATCAGTCCGGCTCTCGTATGATCAGACTGTTTGACATTTGATTATAATCTGAGGTGATTCCTTGAAGCATCATTAATGCTGTGTTTTAATCATGAAATCCTGTAATGTGAAAATGCTTTAAAAATAAAAGATGGAGGTTGTTCTGTGAACAGTTTGTTCTCTACTGTATGGCAACCACAGTCATTTATGGAGATAATCCATGTTTTGGATCATGGTTCTGTGATCAGATATCCTAGTTTATATTACAGTTCAGTCATGGTTACAAGTTCAGTAACATTTCATAACACATGCTTATTATCAGCGTATCATCATGAGGCATCGTGGTGGCAGGTCATCAGCTCAGGTGAAGCTGTGAAGGAGTCCACCTGAAGTCCACCTGAAGTCCACCTGAGGACCTGAGGAGCAGAGGAGATGTGCTCGTTGTCCTCCAGCATCACTTTAACTGCTTCACAGGCAGAGAAGACCTCCAGGGGAGTCATGCTGCTGCAGGACCATCTCTGCAGCAGCATGAGGCCGCCGGGGCAGAGCTTGTTCAGATTTGGCAGCAGGTACAGCACGGTGGAGCAGTTGGCTGCTCTGCTGCCTTGCTGCCAGAAGGTCCTGGGTTTGAATCCCTCAGTCATGGAGTTTGTGTGGTTTCTGTGTGTGTGGTTGTTTTTCCTGTGCTGCCACAGTCTGCATGTTCAATCTGATTATTTCAGCTCAGAAGATTATGTTTTCAATAAGCTACAGCGATATTTTTATCCAATGTGTTTTATACTTATTTACCACTTCCACAGATTGTAAAGTGGTTCTGTGGGCAGATGTCCAACTTGTCATGCAGCATATCATATGTGGCATAATCACTGAATTAATATACAGCTTAGCTGCTTAGAGTCAAATTATCTCTATGTCTGAAATAGTTTAAAATTAACTTTTATTCTTTTCTTTATATGCTGCTTAAAACCAAGTTGAAACAATAACAATACCCAAATATTTAAATTCATGCACCATTTCAAGTTCCTCCCAAAATCTATCCGTCTTTTTAAAGATTTTCTTCACCGTTTAGTTGTGGAGCTCCGGTTCTCTGTCGTTCCCCGTGGTTCTCTGTGGTTCAGCTCATCCACCTCAGTTGTCCTAAAACTTGTTGCCTGTTGGTGTCTGACAGTGTTCTGGTGTCTGGTTGCTGCCTTGGTTAGACGTTAGTCAGACGTTAGTCAGACGTTAATTAGACGTTAGTCATGAAGTAACAGTCAGTGCTGGTAGTTTAGGGTTCCTGGAGCCCGAGGTTCTGCAGAACTACAGCTTTGGAGTTTCCCGGCTTTTCTTAACGATGTCCAGCTTCTCATGAAAAGTCTGTCCTGAAAAAGGTTTTAACAATAAATCAGCAAACTAATTTATTGCTGCTGTTTCAGCCGCTGTGGGTTGATCTAAAATCAAACTTTGGTTCTGCTGGAGCAGCAGATGAAGCTTTAATATAAATAATAGTTTACCAGCTCTGACTGTCCAATCAAACGGTGCGAATGCGTTGATGTCACCACACACCTGCTAGAAGAAAGTATTCATGGTGAAAATATAATTAACAGCAATGACTGATTGAGATATTTCAGCCTTCCAGGCCCTGATGGTTACATCAATGACTTTAAAAAAGCCGTTAAACATTATTGTTCTTGTAAAAAAATACATTCATGCTTAAAAATACTGAATCTACGGGTTGTTACAATATAAAATAGTAAATAATATAAACATAAAAACGGTAATAAAATGAATTTAGATTATCCAACCGAAACAGAGGATACACTAACATGTATTTATATATATTTCTATTTTCCATAGAGGTAAAAGCAGCTTCCCTGAGCTGATCCAGGTATAATAAAAGGCTCCATGAACTATTTAATTATTATACACCAGTTGTTTTACTCAGATTCCACTTTTCCATTCTAACCACATTTATTAACCCAAACTGTGTGTAATTATGAATTAAATGAACGATAATTCACCAAGTCGGTCTGCAGCCCTGATGAAGGTGAGGAAAAAGCAAACATTGAGTTATTTGGATGATCTGGCATCATTATTAATGCAACAGATGGATTAAGATGGAAACTTCAGCACTGATCAATATTCTAATGTTCACATGTGCTGCTAATTAACAATTAATGAATTATTCAATAATTTATCCAGGGAGGTAACAGATTTAAAGAATAAGTGAAAGGCAGATGGAAGCAGGAACACATGTGGGATAAATAAAAATAAGAATAAGAGCCGGTGGATTACAGAATAAGAAATATATTTTACAGTTATTAAAAGTGACATTCTATGGTGAAGCATCTGAGTAGGGTGGCTTTAAAAAAACCTGTATGTATATTTTATATTTATGCATAACAGCAACAGATTATTAACAAGAATACTGGTGGTGATGTGAAAAGGTGTTTGGTTTGTGGCGAGCAGCGATGGAAGTTTAACGTCTGCTGGGAGGAAGGATCTGTGACTCTGGGTGTTCCCCAGTCAGACACTTCAGCTTCAGTTGGTTATCCTCCAACCTGTTAGCTCTGTGAATCCAGGTGAGCTTTTCCAGCCAGGAAGAGGGTCATTAGTTGGTAATTTTGCTCAAAAATCAGGAAAAAGGTCTGATTTGTTGCACAATAAGCAGATTTAATTATAAACTAGCTCCATATTTAGCCGGTCTTCATAATTAACTTCTACTGGTCATCAGGAAGAAAACCTTCAGGATACTCCTTTTTTATTTTAGCTCAAACCGTCAGACTTAATTATTTCCTAAATATATTTAACTATAAAAACCTGTTTTCCTTTCTGCTGAGTCAGCAAATCAAAGATAATTTTAAACCTAATAATGTGGAAATGACCGTTAAAGCCCATCCAGGTCTTCTTGTCTCTGAGCTGCAGTTTCCAGTTTTCACGTTGCTGATCTTCTCCAGTTTGGTCCAAAATGTTTATTTCCATCAAACCCACAAAATGTTCCAAAGGACACAGGAAACGATCAAAGATGGCGCCCTCCGCAGGCCCAACTCGCTCCGCTTTTATTCTCTGGAGCTTTTAACTGGACGTTTCCAACGTCACAAATCAGAACCAAGCTTGACGGTTCTCACAGGTTTGTTGCTCTCTAAAGGAGGCCAGAGGTCCGGACTTTAACTAGGCCATTAGCGTTCCCATCATGGCGTCCAACCTGATTTAACTCCAGCTCGGTTCCTCCTGATCGCTGGATGATTTATTTGGTTTTCAGCCGCACACATCAGCATAACCCAGAGTTTCTTTCTGTTTTTCTTTATTAATAATCACTAGAGGACAGTCACAATAATCCCAGAATCAGAACCAGAACCCGTCCCTTCCCACTTTAAACAGCAACAAAAACAAGAACAAGCTTTACAAAATCCATCCTAAGAGGAAAATGAACCGCTGAAAGGAAACAACTGAATAAGAAATATACAAGAAATCCAGGAGAAATCAACCCATCCTCATAGACTAAACTTTCTATGAGAGGTGAAGTCTTAAAAATAGATTTATGTACACACTCTGCTGTATTGTACTGTACAAAATGTGGCAACTCTCGACATTTCCCTGTAGAAGGCATGCAAAGACCAGAACTGCCACTGAGACTCTTCCTCTGAATAATTCTCTGTTTTACTCGCAAACGTGTCGTCAGCCTGGCCCGAAGCTCCAGAACCGGATTTCCTGGTTTTAAACTGGAATGAAGGCGGAGAAGCTTTGCAGCGCGGCCCAGACCTGATTAAACGATTAAAGCGCACCATGATCTCTGCTTCCTGTTGTTTTAAAGCGGCTGCTGAGCTCTGGAGGGCCTGAGTTGGTCACGGGTTAAAGGGACAGTCTGGATTTTACTGGTTTGGGTTGTGGGGCGCGCTGACCTGGCTCGGTACCAGCAGCTGGAGCCGCTGTGGTTCTGCTGTCCTCTGACCAGCTGGACGTGATCTTTGACTTTTAATGACTAATAAACAGAGAGACGTGAAGATTAAAGCGTCTGTGGCAGTGGAAATGAGAAATCACAGCCTGGACCCGGCAGCTCGGCCCGCACCTACTCAGGTTTGTTATCTGGACCCGTTCTGACCCGTCCTGACCCGTTCTGACCCGTTCTGACCCGTTCTGACTTATTCTGACCCGTTCTGACCTGTTCTGACCTGTTCTGACCCGTTCTGACTTATTCTGACCTGTTCTGACCTGTTCTGACCCGTTCTGAGCCTCCAGGCCCGTCAGAGCAGAAGACGGCGTGTGATTGGCTGTCAGTCACCTGACGCTGCGTGTTCAGGTGTGCTGAGACTACGGAGGGTCCAGGTTAGCTGCTCTGATCACGGTTCTAAATGCAGTTTTTAACATCGGTTCTCAGCCCTTCACTAACGACCCAGAGGTTTCCTCCTGCTCTTCCTGTCTACTGTCGCCGCGTGCTTGCTGCAAAGCTAATGACCTGCTGCTCCAGGTGGAGTTTTTCCAGCCGGCAGGGAAGTTCCCTGTCTTGTAACTGGGATGGAGAACGTAACGGAACCGGTCTCTGTGGTTCTAGTGGCTGGTTCTGACCGGGTTCTCTTGTAAAAGTCCAGGAGATTAATTAATTTAAATCCTGCCTCTGACATCAGGGTGACAACATCAAACCTCACGGCTGTCCCTCAGCATCATCCAACAGGAGACGTTACTTCAACTGGTCCCGGTCCAAAACAGAGGTCGACCCAGTTCGCTGCTCACCTGGACAAAATCCACAGCGGCTCTAAATTTGGCTGATTGGATCCGGATCCTCTCGTCCGGGTCATGATCCGTATCTACTGACTGTAAAGGAGGTTCTGAACGTAACGCCGGCTCCATCATCAGCGATGCTGCCATGACGCTCCAGCAGCTCTCCTCCTCCAACACACCCGGTTCTGAAGGTCCGTCGGACCCGGCAGATGTGTGGTTCCTGCCAGTCATGGCGTTCTGCAGCTTTAACTTCCTAAAACCTGCGGCGGCGCCGATCTAAAGCTCGTTAGGCAGAAAAGGATCTTTACTGTTATTTAGGTCAGGGTTGAAATCAGGGAATTAAAACTATTTAAAGTTCAAAACAACAAAAAAATTAATTTTCCCTTTATATTCAACCTTCATAAACTACTTAAATGTAGAATAATGACAAATAAAACCTTAATATCATTTCAACATATTAATGGATAAAGATTTCTGTGAAGATTTACATCTGTGGCCCAACTGGAGAGTCTGTGGTTTATTATTATTATTATTATTATTATTATTATTATTATTATTATTAGCTGTCAGGGTCACTGCTGGTCTCTGTAGCTACAGGCTAAGTCGGACAGCTGAACTGGACCTTCGGTTCTGGAGCTGGACTCGTCTTCTCCTGTCGGACCATGCGGGTCAGAACGACACATTTAGGATTTGCTGCTTCAGTCCAGGAAACGTATTCTGGTCCATTTCTAGAATAAGGAAAGTAAAAGTCGAGGAGTGGCCCAGCCCGGTTCTGCGGGCCTTGAAGGTCCAACAGAACCTGCGTGGTTGGGTCTGCTGGAGCTCGCCCTCTGCAGGCGGAGCGTGGATGTGCTGCTGGGAAGGATGTACAGTGATGGAGTCGGTGCTGATGCTGAGGCCCGGCGCCGCCCAGAGACTCCCTGGGGGCGGGGCACCGGGTCGGGTCGGGTCGGGTGGCTGCAGTCTGAAGAACCTGGAACAAACGTAGGAAGTTTTCCGTGTGCTTTGCTGAGAACGTGAGCTTCCCAGGACTAGAAGAAGTTGGTGCTGGAGGCCCAGCGGTGTCTCTGTGGCGTCCTTCAACATATTTATACATTCACACAACAAAGTGCTCATCCAAACCGGAGGGAGTCCAGCAGCTCCGTCACTGCGTCCGTTTCTGGCTAAACACGCGGTCCAAACTCTGGAGGCTTGGAGGGATTCAGGGAACGCTTACTCCTCCTCCTCCTCCTCTTCGTCGGGCAGCGGCTGCAGCTCCTCCTTTAGACACTCCCTGTAGAAGCTGCTCAGCGTGGCGAACAGGTGCTGGCGGCTGGGCAGCGACAGGAAGTGGCCTTCGTCAGGGTAGATCTGAAGAGGAAAGCACAAACACGATTATTCTATGAGCTCACCAAGACCCTCGCTGCTGCCGGTCCGATCCGGTCCGATCCGATCCGGCACGGCTCTGATCGGTTCTGGCGTGTCCGCCTGCCAGCCCAAACGGACATCTTACTGAAAACGACCCTAACCGTCCAGGGCTGCTGATCCAGACTACCAGCCCGGTTGGTCCGGTACCAGCAGAACCATATGTTCTGGTGTGAGGGTGGTTCTTTCAGAATGACCCTCAGGCTGCACAGCTTGGTACCAACACCTGTCAGTGTGGAGGCTGGAGCTGAGTTGGTTCTGATTGGGTCATCAGACACACTGTGACGAAAACCGAGCTGCAGACGGCAGCCTCCATCAGGAGATACATTAGCCGATAAATTAGCTGATAAATTAGCCGATAAATCAGACGATACATCAGCCAATAAGTTAGCCAATAAATTAGCTGATACATTAGCCGATAAATTAGCCGATAAATGAGTCGATACATCAGCCGATAAATTAGTCAATAATTAGCTGATACATTAGCCGATGAATTAGCTGATAAAATAACTGATAAATCAGACGATAAATTAGCCGATAAATTAGCTGATAAATTAGCCGATAAATTAGTCGATAAATTAGCCGATACATTAGCCAATGAATTAGCTGATATATTAGCTGGTAAATTAGCCGATACATTAGCCGATAAATCAGCTGATAAATTAGCGGATAAATTAGCCGATACATCAGCCGATAAATTAGTCAATAATTAGCTGATACATTAGCCGATGAATTAGCTGATAAAATAACTGATAAATCAGACGATAAATTAGCCGATAAATCAGCTGATAAATTAGCGGATAAATTAGCCGATACATCAGCCGATAAATTAGTCAATAATTAGCTGATACATTAGCCGATGAATTAGCTGATAAAATAACTGATAAATCAGACGATAAATTAGTCGATAAATCAGCCGATAAATCAGCCGATAAATTAGCTGATAAATGAGTCTATAAATTAGCCGATACATCAGCCGATAAATCAGCCGATAAATCAGCCGATAAATTAGCCGATAAATTAGCCGACAAATTAGTAAATAAATTAGCCGATACAATAGCCGATAAATTAGCTGATAAATTAGTCTATAAATTTGCGGATAAATCAGCCGATAAATTAGCCGATAAACGAGTCGATAAATCAGCTGATAAATTAGCCGATAAATCAGACGATAAATTAGCTGATAAATTAGCTGATAAATTAGCCGATAAATCAGACGATAAATTAGCCGATAAATTAGCTGATAAATTAGCCGATAAATCAGACGATAAATTAGCCGATAAATCAGCTGATAAATTAGTCAATAAATTAGCCGATAAATTAGCTGATACATCAGGCGATAAATCAGACGATAAATTAGCCGATAAATTAGCCGATACATTAGCCGATAAATTAGCCGACACATCAGCCGATAAATTAGCCGATAAATTAGCCTAAGTGCTGCACCTTTACAGGCTCATCGTTTTCTCCATAGAAACAACAGATGTATAAAACCAGGCGGGTCAGAAGCGTTTCCCTACAGAACCTCCAGAGCAGCAGGGTGATGGAAGAAAGCCGGTGCGTACCTGCATGGAGTAGTTGGCTCCCACTTTCACCAGGTTCTTGACGAGCTCAGCAGTGTGCTGGAAGTGAATGTTGGCTGAAAGAAAGGAAACAAGTCAGCAAAACTCAGCCTGAATCCTAATCAGGAGAAAAAAACACAGACCAGCAGACTCTGCCTCCACAAATCCCACATGCATGATTCATCAGCAGCGTTTCTCCTCAGGATATCCCAGCATCAATTTAGATTAGCAGCTTTTCTTTCATCTGCTGATTAGAAGCTGGTTCCCTCATCACTTTTCAGGATTGTGAGCCTCTTTGTTCTCGGCTGCTGCACATTGTTTTTATTTCAGCGCAGATTACTGTTGTCTCACCGTCTGCTGTGGCGTGCACCAGCATCAGCGTCTGCTCCCGGAGAGCCTGGGCGTTCTGCAGCAGGCTGGAGAACTGGAGGCAGAGCAGAGGCAGGAGATACCGGGTCAGGACCGGGTCAGGACCGGGTCAGGACAGATGTGAAAAATAAGCTGCAGCCTTCAGAACGCCTCACTGTGACGAGGAGCAGAAAACTCACCTGGTACCTGCTGTCGTCCCGTAACGGCATGCCCAGGTAGCGCTCAGAGAACGCCGACGCTGCAGATGACAAATGATGGAGCGTAAAGGATGCTTCAGCTTCAGCTCATTCAGCAGCAAATAACAGCTTTACTCTGATTCTGAGTGACGTTCTAAAGCTCGTATTAACGTTAACTACTCAGTTTTATCCATTTGTTGGACAAATAAGGTTTCATTTATACACAATAGTTATTGTTTGACTTCTCTAGCTGAATAGCTAAAGGCTGATGGAGCGATTAACTTCACCTGGTCTGAAAGCACAAAATCTGTTTGGATTTTATCTGAAGATATTAATATTTCCTGTGCAGATAAGCTTGTTGCTCTAAAGAAAGACTCATTGCTGATGTCTCTCCATCCTGGCGTGGACTGAAGCTGTTTGGTCCAGAGCAGCAGACGGCCAGAGCTCCTGACTGCTTCATCATCAGTTAAACCAGTAAAAGCTGAGCTGTCTGTGGCCATGAAGTCGTTTTCTGAGGGTTTCTGCTCACCGTAGAGTTTCCAGTCTGTCACCGGCGAAACGGCGCCGGCGCATTTGAAGAGGCCGTCAGTGGACCTGAGCATCATCAGCGTCAGGTAGGCTCCGTAACCCTGGAGAGGAGAAGAGTCTGAGAACTGCTGGCTCCATCATGCAGTAAAACAGCTTCTCCACTGCTTACCTTTCCAAACACGGCTATCCGTGTCCGGTCTATGTACGGAAACTTCATCATGTATCTGGAGGAAACACACATGATCAACGTGGAGAAGCTGGAACCAGGCGTCCTCTCTCACTTCTGCCCAACTTAAATAAACTGATTTTAATTTCACGTTATTCTCTTCTCAGTGATTAATTTATTCAGAAGCTGCAGGATGTTTAACATTCAGAATGTTAGTTTAGCTGCATTTCAGTTTCAGCTGACTGCAGCAGCTTGCAGTGAGAACAGGGACAGTGAAGCGGGACAGAACCAGTGGAACCGGGCCTGTGGGCTGCTGTGAACCCATCAGAACCAGAGCAGACACTCTGAGGGGACTCACTCCACCGCGGCGATCTGGTCCTGGACGTCCACCGTCCCCAGCCTCTGATGGACTTCCTGCAGGATCCTCTGGCCCTGGAAGCCGCTGCCCCGGCCGTCCAGGCGGGCCACGATGACGCTGTCAGAACTCACCAGCACCGAGTCCCAGCCCAGAGAGAAGCGGTCGCTCACAGCCTGGCCACCGGGGGCGCTGTCACTGCACCCAGAGCACACAGCTTTGGTCAGAGGGGTGGATTAAGGTTCAAAGGTCACAGCTAGAGTCGGACGCCCTGAGCCTGAAATCTGCTGTGATCCACCAGGGAAGTCTTTCCCGTTAACTACCGCATGTTTCTGACTGTAAGTCAGGTGTGACTTATAGATTAATTTTAAATGGTAAATCATACTGACCAACATGAACCAAGGAGTAAACATTACCGTCTATATCCACAAGAGGGCGCTCTAGGCCTGAGAAAACTATATGCAGCCCTTGCACCATTTAAAAATGAATTAAAACATTATAAACAACTGAACACATGTACATATGTTGTTTTCCTGTTTCGTCTGTATTCACGCAGCAGAGCTGAGGAATATATTAGAGCTGCATATTAGGCTGTATGTGAAGCTAATAGCAGCTAGCACTAGCTTACAGCTCTGATGTTACAACTTCGCTGATGAACATCCGCTTTATGTTGCTCTGAAACATCCATGTCGTACTGTTAGCTTAGCACGTAGCACCGTTACGCTCACGGTGTGATTTCAGCGTAATTAGACTGAAATACTCTGACCAGAACTTTCCTGGTTGGCATTTTTTAGCTTTTTATGCTAATTTACTCCATCCATCCTGCCAGGTGTGTTCCAGGTTATTCAGCAGGTTGTGGATGAAGCTGATGATTGAATAAATTGCCTTAACAGATTAAATGTCAGCTTTTAGTCTTTGATTGTGTGAAATAAATGGCTAAATAAATGTTTATAGTCCGGTGTAACTTATATATGTTTTTTCCCTCTTTATGATGCATTTTTTGACTGATGCGATTTATAATCCGGAACGATTTATAATCCGAAACATACGATCATTTATGGACTCCTAAATGGCTTCAGAGTAAAAGCTTTAAACTGTAAATAAACAATTTAAAGTAATCTCAGAAGGACTTAATAAGAAAAAACAAAGTCATGCGACATGCAGGGTTTATCAGGAATTTAAACGAGCTCTAATGAATCCTGATGTTGCTCAAACGTCTTCAGTTTCCTAAAAGCGTTAAATGAGCCGGACGTCGTTTATCGTGTCGAGTTTCTTCAGCCTGAGACATCTCAGCAGTCGTAGTCAATAAATCAGGTTCTGGTTCTGTTGAGGCCCGTCTGTTAGGCTAAAGAACCTTTGGAACATCATTAAACAGTTAATAAACATATCATTTATTAAGCCCATATCTCTATGAAAATGCGTTTTCTTGCTCTGTTTTATTCTGATCTTTAACGTTGTGTTTTAATGGAAGCCAAAAAAATCATCACCAGAAATAAAAGCCTGAAAACATCAGTTTAGTTCTATTTAATAAAAAATATGATTTTTATTTAGTGGCATCAGTGAATTAAATGATCAATAATATTCTCATTTATTAATTATGACTGTATTTATTACTCAATCTGAGAATATCTGCTGATTAGAAGTTAATGAAAACATCTGTTTCTGCATGAATATGAAGGCTGGATGCTGCAGATATTATGAATAAAACAGATAAAGTGTCATTGAGACGGTGATGATGACATCATGGTCTACTCACATCATCAGCAGCAGGCCGTAGTGACGGGACTCTGAGAAGTCCAGCGGATAAGAAATCTGCAGCGGTAGATCTGAGAAGACGGAGAAAAGGCTTTAAGCTGCGGTTCCTGCGTTTATCTGCAGGAGAACATCAAGTCGTCCCTCTCACCAAAGTGTTCTACTGGAACGGTTCTGTAGTCCGTCAGCTGGATCCGCTTGTACTTCAGAACCGCCTTCAGCAGCGAGTTGTTCTCCAGGATGTAGTAATCTGGGAAGAAGATGGAGATAGAAGACGTGTCAGGGTTCTGGAGCATGATGGCGGCTCCTTCAGTGGACCAGAGAACATCTACTGCTTCTCTCCACATAAAGAACCAGAGCATGAGGCCGGGTTCCTGCAGCGTTCCTGATGGAGACCCAAACCAACAGACAAGCTCAGTGATTGGCCGGCTGTCTGCAGCACCGCCGCTGATGACTGGAGGCGTTGAAGCCGTCCTGGATGCTGAGACGTCACGCTACGCTACGCTACGCTACGCAGGAAGCTAACGGCTAACGAGGAAGACGAGGAAGAAGACGAGGAAGACGAGGAGGAGGAGGCCAGACCTGGACTTCCTGAAGGGGATGGAGGTTTCTCTGAAACCTGAAACCAGACTGGACCGGTTCTGGCCGTGGTGCCGACCTCCTTACCGGTCCTGCTTAAGGAGAAAGGTTCTGGATGGTTTCCCTCGCTGAATGGACCCAATAAGGCTGAACCAGCTAGAAATGGTTTCAGAACCAAAACAATGCTGGAGCCATCAGGTTTCTACTGCTCCCCCCTCCCCCACATATTGCTGCACACCGCCTGGACGACTGGGTGTGAAGGACGGCGCCGTAAGTTCTGCTCTAGCAGGAAATCTTGAAGCTCTCGGGTTTTGGACCAGAACAAAGATCCAGAACTGCAGCAGTTCCGCCTCTGAAAGCATTTAGCCCAAACCCAATGAAGCTTCTGCAGTGGCCTAGTCAAAGTCTGGGTTTACACCAGTGGAGATGCTGCAGGCTGTCCGTCCAAACCACCGAGTCAGAGCGGGTCCGGTAAAGACTCAGAACCCGGTACCGGCTGTAGCCGGGTCAGCTTCAGAGGGTTAAAACTTTCCACGGCAGGTTTGGATCATTTTATCTCCTGATAGATGAAACCGACCAATGAAAACCCTGAAAAACGGTCCGTGTTGTTCAGATTGGTCCATCTGAAGGGTTCTATCACCAGAACCACAAAGTCAGCCCCCGGTTCCCCCGGTTCCACCAGAACATGGACCGGCCCGTTTCCCCCCCCCCACTTACTTGAGTTATTGAGGCTGTGTAAGATGACGGTCGGCGCTCCTGGACCTGAGAGAGGAAAACATAAAACGGACCCGGTCAGAACCTCTTTAGTCCTTCCTGTCAGACCAGAACCTCTGAACGCTCCCCGTCCGTCCCGGTTCTTTAATCCCTCTGTGGATCAGAACCACCAGGTTCTATTGTTTGGGCTGTAGAACTAAGTAGCGTCTTAAAGCAGCTGTCCGGTTCCAGTAAGAGTTAATTTCAAAGTTCTGATCCGATGAATGAATGTAGAACTTGTCTAGAACTGAAAGGTCCGATCTTGACCCGTAAGCTGAAGTTCAGCTCAGTTTGAACATTTCTTCTGTTCTGGTTTCTGTTCTGTTGGGCCGGTGCTGATCCGGCACCACAAAGGTTCAGTCACTGTAGGTGAGAGCAGTGACTGAAGGTCCGAGGTACCGGACAGAACCTACAGGGACCTACCGGAACCAGGGAGGGTTCTGCACTGGACCGGATAGAGAACTTTGATCAGGGAGACTAGTCATAGTAGTAGAACCAGGAGGAATGGACCGATGACGGGGAGGGTTCTGTTGCATGGGCTCACCCCGGTTCCGGACGTTCAGAACCTGGCTGCAGAACCTGGCTGCAGAACCTGGCTGCAGAACCTGGGTGTTCTGACGTACCTTTGCAGTGGAGCAGAACGTGCTGGGTGGACGGGCTGATGTCGGCGCTGAAGTACAGGCAGTGGGCTTTGCTGAGCTCACAGGTGAGACACCTTCGTGGGAACAGACCCACAGTTTTAACGCTGAGGAGAGGAAGACACAGAACATCTGATCAGAACCGTCATTCTGGACCCGCTGGGCCCGTTGGGTCACAGCAGAACCACCACTGACACACTCTGATCTGATGCCTGTTAACGTTTCCGGTGTCAAAGATAGAAATACTGAAAACTTAGAAATAACTCAGAACCATAAGATTCTGAAAGGTGGTCCGGTCTTTTATCCAACAGAACCATAACAGAACCATGAATGAGGACCGTGGAGTAGAAGACACCATCTGTCATCTGGACAGGGTTCTCTGAGTTCTGCAGAACATTTAACCTAATTCAGCCTGATTCAGGTCATCAGGAGAACCACAGGGTACGCTGCTCGCCTCAGAACCTTTCACTTACATTATAGGTCTTAGAATAATGATAATAAACATAGTTCTAGATTCTGGTACCGGTTCCAGGACCGGTTCATGATCATTTAGCCTCATAAATCCCACACATGAGGAATTCACGCCGCCTCCTTGTTGCTGTGTAACCTAACCTTTAAATCATTTAATAAATCACCTTAATCACTCTAAATAATAACGAATATCTTCTAAACTGGACTAGACGTGTTTTTAGCAGTTTTTAGTTCTTGTGTTGCCAATAAAAATAAAACCTGAACTGGAGGCAGAATAAAAAAAGACAAACCTGTAAAGCTGCCGTCTTCGTGGCGACCCCTCTGTACTCAGGAAATAACTACAAAGAGTAAAGACATTCAATAATAACTATAAAGATTAAAGACAGTAATGAATAAATATAAAGATTAGACATTAAATAATAAATATAAAGATTAAAGACATTAAATAATAAATATAAATATTAGACATTAAAGAATAAATATAAATATTAGGCATTAAAGAATAAATATAAGGAATAAAGACATTAAATAATAAATATAAAGATAAAAGATATTAAAGGATAACTATAAAGAGTAAAGATATTAAAGAATAAATATAAAGATTAGACATTAAATAATGACTATAAACATTAAAGACATTAAAGAATGACCATAAAGATTAAAGATATTAAATAATAAATATAAAGATTAAAGACATTAAAGAATAAATATAAAGATTAAAGACATTAATGAATAAATATAAAGAGTAAAGACATTAAATAATAAATATAAAGACATTAAAGGATAAATATAAAGATTAGACATTAAATAATAACTATACAGATTAAAAACATTAAAGGATAAATATAAAGATTAAATCAGCAGCAACAGACACGGTGCATTAATGCTGTTAATCATCTTTGTTCTGTGGTTCTGGTTCCCTCTCTCTGGTTCAGCTGTAACAGAACCAGTGAAGTTCTGCTCTAACTGGATGTACTGGGTTCTGCTGCAGGTTCTGAACGTGTGCTTCAGCTGTGGAAGCGGTACCGGTCCAGACTCACAGGTCATCGGTGTTCTCGTCGTAGGCCAGGATCCGGGTCACCTCCCAGTTACCTGAGGTCAGGTGTCGCACCTCGTTCTGATCCGCTCTGAACTGGAACAAGCAGAGCACAGGTTCTGTTGGGAACAGGAGAACCCTGCATGCGGTACCGCTGACATCCCAGAACCAGAACATCGGGCCGACTTCATGGACCTCTGAGGCCTGAATGACGTCCACCTGTGTGGAGCGCCGTGTGGGCGGAGCCTCACCTGTGTGGTGAACATGGCGATGTGATGAAACTCTCCCCGTCCTCCCTGTTTCACCGGCACCGTCAGAAAGAATCGGTTCCCGTCCTTGGAGAACACGGGTTCCTGGTTCTGTGGAGAGAGAACCTGAATGAGGCGTAGTGCTGAAGCTGGCGGGGAGACGGCCTCCACGCTGAAAACACCTCTGAGCATGAAAGCTGCAGGTGACTGACGGACTCAGAGGACGCTGATGAGGAGCAAAGAGCCGCAGAACGATGAAGATAGCAGCTCGCTACTGAAATAAACTGGACCGAGTTCTCCATTAAAATATGGAGTCAAGCTATTTCCTTCTGGATAATTTTCACCTAAACTAGTGCACTCTCACATCTCCCACAGGTGCTGGGTCCCAGGTATTAAGTGTTCACTTATATACAGAAAGGCTATAATTTATTTATTTACTTTCTTTCACTTTCTTTTTTCAAGTATCACATTACACATGTCAGCTTAAATAATAATACGTATGATTTAGCAATGGTATGAAGGTGTTACACGAGTGTATCTGTTGCTTTATGTCTGTTGGTTGTGCTGTTCTTCTTGTGTCTCTTTCCAGGTGATGGAGCAGACAGAGAACGTTTTATCACTCTCTCCCTTTTATCTCCTCTTTCTTTCACCTCTACTCTTTTTTTCTCTCTCTCACTTCTTGTTCTTCCTTTACTCTCCCATTGTAGTGTCCATATAATTTGAAATTCTCCCTGCATGAATCATAATAAAGCTATTTACATGCATAAATCAAGTAGAGCACTATGGCGAAAGCTGTTTGCTCCACTTGTAAAAGTAAAATCTGTCGAGATCTATCTGGCATTAAGATATCAATTTTTATTGCCATAGTGCTAGACAGGACACTGGAAGAATAAAAATATGGCGTCATGGTACAGATGGGAGCGGGTTCAAAGATCATTGGGTTTTCAGGACGTCTTCGTTCCTCCGTGATGTCAGAGAACAATTACAATATTTGATTAGGTTTTAAACTCTGAGGGTCGGAGCAGAACCAGGTCCATCAGCGCCCTGCAGAACCAAACCAGGAGGAGAACCAAAGCTCCAGAACTCCAGGGTTTGGTCAGTTTGACACAACGTGATGAAAGAACATCCTGGTGACTAGCAGCTGGTTTTCTAGCAGAGGAACTGAATAATGAGGAGAGGAGGCTCTGATATTTATGACTAGATAATTTCTGACTAGATTGTGAGCGGCTGAGACGCTTCTGTTATGATATATTTTTCTGGGATGAACCCGGACACAGCACGCACACACAGAGTCAGTTCTTATGAGTGAGTTTTATTGAATAGTTTGGAAGATGGAGGATGAGACCAGAGTCTTTCAACGGACGGAGGTGAAGGGTGTAGAAGCTGGCTGGCAGGAGGAGTGTGGAGAGACTGACCGGGAGGAACTCTGGAGCCGAGCACTGGAGAGCAGGACATCTGAGCAGAGCCGTGGAGCGCAGAGCATCAGAGCCGAGCAGAGCAGTGGCGAGCAGAACGTCAGAGCCGAGCAGAGGCGAGCAGAGCATCGGAGCCGAGCAGAGCATCAGAGCCGAGCAGAGGCGAGGCAGAACGTCAGAGTCGAGCAGTGGCGAGCAGATCATCAGAGCCGAGCAGAGGCGAGCAGAGCATCGGAGCCGAGCAGAGGCGAGCAGAACATCAGAGCCGAGTAGTGGAGCACAGGACGTCCGAGCCGTGCAGTGGAGGGCTGAACGTCCGAGCCGAGCGGTGGAGGTCTGAACGTCCGAGCCGAGCGGTGGAGGTCTGAACGTCTGAGCTGAATACTGGAGGAAACAAAACTGTCGGAAAGTCTATGGGCTGACTGTAACAAGACCAGGTGAACGGAGTCTTCAGGCTGACGGGTACAAACGGAGCTGACAAGAAAAACTGGCAGGGACTGAGCGGGAGTGAACGCTATGGACCGGCGACGGGAACAGAAAGAGGTGAGTCTGATAAAGCGGTGGAAACAGGTGGAAGCAGTTGTGGGTTAATTGCAGCCTGCCAGGTGAAACTGATCAGGCTGCGCAGGAACAAGAGAGAGGGAGAGAGGCTCAGCATGCAGCCAATAAGCTGCATCCTGACAGTACCCCCCCCCCAAGGCCGGACACCGGACGGCCCAGAATCCCCACGCCGGGCGGGTGGAGGGGGCCCAGGAAGGCGGGCAAGAGTCGAAACCGAACACTGAGGGACCAAAGAGCCTGCAAACACAAAAGGGGCCAGAGAATACGGGGAACCAAAGGGGCCAGAGAACACGGGGAACCAAGGAGCAAGAGAACACTGATGTGCCAAAGCACAATCAGGGGGCGGCACATCAGGGAAAGGCACGAACGCTTGACTGCGCCGGGGGAAAAAGCGAGTGCTTGACAGCGCTGGGGAAAGAGCGAGCGCAACACAGCGCCAAAGGGAAGGAACGGGCGCAACACAGCGCCAAACGGGAAGGAACGGGCGCAACACAGCGCCAAACGGGAAGGAACGGGCGCAACACAACGCCAAAAGGGAAGGAACGGGCGTACACAACGCCAAAAGGGAAGGATCGGGCGTATGGAAACGCCAAAAGGGAAGGAACGGGCGTATGGAAACGCCAAAAGGGAAGGATCGGGCGTATGGAAACGCCAAGGGGAAGGAACGGGCGTATGGAAACGCCAAAAGGGAAGGAACGGGCGTATGGAAACGCCAAGGGGAAGGAACGGGCGTATGGAAACGCCAAGGGCAAGGAACGGGCGTGTGGAAACGCCAAGGAGAAACAACGCCGAAGCGTGAGAGGAGCGCTGGGGCCCAAGGGGCGAGATCGCCGGGGCGTGAGGGAAACGCCGAGGCGAAACGGACGCATGACAGCGTCAAGGGGAAAATATAGGCGTACGAAAACGCCAAGAGGGAAGAACGGACGTACTTAACGCCAAAGGAAAAGAACGGGCGTACAAAACGCCAAGGGGAAAGAACGGGCGTACTTAACGCCAAAGGAAAGGAACGGGCGTACTTAACGCCAAAAGGGAAGGAACAAGCGTACTTAACGCCAAAGGGAAGGAACGGGCGTACTTAACGCCAAAGGGAAGGAACGGGCGTACTCAACGCCAAAGGGAAGGAACGGGCGTACTTAACGCCAAGGGGAAGGAACGGGCGTACGACAACGCCAGAGGGAAGGATAAGCGTACGACAACGCCAGAGGGAAGGATAAGCGTACGACAACGCCAGAGGGAAGAACAAGCGTACGACAACGCCAGAGGGAAGAACAGGCGTACGACAACGCCAGAGGGAAGAACAGGCGTACGACAACGCCAGAGGGAAGAATAAGCGTACGACAACGCCAGAGGGAAGAATAAGCGTACGACAACACCAAGGCTCAACAACTCCTGCTGGAACACGACTGGTGTACAGAAACGCCAGGGGAAAACCCGCCGGGGCGTGAGGGAAACACCGGGGCTTGGGGAAGAGAACGCTGGGGCGTGGGGAGAACGCCGGGGCGCCAGGAAGAAGAATGCCGGGGCGCAAAGGGAACGCCGGGGCACAAGGGAAACAGGAATATCTAAAACACCAGGGAACAAGAACGGAGGGCGTACTAACACGCCGAGGAACCGAGAAAAGAGGGCGTCCTAACACGCTGGGGAACCGAGAATCAGAGGGCGTCCTAACACGCCGGGGAACACTAAATCTAAACGCCAGGAAAACAAGACCTAAACACCAGGGAACTAGAGGGTGTGCTAGGCAGCAACAGGCCAAGTGCGCCAGAGGGCACAGACAGCGACTAAAGCACTGGAGGGCTCTGGCGGCGACCTGCGTGCGCTGGGCAGCGACAGGTTGGCGCACCAGAGGGCTCAGCCGGCGACATAGGGGCGCCGGAGGGCTCTGGCAGCGCCTAAACAAGGGAATAACAACAAGAGGGTGAGCTAGGCAGCAACAGGCCAGGCGCGCCAGAGGGCACAGACAGCGACTTAAGCACCGGAGGGCTCTGGCGGCGACCTGCGTGCACTGGGTGGTGACAGGCTGGCACACCAGAGGGCTCAGCCGGCGTCATAGGAGCGCCGGAGGGCTCTGGCGGCTACCTGCATGCACAGGGCAGCGACAGTCTGGCCCACCAGAGGGCTCAGCCGGCGACATGGGTGCGCCGGAGGGCTCTGACAGCGACCTGCATGCGCCTAAACAGGGGAACAACACAGAGACACTAGGGCAAGACAGAACAAAACAACTACGGAAGGGAACTAAACTAACCTAAACAGGGCAAAACATACAACGAAAACAGGAGAAGGGTGTAGGGACCTAGAAAGCGCAGGGCCCAAGAGAGCGCAGGGACCTTAAAGAGCGCTGGACACCATCCAACGCAGGAACCCATACAGCGCAGGAACCCATAAGGCGCAGGAACCCAGACACCTAAATACTAAGGGGGAAAAAAAAAAAAAAAAAAAAAAAAAAAAAAAAAAAAAACAAACAAAACTAAAATAAAGAAAAAACAAATACAGAACAAGACTAGAACTACCGGGCTAGGACAGAAACTACAGAGGCTAGACTGGAATTACAGGGGCTAGACAGGGACTACAGGGTCAAGACAGGGACTACAGAGCTAACGAAACTACAGGGTCTCAAACTGAAAAATCAAAACAAGACTAGTAAACTAGGAAAGGAACCAAAAAGCTAAAGCGAAACTATGAAACAAAGCAGAACCGGGAGATGAGGGCAAATACAGCTGAACTGATGAAAAACTAGATAACTAGAGCTAGAAATAACACAAACCAAAACAGGAAGTCTAAGGTAAAAAACTGGAACTCAAAAACAAAACTCAGAAAACTAACCTAAAAAATAGAACCGAACTGGATAAACAAAAGCTAAATAAAACTCTAATTCTCAAAAGCAACATAAATCCCAAAAAGTTCTAAGTAAACCAAAATCTAAGGTTGAGCCAAAACAAAAGAACAGAAGGTGGAAATAATTCTTCTAAAACAATAAAAAATATACAAAAAGACTAGAAATTAAAGCAGAACTAGAACACAACAAAACCTGAATAACTTTAAGAAATCTAAGAAACGTTAAGTAAATAAAAAATAACTCAAAAACCAGGACCCAAAAATAACTTTAAACAAAACAGAAACCAGGACGTGCTGGACAGCAAAGTCTTTGTATGCTGGGCAGCGGCAAAAGTCAACGCTGGGCAGCGACGACGAGGAGCGCCGTCTTTAACGGCTGCGCAGCGGAGGAGGCGGAACTTGCAAAAGACGAACCAGGAAACAGAGTCAGAAGCGGGGCGTCGCGGATGCGACCCCGGCAGACGAACCGGAAGCGTAACGTCGCAATCCAGCGACCATGGCGAAACAGAGGCAAGGCGTCGCCGCACGGCGACCCAGGCGAGGCGAGACGGAAGCGTGGCGTCGCAACTTTGCGACCCAGGCGAGACGAACCGGAGGCGAGGCAGATCCTACCAGCTTCTACACCAGGCTCTGTGCGTGCTCGGGTTCATCCCTAGGCCGGTCCATAATGTTATGATATATTTTTCTGGGATGAACCCGGACACAGCACGCACACACAGAGTCAGTTCTTATGAGTGAGTTTTATTGAATAGTTTGGAAGATGGAGGATGAGACCAGAGTCTTTCAACGGACGGAGGTGAAGGGTGTAGAAGCTGGCTGGCAGGAGGAGTGTGGAGAGACTGACCGGGAGGAACTCTGGAGCCGAGCACTGGAGAGCAGGACATTTGAGCAGAGCCGTGGAGCGCAGAGCATCAGAGCCGAGCAGAGCAGTGGCGAGCAGAACGTCAGAGCCGAGCAGAGGCGAGCAGAGCATCGGAGCCGAGCAGAGGCGAGCAGAACATCAGAGCCGAGTAGTGGAGCACAGGGCGTCCGAGCCGTGCAGTGGAGGGCTGAACGTCCGAGCCGAGCGGTGGAGGTCTGAACGTCTGAGCCGAACGATGGAGGTCTGAACGTCTGAGCCGTGCAGTGGAGGGCTGAACGTCCGAGCCGAGCGGTGGAGGTCTGAACGTCTGAGCCGAACGATGGAGGTCTGAACGTCCGAGCCGAGCGGTGGAGGTCTGAACGTCTGAGCCGAACGATGGAGGGCTGAACGTCCGAGCCGAGCGGTGGAGGTCTGAACGTCTGAGCCGTGCAGTGGAGGTCTGAACGTCTGAGCCGAGCGGTGGAGGTCTGAACGTCTGAGCCGAACGATGGAGGTCTGAACGTCTGAGCCGAGCGGTGGAGGTCTGAACGTCTGAGCCGAACGATGGAGGTCTGAACGTCTGAGCCGTGCAGTGGAGGGCTGAACGTCCGAGCCGAGCGGTGGAGGTCTGAACGTCTGAGCCGAACGATGGAGGTCTGAACGTCTGAGCCGAACGATGGAGGTCTGAACGTCTGAGCTGAATACTGGAGGAAACAAAACTGTCGGAAAGTCTATGGGCTGACTGTAACAAGACCAGGTGAACGGAGTCTTCAGGCTGACGGGTACAAACGGAGCTGACAAGAAAAACTGGCAGGGACTGAGCGGGAGTGAACGCTATGGACCGGCGACGGGAACAGAAAGAGGTGAGTCTGATAAAGCGGTGGGAACAGGTGGAAGCAGTTGTGGGTTAATTGCAGCCTGCCAGGTGAAACTGATCAGGCTGCGCAGGAACAAGAGAGAGGGAGAGAGGCTCAGCATGCAGCCAATAAGCTGCATCCTGACAGCTTCATGCATAGAAACAGCTTCTATGTTCCTCAGTGGCAGAAGTTTGGAGGTGTGAGGATGAGGATGAGAGGATGAAGGTTTACCTGCTTGGAGAGCCAGAGCTCGGAGCTTTCCTCGTGTCTCTGGAAATAAAGAGAACAAACTGAGCGTTACGTTTTTCCTCCTGCTTCCCAGCAGCGTTTCAAAAAATTACATCAGAAAAAACAAACAAGCGCTGTTTTTCTATACTGAGTGAAATATGTTGTGGTTCTGCAGTCAGAGGCTCATTTCCAGCCACATAATAAACCTCCTTCTGCTGTTTATTTCCAGCGGCCTCTGGGAAACACCACTTTCAGTCTGTTGTCGGGTTTAAAGCAGCGAGCAGCAGAAATGGGTTCTGGCAGCCAGGACCGGCCCGCTGCGTCCAGAACCCATCTCTGCTGCCGCTTGGCCGCCTCACGCCTTTGTTTGTGCACAAATCGAACAAATTCAGGAAACGCAGATCTGGAGAGCTTCCCGCTGAGCCCTGCAGTTCAGCTCCAGGGTTAAATATGCAGCGTGTCGTCCAAACACAGAGATTACTGAGAGAGTTGACTTTATGCTGCACTTTTTAAC
Organism: Fundulus heteroclitus; assembly: GCF_011125445.2. NCBI lineage: Eukaryota > Metazoa > Chordata > Actinopteri > Cyprinodontiformes > Fundulidae > Fundulus > Fundulus heteroclitus. The sequence goes on along the minus strand of NW_023396956.1, from coordinate 675,277 downwards.
CACAAACGTTGCTAAAACAACTAAAACCAGGCCAGCTGCATCAGAAACTGTTTGTTTCTACGGCAGCGCTCAGAGCCAGACATGAAAACCAGACGCAGCATCTATTTATACGTCAGCGCAAACAAAAGTCTTTAAACTTTAAGCTGACAGAGAGGTCAGGGGTCATATTCAGGCTGCACATCATCCAGTTTTAACAGTTCTAGGCCTAAAAGTGTCTCTAAAGTCTCTGAGTTAGTTTTCTAAATCAGCGTTAATGACGGGAGAACGTTCCCCGCCTCAGCGGTTCTGTTTCCTGATCCGACGCCGTCTTTCCTCTCCGTGTCAGAAGCAAAGCTTCACATCAGGAAAAGATCCAAAGTGCTTCATGGCACACGTAAAACATTAAAATGATAAAACCCTAAACAGACAGAATGTGTTAAAGCCAACAGGAGCAGAACCTGGAACCAGGAGGAGAACCATAAATCAGGAGGAGAACCATGAAGAATGTCTGAGGACCACTCATAACCACTGGAAGCACAAACAGGTTCTCCTTCAGACCCGTCCAGGTCCACATCCACCAGGACCCCAACAGCACCGCCTCATCATGGCAGCCGGGTGGTGGTTCCAAGTTCTCCAGGTTCCCCTAGATGTAACTCCAGGTTCTGCTCTTCTGCTGCAGACGGTTCTCTGTAGACCTGAGAACTCTTCTCCTGGTTCTCTAAGCATGAATCCACAGCACCGTGCTCCATCAGCTGGAACCCATCAGGATCAGCACCAACCGCTCCTTAACCAGCTCTGGACATCCGTCAGGTGGATCTGGATCAGACCAGGAGACCATCGGCTGAGAGCCCATCATGCCGTCCTGAAAACTGTAAAACTGCAGCCGAGGTCCAGAGGAAACCTCCCAGGAACCTGAAGGAGATCTTTAAAGGGTTACAGGACAGCCTGAGAAGAAGAGACCAGATCCAGACGTCTGAAGAAGCTTGTAGCAGGTGAGAAGACGCCACACCTGGAGGAACATCTGACTGTCTCCTCAGGGTGATCAGGTGGTCCTCCCTGGAGGAGGAGGACACCCTGGATCTGCTGCATGCTCTGCAGGAACCTGATGAGGAGCACGGCGCTCTGCTGCTCGGTGACGGACATGATGGTCAGCTTAAGGAGACGTGAAGCTGGAGGTGAGAGATCATGGAGGAGATCATGGAGGAGATCATGGAGGAGATCATGGAGGAGATCATGGAGGAGATCATGGAGGAGATCAACGAGGCGCTGATGATTCACTTTAATCATCTTCTGCTTCTCAGATAAAGCTTTTATCGCCACGTCAAACGTTGATATCTCTGCAGCGCAGGTTAAATATTCCTGAGCAGAGCAGATAAGGCGGTGTGATAAAAACGTTAATGAGAGCGGAGGAAAAGCTTCTGCTGGGTGAGAAGAAGCTTTTCCTCCTGCTGCTTCAGCTCAGAGACAACAGAAGACCATCTGTGGAAATGTTGCTTCTGTTTAGCTCTCTGCTGATTTTCACTGAGACAGAAGAACATGAACTGGAGAAGGAAAACATTTCACAACTAAAACGTGTATTTATGCCACGGTCTGAGAGAATACTCCATTCTGATTGGCTGCAGGGCGTCCCTCATAAAGACCATTGGTCCAATAGCCTGACTGATCTAAATTATGGCGCGGGCTCAAAGGCCAGCTGGTAACAGATTATTTAAAATAGTTCTCTCAGCTTCTGGTGAAAAACTTTTAACAGTGTCAAAACATATTAATATTAATAACTAATTTAATATATATTTATCTCTCTAAGTGACCATAGTAGAAGATCGTGTTCTTTAAGGTAATGTTCTTCTGAGAACGTACACCTCCTCTGGTTTTATCCCTCACACCAGAACCAGAACCCAGCAGAACCTCCTCTGGCTGCTGGTCTCCAGCAGCTCTGGACGTCTGCAGACTGACGTTCTCTCTAGAACATCTCCACCTCAGTCACACTGGATGGAGAACATCCAGGAACATCAGATTTCACACATTCTCAGTGAGATTTAAATCTGGACTTTGACTAGGCCGTTCATGCTCTGATCTAAACCATCCCATAATGCCTCTGGCTGCAGGTTCAAGCTGGTTCTCCTGCTGGAAGGAGAACCTTCAGCCAGGTCTCAGGTCTCCTGCAGCTTCTACCATGTTCTCCTTCAGGACGGTCCTGATTCATCTCCATCCATCCTCCACCTGAGCTGTGGGTCTCTGCAGCTCCTCCAGAGCCACCATGGTCCTCCTGCTTCTCTGATCAATGCTCTCCTGGTCCAGCCTGTCAGTCCAGGTGGACGTCCATGTCCTGGTAGGTCTGCAGGTGCTCCATCCTCTCTCCAGGTCCACATGATGATCAGAACTCTGGGAGGTTCTGTAGAACCTGACCTGCTGGAAACTGGACCAGAACCTTCTGCTGGATTCCTTGGTGTCCATGATGCTGGATGTTCTCTAGAGAACCTCAGAGGAACAGAACCAGAACCTCTGCAGATTAAAGAACACCCAGCTGGGCTCTGGCTGCTGATCAGGTGACCGTTGAAGGTTTAAATTGATTTTACTTTTCCTAAACCGTAGATTTGTAAACGTGAAACGCTGGAATCTTTTTCCTTCCACTTCATGGTTCTGATCCAGAACTTCATGGTTCTGGTCCAGAACTTCATGGTTCTGGTCCAGAACTTCATGGTTCTGGACCAGAACCATGAAGTTCTGGACCAGTTGGTGTCGGCGGTCACATGAAGTCCTGAGGAAATGTGAAACATCTGCAAACATCTGCCAGGCAGTGAATGCTGGTTCTAGAGATTCTGCTGGGACGGACCGTAACGCAGGCTCCGGTGGTGGTGTCACACACGGTCAGGATGGAGACGTTCTGGGCCCGGTTCAGCCAGCGCACCGCCGTCCTGGTCTTGCTGATCCACTTCACCATGGTCACATAATGTTCCCTGGAAGAAGAAGATCACTAGCATCAGGCTGCAGGTGCAGACCCAGAGGGAGAAACTAGCAGCTCTGGTTCTGGAGCGGCCCGGTTAGAGGCGCCACCTCTCTGGTCATCTGACATTTAAAACATCTGGGTGGTGAAAGTCTCACCGCAGCTTCAGCGTCTCTGGAGGCATCAGCTCCAGCGTGTGGGTCGGCCCGTAAATGTTCACGACGAAGAGCTTCACCACCGGGTTGGGCTGGCCGGCCTGCAGGACGAGAGGAGAAGGTTCAGAACCTGCAGCAGAACCTGCTGGATAAAACCCAGAGACCCGCCGCGGGCCTCAGGAGAGGCTGAGCCAGGAAACGTGGCTTAAAACCTTCTGGATCGTCTCACATCCAGTCTGTGTGGGGGAAGGAGGGACGTTCAGCAGAACGCTGCGAGCTGATTGGGCGAAGCGACGCCTACTGCCCGCCTACCAGCAGGTGCTTCCTGCTGTTCTATCAAAGCAGAAAAGGTGGATTCTGACCAATCAGACGTGACATCTATGTCCCGCCTTTAACCTTGATACTGCAACGTGATTGGCCCAAACCACTTTGGGTTCGTGCCCAAAGAATTGAGATTATTTATGATACAAAATGAATTCTCATGTGTTTTTGAACGCAGAATTCTGCTTGCAGCCAAGATTAAAACTCAGCTGCACATCTGAGAGCAGAGAGCAGCGACTGCTACGGCTGGTAAGGACCAACATTCACGTTTATCCAGATAAATATTAACAGTCCGTCCTAACTCTTGTTCTCTCCTTCCAGGTCTGAATCTGACGTTGATCTGAAAATCTTTTGGCTTTCAGAGTTTCTCCTGGGAGGAAAAATTAAGAGAAGAACTGGAGATATTTTAAACTCTATGTAACCTCTAGCCACGAGGGGCGCTAGACCTATTACCTCCAGGTTTAGCGCCCCTGCAGGCCACTGGCAGTACTGCACTGTCACTGAATTAAACAGTCTGCCTCCGTGTTTTGGAATCTGATAGCAGAGCAGTTTGGAGCAGCAGAGTGAGACGTTACTAAACACACTGCCACATTTACCTTCTAGATTAAATTCTAATCAGAGAACCAGAAACATGTCTGATCAGGTAAATGTGTTAATCTGTTCTGTTTTGCTGTTAACCGTAACCCAGAATGGTTTATGTGACTTAGAGCGCCATCAGAGACAGATGGGCCATGGGCGAGTTATTAAGAATGGCATAGGTACACAACAACTGCAGTACATGGACTGGAAAATAATTCAATCAACCTTAAATTATGTTAAATTTAAGGGTTAAAACTTACACAGAAGAAAACATTCAGATAAAACCAGATGTCCCACGTGGCTAAAAGCTGAGAGAGAAAACGTAAGTCCACCCTGTGATTAAAGCAGCTTCTACATCCTCATCACTGAGGAGGAACCTTCCTCCACTCTTCTCTCCAACGTTGCTTCAGATCATTGAGGCTCAGCTCTGAAGGTCCACAGATGGTCTGGAGGTGACTAGTTGCTACTCTGAGGTCATTACTGACATGTTTAGTTAAATAAATGATGACTGAGAGTAATATGATCTGAGGAGGATCTTTTTAATAATACACTTTATTATGTGAGCCATCAGAATTATGGCATGTATGGTTTTTATTGTGATGGTTACCTTGGGGTAGCGGTACTGCTTCTGTTTTGGGTACGTTGTGCCGGTGAAGCGAGGTAAAACCATGATGGGGACCTGAGTGTCGTTGAGGACCAGGAAGGCCAACCTCTCGCCATCAGGAGACCACCAGTGGGCCACGTGGTTCTGCAGGATCTCCTCTGTTCAACAAAAGCCTTCAGTTATTCTGGAGAATCAGCATTTAATGTCATTCCAAGCTCAAAGTCTCTAAATGTGTTTACTCTCTAGTACCTCAGCTGTACACGTTTAGAAATCATTTCCATCAGATTGATGGTTTTTAGTTAAAATATCTAACTTCAACAGTCTCTTGTTTTAAATGATTATACTTCATGCTGTTAAAAAGCATCCCAAATGTCATTTTATCATGAAAATACTCACTTTGCCACTAATGGGCGACTACACACTGAAGTAGAAGAAAACAGCTGCTCGTTTAAAAAAAAGGCAATCAATTCAGTTTTAATTTAGCACCAACCATCACTTATTGGTATCTAATTATACTTCATAAAATAATTAACGCTGAACCAGTTTTAGCAGCAGCTTTCATGTTTAGATTTAAAGTCAATCTGCTTCAGTCTTTTCTTCAGAGAAAGTGTAAATCTGAGGAAAAACACATAAATCGATTCCTCACAGCCAGAGGGGAGAAATCTGCACTAAACCAAACGTGATGAATATTTCATGAGTGTCTTTTATGCTAAAATATTCCTGTTTGTAACCAGCAGCCTTTGCAGCTAGCAAAGATGTTAGCGCTGACTGTATTTAACACCATGAGTTATTATTATCTGACGGGAACGTCTGACTGACACCAACAACCTCCCCCAGGATTTATTTGGATGAACCTGGTTCTGTTTCTATGGTCAGCACCTTCATACAGCCAATCAGCGAGGCCGTTGAAGATCACGCCTTCCTTTCCTGAAGACGTCAGCCGCAGGGAGTTGCTCTTCACGTGAGAGCGGTAGTAGATGTTGTTTTCAAATATGTAGAGCTGCACACATAGAGCACACAGTCACAACACTGATCTAAAGTAGACACTAAAAAATAACATCCAGTGGAAAAATGTCTTTTCTGGGACATTAACAGGTTGTCCATTAAGCAGCCAAATGTTAGAACATCTGGTTTACATCGTTTTAGGATGTTTTTATGTCAGGATTACATTTATTCACAGGGCTTAGAGGTTAGTAATGCTTTTATCATCTATATGAAAAATAAGGCTGAAGAGTGAATTATTAGATCAAGGACTTAATCACAGAACCACGAACTTAGGAAACCATCCAGGCCTGAAAGACTGATGTGAAACAGTACATGTCTGGTCCATGTGTAGTACATTCAATTCAGTTCAATTAAATTTTATTTCTATAACTAATCCATATCATCATCTCAAGTCTCTTTCCAGAGTCAGCCTCCATCAGATCCTCCAGGTTGGTGAGAAAGTTTCCTCTCTAAGGAAACCCAGCAGGTTGCATCAAGTCTCTCCAAGCAGCATTCACTCCTCCTGAAAGAGCGTAGAGCCACAGTGGACAGTCGTCTGCATTGTTGATGGCTTTGCAGCAATCCCTCATACTGAGCATGCATGAAGCGACAGTGGAGAGGAAAACTCCCCTTTAACAGGGAGGAGAACCTCCAGCAGAACCAGAACCAGGCTCAGTGTGAACGCTCATCTGCCTCCACCCACTGGGGCTTAGAGAAGACAGAGCAGAGACACAGAAAGCTCAGAAGCTCACATTGACCCAGGAGTACTTTCTATGTTAGAGAAGACAGAGCAGAGACACAGAAAGCACAGAAGCTCACATTGACCCAGGAGTACTTTCTATGTTAGAGAAGACAGAGCAGAGACACAGAAAGCACAGAAGCTCACATTGACCCAGGAGTACTTTCTATGTTAGATGGTAATAGAGGATGATCTGCCTCCCCTGATGATGTCACAGCTAACAGAACGCCAGACCAGGTGTACCTTCTATGAAGAGAAAAATGACAGAGTACAAAAAGTTAAAGCTAAAATAACAACAAACAATGCAGATTGGAGAGCAGTAGGAGAACTCAGCAGAGAGAGAGAAATAGACCCTGATGTCCTCCAGCAGCCTAAGCCTATAGCAGCATAACTATAGAGGTAGCTCAGGGTAACATGAGCCACTCTGACTAGAAGCTTTGTCACAAAGGAAAGTTTTAAGATTAGTCTTAAAAGTAGACGGGGTGTCTGCCTCACGGACCAAAACTGGGAGTTGGTTCCACAGGAGAGGAGCCTGATAGCTAAAGGATCTGCCTCCCATTCTACTTTTAGAGACTCTAGGAACCACCAGCAGACCTGCAGTCTGAGAGCGAAGTGCTCTGTTAGGAACATACGGGGTAATCAGAGCTCTGATATATGATGGAGCTTGATTATTAAGGGCTTTATACGTTAGAAGGAGAATTTTAAATTCTATTCTTGATTTAACAGGAAGCCAATGAAGGGAAGCTAAAATAGGAGAAATATGATCCCTTTGGTTGATTTAGTTTAGATTTCTTTTTCTGTTTGATATATTTATTTTTATTTAACCTTTATTTAACCAGGAAGTCCCTTGAGATTAAGATTTCTTTTTCGAGGGAGACCTGGCCAAGATGGCACACCAGTTAAAATACAAACAGAAGTACAACATAGATAAAATCTCACATAGAGGAAAAGACAGGTCACATAGGGCATTACATGACATTTTAACATGGCTTTAAATTCATTCAATGGGATTAGATAATTTAAATGGAGCAAGTTTTGTAAATTATTCCAAGACCATGGAGCAAAGTAAGAGAAGGATTTCTTCCCCAGCTCAGTAAAAACCATTGGAACCTGGTAAGAGCGCCACCTGGTGGAACGGAGATGAAAGTGACTGGAATTTAGCTTAAGGAGATTACATAAATATGCTGGCAGTTTACCCAACATGGCTTTGTATAAAAAAATATACAGATATACAAATGAAGTTGTCTACGTAGACTTAGTGATGGCCAACCTACCAGTTCATACAGCGTACAATGATGAGTACAGGAATAAGAATTAGTTAAGAAGCGCAGAGCACTATGGTACACGGAATCTAACAGGTGGAGAGTACTAGAGGCTATAAATTTAAGATTATTGTGGTAACTCTGGCTTGGATGATTTTAAGATCATTTTTGCACAGACATAAGTCCAGTATCTGAGGCCATGAGAATATCATTAGTGACCTTCACCAGAGCTGTTTCAGTGCTATGATGAGCTCTGAAGCCTGACTGAAACTCCTCAAGTAGGTCATTACTTTGTAAATGTTCACATAGTTGATTAGCAACTACTTTCTCAAGAATTTTAGATAAGAAAAGAAGATTAGATATAGGTCTGTAATTTATTAAGTCGGACGGTCCTCACGGATCAACGATCTTCAGCCTTATCGGTCCTCTTAACAGTATTTTTAAGGTCAAACTCTTTTTTAAGGGAGACTCCAAGCGAAACCTTGTTTTGCCGATCTTCTCCTGCTGAAGAAACACGTCAGGGGACTGGTGGGAGGGGCCAACGTTCTGCTCTCATCACACGTTCACCTCGCTCATGTTCATCATCACTGACCGCTGCCAACTATTCACAAACTTTTCAGACCATTCTAGTGACTTTTCTATTCAAACGTGACAAACAATGAAACTCACGATTGTTTCCTTTTTGTGTGAGACTTTGGCAACAAGTAAAGACGCCGACTGCTCTGGGTTTACGTCTTCATCAGCTGTCCGTCCCGCTTTAAAGTCAGCTTTAAAGTCTGTTTTATACTAAAACGAGTCACGCATGAGCAAAGCTTCCACTAGATGACACAGCAGAAGTAAATATATCATAAATCTTTAACGGCTAATGGTTTTTCTCTGAAGCACTGAAGCAGCCTCTCATTTTTGCAGCTCATCCACTGTGGGGGCCACTGCTATCTTTTGCTTAAAATTTATCATATAAAAATGTATAAATGTAGTTTGGATTCAGGTAAAAACATTATACCTTCATAATACTTGAAGTTCTTTTTTGTTTTGAGCATATTTAGAGTGTTTTTAATACTTTTTTTTGACTTGTAAATGTAGTTCTCTCTCCTACAACATACGTTTTATTCAAGATATAGTGTTTTAGCCTTTTTTATGTATAACATTATTTATATAATGTTTTTATTGCTCTATTTCTGTAAAAATGTTTATCTTGTGCTTTTATTTAGTTTGAATTTTATTTAGTTTGAATTTGTTCCAAATGTTAAAAAAAATGAACCAATCAGTGATAATTTTTTTTTTTTTTTACCATTTAGTTTGATTTAAAAAGTATTGATAATGGTACCAATAAAAGAGCGGAGCGATAAGGAGCATCGTTAAGCGTAGCAGCATCGATAAACGATCCCCATCCCTGCATGAGAGCAAGGCTCTCCAACCTTCTCTGCATTTTTCAGATCAGTTTCAGCTTGAAGAACCCCAACAGAACACAACGCACCAATAAAAGGAGGATGAGATGAAAACACCCGCTGGTTCTGATCCAGATTATCACCGCCTCTCTGGAAATCCAGCATCTAACTGGAGATGGAAAAGTTCTTTGATTTTTCCCAGTTGAACAAAGATGGACACTTAAAATCTGCTTGTAGGTTCAGCACCAAAAACAATCTAATGATTTTTATCTTCACCAACTTTTATGATAACATGTTGCATTTAAGAGGAATGCAACCTATCAGATACTAATTGGATCCATTATAATTACCACAGCGGATGTCTAACGTTCAGTCAACTCATTCTTTAGCATCTTCCTCATTTTGCACTTTAATAATTATGAGAATGACGTGTTTGAAGTTGTTTGAGGCTCGTGGTTTGGATCTCACCAGTTGTTGGCCAGAGACTCCCCACGCAGCGTACTGCAGGACTGAGTTCACCACCTCTGGAGGGTCCAGCTCCCAGACCTCCCTGAGAAAATACACAAACAGGAAATCAAACTCATTTTAAGTTTACAACCATATAAAATATCACTTTTCTCCCAAGCAGCTCAGATTTGATGTCTTCATCAGTCGAGCTCCAGGATTTCTGAAGAACAATGAAAGTTTTGAGGATTTGGACTTTGGCTGATTTCAGTTTCAGATCTTGTAGTGAATTGTTCTTCAGTAAAACTTTCCTCTCCACTGTCGCTTCATGCATGCTCAGTATGAGGGATTGCTGCAAAGTCAACCACTCAATGCCAGCATCTGTCCGCTGTGGCTCTACGTTCATCGCTGCAGGTCCGTGACTGGATGCTACCTGCTGGGTTCCTGAGAGAGAAGCTCTGAGCTCTGGTTCAACTGATTTAGTAAAGAGCCTGGAGATGACGCGTTGTGAATTGGTGCTAAATAAATAAAACCTAATAGAAAAATAACTGAGGCAGCAGGTCCAATAAAGAAGCACAGACATCTCCAGCGCAGGAGGAGATTAAGGTTCCAGTTATCCAGACGGAGAACTGGTAGTCCATCTAGAGATGGTGTTCTACAGACCTGGGGTGGAACCAGGGATTCTTTTAGCTACATCTAGAACCGGTGGTGTGTCTGTCCTCCTCCACTCAGTTCCAGCTGCTGGATATTTATCTGTTTCAGACCTTGCTCTGTAAACCTGAGAGGTAGTTCTGTCTGAACATACCAGATCATCAGGTTCTGATGTCCTCCTGTCTGGTACAGAGACAGATGCCATGTTCTCAGGTTCAGTGAATCCTTCTTCATGGCAGAAGAACCGAGCAGCTCACATTACTGCAGACATCAGATCCTGGCTCTCAGCGGGAATCCATCCATCAAAATCTAAAGCTATTAAACTGCAGATGCTGCCCTGAAGCTGATGTTAGCATGGACATTAGTCTGAGTGTCCAACATCTGGAGCAGGACCAACATCTGCTTTTCTCCCACATGCACACGTTCCCCATGAAGAGAAGGTCCTGCATCCATCAGCTGTGATGGCAGGTCGATGCTTTAACTACTCACCGTGTGTGGATGTTGTAGATGCTGTAGGAGGCCATGTAGGAGTGGCGGTAAACCTGCAGAGACAGAATCCACGGCACAGAGTCAGAGAGAGAGGGAGCAGCAGCGCCACAAATAATGACATCAGGAGGAAATATTCAAAGGAGCTCAGAATCAAACAAAACAGACTGCCAGCTGTTCTCTGTGATACAATCTGTGGACAATCTCATTTGCATGGGTGACAGCTGTGGGACGAGACATTTTAATTCCCTCTGAGAAACACATGGTGGCAGAAAGTGTCTGCAGGGAAGAGACGGAGACGGAGGGAGGCCTTTATCAAGACGGAGGGAGGGAGGGAGGGAGGGAGGGAGGGAAGGAGGGAGGGAGGCCTTTATCAAGACGGAGGGCTGGAAGTGAAGCTGTCTGCTGACGGCTGGAGAACAAAACACGACTTTACAGCGAGACCATCACAGTTCTGACGGAACATCACCAGCTCCACCAGCTCCATGGAGGGAGGAAGGGAGGGATGGAGGGATGGAGGGATGGATGGATGGAGGGATGGAGGGAGGGAGGGATGGATGGATGGATGGATGGAGGGATGGAGGGAGGGAGGGAGGGATGGATGGATGGATGGAGGGAGGGATGGATGGATGGATGGATGGATGGAGGGATGGAGGGAGGGATGGAGGGAGGAAGGGAGGGATGGATGGATGGATGGGCTGCCGTGTGCGGTGCCTTAGACTTAGACAACTTTATTTGTCGTTCTGTATGCACAGAGTGTGTACAGAACGACATTTCGTTGCATACAGCTTGTAAATTGCATTAAAATCAGTAAATTGCAGTAAATTAATCGGAGATGTACGTGTAGCTGCTGCCTAAGGGGGGCGCCGCCGGAAGTAGGGGGAGCAATCTGGGGTTAAGGGTCTTGCTCAGGGACCCAGAGTGAAGGTGGTGGGAATCGAACCGGGTACTTGCATCCTTCTCAGAGCGCGCTGCTCTGACCACTAGGCTACGACTCCACTAATATTTTATGAATGATATTATATTATCATTCATTGCTAACTGTAAGATTATCAATGTATTATTATTATTTGTTGCTAACGGTAGCGTTATTATTTTATTATTATCATTTGTTGCTAATAACAGCATTATTATTTTATTAGTATTCACTGCTAATAGTAGCATTATTATTTTACTATTATCATTTGTTGCTAATAGTAGCATTATTATTTTATTATTCGCTACTTATAGTAGCATTATTATTTTATTATTATTCGTTGCTAATAGTAGCATTATTATTTTATTAGTATTCACTGCTAATAGTAGCATTATTGTTTTATTATTATCATTCGTTGCTAATAGTAGCATTATTATTTTATTATTTGCTGCTAATAGTATCATTATTATTTTATTATTATTATTGGTTGCTAACGGTAGCATTATTATTTTATTCTTATTATTCGTTGCTAATGGTAGCATTATTATTTTATTCTTATTATTCGTTGCTAATGGTAGCATTATTATTTTATTCTTATTATTCGTTGCTAACGGTAGCATTATTATTTTATTAATATCATTCGTTGCTAATGGTAGCATTATTATTTTATTCTTATTATTCGTTGCTAACGGTAGCATTATTATTTTGTTATTATCATTCGTTGCTAACGGTAGCATTATTATTTTATTCTTATTATTCGTTGCTAACGGTAGCATTATTATTTTATTAATATTATTTGTTGCTAATAGTAGCATTATTATTTTATTATTATTATTCGTTGCTAACGGTAGCATTATTATTTTATTAATATTATTTGTTGCTAATAGTAGCATTATTATTTTATTATTATTATTCGTTGCTAACGGTAGCTAGCGTCGTTACTGGGTGTATTTGGGTCCCACAGCAGAACTCACTGAGGGCTCAGAGAAACCTTCTGACACCAGGTGAGAAAATGTCCTGGACTGGAAAACTGATGAGCTGACGTCAAGAAGCAGGTTTGAAAGGAGGCGGTACCAACTGGACCAGCACCTTTAGCTTTTACCACAGATAATAAAGCTGGGAGCTCAAAGAGGAGCCAGCAGAGCTATTAGCTCTAACTCTGCAGCTTGAGTGAAAAATGTTCATCACGTCAGAGACCAATAATCATTTTAGCAGAAACCAAAGTTCTGATCCACTTCAGCCCTGGAGAAGTCAGCTGTTCACCGCAGAGACCCAAGCAGAGAGACAAAGAAGCAGATCCTGTCAGATCAGCCAGCAGCTGCCTGGACCAATCAGCAGAGACGCAGGTAAAGCAGCAGCAACAAAGCTTTCTAACAATGGGACACGAGCAGCCGACAGCGCCCAGCATCCTCACATCATCTGGTTTCCATGGAGACGCAGCCTCTCAGATCCAGAGTCATAAAGCTTTGAAGCTTCCCGCTATTCTCTCTGTTTCTCTTCAGAACACAAACACAGGAACGTGCAGAACGAGCCCCAGCAGGTGGATCTGAGAGAGAGGACTGCAGACCAGGCTGCTGGCTTTCAGTCAACACAGGAGAGATGGACCGGAACCGTCCAGCTGAACGGCACCAAAACCCTCCAGTCCAAACAGAACCGACTGCTCCAACCTCCGCTGAACAGAATCTAAAACATTGATTAGCCTGAAGCTCGTAGAAAAAGCTGCAGGAAAGTACGTCTTTAGTTTGTAGAACAAACATCCTGATGCCAGGCGGACGATGTGGAGATGATGTTTTTGCTCTAAATCCTCTGCTGTTTATAGAAATAACAGGAAAACATCGATGGCTTCTTGTCCGTCTCTTTCAGAGAACTGCATGACTGACTGAATATCAGAACCGGGCTCCTCAGGTCCAGACAGAAGATTCTCATCAGCAGGCTGGCCTCAGTGTCTGCATTAGAGCAGAAATCAAATTAATTAAAGCGCTAATTGATAAGGAGCGTTTTTGGGTTTCAAACCTGATTAATCTGATCATTGTTTGATCTTAAATCCAGATTTTTATCCTGATGTTTGTTGATAAATGATCTGATGCTGACTAGTGGTTCCTAATATCTGACCTTCTCATGTCTGGATGCGGTCTTATGCAGTCAGACAGGCACCGGTACCAACCCAGCCGGTTCTGTTTGGGTTCAGCCGCCATGCAGGCAGACCTCTGATGAGGTTGAGGGTTTGGATCTGAGTGGCATCCTGAGTGAAGGTGGAAGCAGGCAGTTACTGTAGCGCCCAACAGTGAGTGAAGGTCTGCAGACCCAGAAACGCTCTACCAGAACCTGGTGAGGGTCACACTGCGGGTTCCATGATGCAGAACCATATCATAGAACCGTGTCCAGATCAGCGCCGGCCAGAGGTTCCCAACCCGCTGATGGATGGAACGCCATGTTTATTTGGACTTTCTTCCTCAGGATGGACAGAATAAATCTCTTTATAACCATTAAGGCAAGCAGAAGCTGTGTGGATCCTGAGGGGTGTGATTATTTATGATCCTCAGATTATCATCATTTAGTTCTCTGTTCTGCATTTATGGTAATTATATATATCCTGGTATTTTTAGAGTACATGTTTATTCTTTCAGCAGTGCTGTTACGCAGATATTTATCTAATGCATGCTTTTAGTTTAATATCTGTTCTGTTATTTATCTGCTTACTGTATTCTTGTTACTAATTTATTTATTTAACAGACTCAAAGTCCACATATGACATAATAAAAACGCATCAAAGATCATAAGACATGTTGGAGGACAGGAGGAAACTGTCTGAGTCTGTCTGCTGATATTTTGGGCCTTCCAGCTTCTCCTCCTGCCGTTTTATTGGAGGATCCTGACGTGTTCACGGCTTTAATGTGCCGCCGCTGCTGTTTTCCACCAGAACCTTCAGTATCTGGAACATTTGGCTTTTGTGTGTGAAACAGCAGAGGCGCCCTGTTGTTTCCTCCCTCTCTTCCATTCAGCTCATCAGTTTTTTATTATCAGCAATTGTTCCTCCAGGTGGGGCGCTGAATATGAACTCATCTATATAATGAAATGGAAAGTTGTGATTGTTTTAACACGGCTTATTATCCTGTGTGCTGTGCAGGCAGAGTCAGAGGAAAATAGCTTTTCACGTTCTGCGCTGACAGCTTGAAACATGCAAAGTTTTCTGTTGGTGCCGTACGGAACAAATGGGAACATTAAAGTATATCTGGTTCTGGTTCTGATCCAGCCCGGTTCTGTCACTGCCTGCTGGTGGTGGTCAGAGGGTCCGGTGGCGCCTCAGATGGCCGCCTCTGTGAGTAAAGCGCTTAACAAGCCCTTTAGCATTTACTGCTATGCTATTCCTCAGATTAGTGTTGCTTTTAAAATGTTTAAATGTTTTGCTGTCAGAAGGAAGTTGTAGTTGTCAGATAATGTTCTGTTAAACATGGCGGACGCTGAGACTCCTCCCTGTTCTCTACTACGGTGGATCTCTCAGGCTGTAAGCAGTGGATCTGCTTCATCACTTGATCCTGAAGTCAAACCTGTCGCTGGATGCTGTTTCTACCCAGTAAGGATTATTGGCGGCTGAGCGATATTACAGCTTTGAGAAAAACTGTTTACTATCTATCTGTTCTATTTCTGTTTAACACGCTTAAATCTTCCACTCCAAACTAATTCATTGGGCAAACAGAATCCTGGAGCTAAAGCTTGGCTGGAAGCATGATTCATGATTCATGTTTCACGTTGCCTCTTTGCTCATTTCCAGAAAAACAGCTTCATTTATTTCTGGAGCGAAAAACAAGTGGAGCCAAAAGAGAACAGATAACAGAAAAAGATGGAGGAATGGATGGATGGATGGATGGATGGATGGACGGATGGATTGATAGATGGATGAACAGATGGATGGATGATGGATGGATGGATGGATGGATGGATGGATGGATGGATGATGGATGGATGGATGAACAGATGGATGGATGATGGATGGATGGAGGGATGGATGGATTGATGGATGGATGAACAGATGGATGGATGGATGGATGGATGGATGATGGATGGATGGATGGATGGATGGATGGATGGATGATGGATGGATGGATGGATGAACAGATGGATGAACAGATGGATGGATGGATGGATGGATGGATGGACGGATGGATTGATGGACGGATGGATTGATAGATGGATGAACAGATGGATGGATGATGGATGATGGATGGATGGAGCCTCATTTAAAGCTTATTGATTGTTTGCAGACTTGCTGACGTTGGTTCTGGTTGTGTGAGCCACGGTTATTTTAGGCTTATTATTAATTATATAAATTATATAAATTATATAAATTATATTAATGATATTAATGATATTAAAGATACGCGGCGCTGGTGTGAACTAGCAGAACTAGCAGAGGGAACCTTGTTCCTCGTTAAGAGTCAGAATGAGGTGAGATGTTGGTTCCTGCAGGATGCTGGGCGGGTTTTCATCAAAGGAACCCTGCTGTGCACGTCTGCAGCCTGCAGAGCTACCAGCATGTTCACAGTGGGAGGAGCGATGACAGCGCCGCACACATCAGAACCAGAACCAGGCAGCAGAACCAGAACCAGAACCAGAACCAGGCAGCAGAACCTGCTGACCTGCTGGTTCCAGCGTCTAAGAGCGGCCATGTTGGACCAGCTGGGCGCCTCGGTGGTCACGTTGTTGCTTCCATAGATATCCATAATAAAGGCTAGATGTCTCGTCCGCGCTGCTGGCCAATGGGGGTCGACGTCCGCACGTGGCGGCCATCTTGCCACAGGCAGCTCGCTCATTCGTAACATTGTGTTTCAATGGCGCATGTACTTAAATAACCGTAACTTCCTCAATTGTCTAACGATTCTCAAACTGTTTGGTTTGTTAAACAAAAGTCAGACATGTAGTTATGACACTGCACACTTATGAATAATTATAACCATGGAATTTCATATGAAAAGAACTGAATAGAACATACAGGTGCAATAAATATACACATGCACAAGGTATTTATGTTTATACACACACACACACACACATATATATATATATATATATATATATATATATATATATATATATATATATACACTTTTATATATATATATAACACTTTTATTTGGGTAAGATAAATAATTACACAGTCCTAATTTATGTATATTTACATACAGGATTAAAAGATGTCGGACATCTATGGGTCAGTCCGCCTTCTCAGTGAAAGCATCACATTTATGGAACTCTTTGCCTCTGGAGCTTAAGTCACAGACTGATGTTCGACTATTCTGCACAAGATTGAAAAAATGGTTCAAAGACAATCAAAAGTGTGAACACTAAACTGGCTTGTACTGTATTGTTTCTTTTAACTTTTCTTGTTTTTTATGTATTTGTGTGTTTTTACTAACCTCCCTCCCCCGTAATGTTTACACCTTTTAAAAGCCTAACCAGGGACGAAGGCTGCAAATTAGCCCATGGCTACAAGCCTTATGTACTTGGACATCGGCCACCTGTTTGGTTGCAATGTTTAATTGTACTGTCCCTGCCAAATAAATAAATAAATAAAATAAAATAAAACATACTTTTATAATATGAATATTACTGTTATAATAAAATATGAAATACTGACAAAAAAGGCTTATTGTGTGGCAACCTCTTGGTGTAGAAGCATAATCCAGGTTTCAAATTAAAGGTAACACTTAGAAGTTTCATGTAGACTATTTGGATTATATATCAGGGGTAATTACACAAAAGTTCCTATTTTTAAACCATTATAAAAGTGACATTTATTTGCTATTAAAATTGGTACAATAGTCCCCTTCACAAGTATATATAGATGTAGCATGTTGAAATCCCCACCTGTGATGGTATACACATGGTATACTGTGATGGTATACACATGGAAGACAGAGATTTAAAAAAATGACCCAAAAAACATAGCTTGGCTAATGCCCTTTGAAAAGGACGGTTTTATTGAGCTTCTGTCGCATGTTGTTGCTCTGTAAGCTAAGGTTAGTTATTTTGGCAATGTGGTGCAGCCTTAACTTAAAAAACAAGGACACAACCAATGTTAACAGCGTATGGTGGTGGCTGTCTATGCCATACTGTGTTTCTCCGATGTGCTCTCTGAGCACAAACACATCCTCTGACCCTGTCCTCTTCCGTACAATGTACACGACCTCTAGCACTTTGATGGGCTGTGATCGTCTGGTACATGAGGTCTGACGAATGACCCACTCTGCTGCCCTGACTACCATCACTGTGCCTTCTGATGGAATCACCAGATTTCCATTGTTTTTTTAACTTCAGCAGGTGGTAGCTCTGGTCCTTGATGGCAGATGCAGCATCTGTTAGCAAGCTGGCACGGCAGACATCACAAGACAGCTTTTTCAGAGCCCGTCGCACAACAAATCCTGAAATAAGAGTTGGTATATTAAAATAATTTAATAATTAATAATTTAATAACTACAACCACATCCACAAAGATTGTAATTTATGCCAAAGATTAATTATCATACAATCGTTATTGGTGTCAGTAAAACCTATATAATTAACCAGTGGTCTCAGCCTTGATAACTTGCGCAAGTAGCCGTGATGCACAACTATGCTGCACGATTAAGTCATTTTTCGACAAGAAAATCTGCAATTTCGACATGTTCAAGCGTCAAGAATTATAGCCACGTTCATAACGTTTGTAAGAAACCAAACTGTTTGTAAATCCGTCAAGAATTAAATGAGATAAGAGTATTTGTGTTCGTGCTGATCACTCACCTTACATTAGGTACCCCAGAGCACGCCAGAAAGCTTGCCTGAGGCAAGATGGCCGCCGGTGATGACGTTTGAGACTCCGCCGTAAGACATCTAGCCTTTATTATGGATATCTATGGTTGCTTCTCTAAACGGACTTCTTCTTCTGTGGTTTGCTGTTTGTACGGCTACAGCCCACCGGCTCTCTGCTGCCACGTGGTTCTGCAGCAACAAGCGGTTAAATGGAGAAATAATCCCTCCTTCATAACGGAGGATCCTAATAAAGCTCTAAGTCTCTCATCCAGGCCGTAGTTTAATACTCATGACTGCTTTTAATCAGGTTCTCCCTCTTCCTCCTTATGGACTTATTTTATTCATGGCTCACTCTTCAGGTCCTCTAATGTCATCAGCTACACAAACGTTGTTTTATGAACACATATTTTATTCTATATTATGTATTCAGGCCACAGAGGCAGATGAAGAGCGATGCTCTGCTTGGATCAGACGGGTAAAGACGCAGTGCTCTGCTACGCCAACAGTTTAACGCATTAACTATAACACATGATGATGGCGCTATAACCGTGAAATAAATAAAAAACACAATAAATAGAATTTTCCAGATGGTGATTAAAGTGCCAACAGGCCAAACTTCCTGTCTGCTTCCAGCAGGAACCAGAGAGTCTGCAGGAGAATCAGGTTTTCCTGGTTTTCCTGGGCTTTGGTTTCATGGCTGATGGAGGTCAGCGTGGCGGATGCTGCCTTGCCTTGCCTTGGATGCTGCAGCGCCCCCTCATGGATCACAGAGGAAGTAAACAGGTACGCAGGAGTCAGTTAAACCGAAAACTGCTGTTTGTCCTTTAATCATGCGTCCAAATTAATTAAATTATCCATAATAAAAATCAAATGTTCAGCTGAAATTCAGTATTCACCAGACTGAGGTTTTCAGCCTTTTTAATCATTTAAAGCAGCGAAATCTCAAAGCAGGTGAATCTGCACTAATTTTAGGAAGAAACTATGAAAATCTGATTAATTGACATTTTCTAAATGACTGTTTGTCTTTTTGTCCAGATCTTAAATCTAGAAGATCTGTAAAGGATTATCTAGAGACCCCATGCAGCCTCTGATCAGAAGCGCAGCAGAGTAACCTTGTGCTAAAGCTGAACGTGGCTCTTTATGCTGTTTTATTCCTAACCCTCATACTGAACATGCAAATGAGCCGTGATTAATGGCCGTGTCACTAATCCCCACAGTTGATCCCCTCCACAGTGGAGGGTCTGATCTGCATATCTCTGCATCTCCTCTGTCCTGACGGAAAGCTGGTAATTGGGTGAATGAACGTGACCTGCTGGTCTCAGGTGGACCACGCAGGAATGCTAATCATCTGCTGGAGGCCTGTGAGACGGAACATACTGGTTCACGAGGATTTCTCTGGTTACAATAAAACGTGTCAGAGAAACGACGTGCAGCCTGACCTGTGACTGGTCAGCTGCGTCTCAGAAAGCAGTAAAACGTCTCTGAGCGCCACAGCTGGACACAGCTGGACACAGCTGGACACAGCTGGCCTGATAAGCTGCATTTTAAAAGCTGGAGGTCAGCAGAACATCACTTCCAGGCCGCTCTGCCCTAGCTCCACCTGTGGTCACCCAGGTTCCTCCATCCTGGACGTTAACCCTGATCCAGAACCCGTCTGCTGGACCTTCAGGTCCCGTTCCAACTACCCCTGGTGGTGATGAGAGGAACTGCTCCACTGATGTACATTACCAGTTTATAGTGAACGCTTTTATTTCTGGGTTGGTTAACCAGAACCAAGCCGACCCAGAAATAAAACCGTTTATTAAAGTTTTTCTGCTTCCATCATGCCAAGCTGCCGTGTCGACGGCTGAGAGACAGAGATGAAGATGAAGAGGAGCGGATGGACCATTCATGCTGATAGAAAAGTCAGAGGAGGAACTTTTATTTCTTCTGGTGTAAAATGCTTTATTGTTTACAGAACGCTGAAAAACTCTAATTTCAGGGTCAGTTCTCAGATTTAAACAGGTAAATAATTATTCTCTCAATTTGATGAGTTTATGTTTATGCCTGAAGGTGAAAACATTTTATTTTATAAACCAAATGTAATAAAATCAAAGAATTTAAATGTGAGGTTTCTTCTCAGACTGACTAAATAAACCCTGAATGGAGAGCAGGAGATGAAGGTGTAGCTGTGGATGAAGGTTACAGCGCTGCTCGTCATCATCAGAAGATACCTGCAGGTGACTCACCTGTTTGACATCGTAGGCGAAGAGCACATATTTCAGATCAGGAGACACCGAGTACTTGGCCACGTTGAAGTTCACCTGGAGGGAAACAACAGTTATTACAGGAGGAACTCAGTAGCAGAGGTGAGACAGCTGCAGGGTGTTCTGGGTAAAACCCTCGCAGCTGACTGCAGGTCTTAATTATTATTAATCTAACTTTAGATGAAGTGTCTCCTCGCCACACCGTGGCATTTCCACCGTTCACCCAGGAAATAACACCTGATTTCTAAAGGTCAAAGATTTATTACAAGAGTTCTTCTGCTTCTGTCTCCTTCAGCAAAGAAGCCGTGATCATCAGGGACAGCGGGGGGGGGGGGGGGGGGGGGCTGGGGGGGGGGGGGGGGGGGGGGGGGGGGTCTGATTTTGGAGTTCATCAAGTCTCTCCAAGCAGCATTCACTCCTCCTGAAAGAGCGTAGAGCCACAGTGGACAGTCGTCTGCATTGTTGATGGCTTTGCAATAATCACTCATACTGAGCATGCATGAAGCGACAGTGGAGAGGAAAACTCCCCTTTAACAGGGAGGAGAACCTCCAGCAGAACCAGAACCAGGCTCAGTGTGAACGCTCATCTGCCTCCACCCACTGGGGCTTAGAGAAGACAGAGCAGAGACACAGAAAGCACAGAAGCTCACATTGACCCAGGAGTACTTTCTATGTTAGAGAAGACAGAGCAGAGACACAGAAAGCACAGAAGCTCACATTGACCCAGGAGTACTTTCTATGGTAGAGAAGACAGAGCAGAGACACAGAAAGCTCAGAAGCTCACATTGACCCAGGAGTACTTTCTATGTTAGAGAAGACAGAGCAGAGACACAGAAAGCACAGAAGCTCACATTGACCCAGGAGTACTTTCTATGTTAGAGAAGACAGAGCAGAGACACAGAAAGCTCAGAAGCTCACATTGACCCAGGAGTACTTTCTATGTTAGAGAAGACAGAGCAGAGACACAGAAAGCACAGAAGCTCACATTGACCCAGGAGTACTTTCTATGTTAGAGAAGACAGAGCAGAGACACAGAAAGCTCAGAAGCTCACATTGACCCAGGAGTACTTTCTATGTTAGATGGTAATAGAGGATGATCTGCCTCCCCTGAGCAGTGACTGTACAGTGACTCTGCAGTCAGCGGTGACTCAGCATTTAGCAGTGACTCAGTAGTGACTCAGCAATGATTTAGCAGTGACTCTGCAGTGACTCTGAAGTGACTCAGCAATGATTTAGCAGTGACTCTGCAATGACTCAGCAGTCAGCAGTGACTCTGCAGTGACTCTGCAATGACTCAGCAGTGACTCAGTTGTGACTCAGCAGTGACTCAGCAGTGACTCAGCAGTTAGCTGTGACTCAGCAGTGACTCAGCAGTGATTTAGCAGTGACTCTGCAATGACTCAGCAGTGACTCTGCAGTGACTCTGCAATGACTCAGCAGTGACTCTGCAGTGACTCAGCAGTGACTCAGCAGTGACTCAGCAGTTAGCTGTGACTCAGTAGTGACTCAGCAGTGACTCTGCAGTGACTCAGCAATGACTCAGCAGTTAGCAGTGACTCAGCGGTGACTCTGCAGTGACTCAGCAATGACTCAGCAGTGACTCTGCAGTGACTCAGCAGTGACTCTGCAGTGACTAAGCGGTGAATCAGCAGTGACTCAGCAGTCAGCAGTGACTCAGCAGTGACTCAGCAGTGACTCAGCAGTTAGCTGTGACTCAGCAGTGACTCAGCAGTGATTTAGCAGTGACTCTGCAATGACTCAGCAGTGACTCTGCAGTGACTCTGCAATGACTCAGCAGTGACTCTGCAGTGACTCAGCAGTGACTCAGCAGTTAGCTGTGACTCAGTAGTGACTCAGCAGTGACTCAGCAGTGACTCAGCAATGACTCAGCAGTTAGCAGTGACTCAGCAGTGACTCTGCAGTGACTCAGCAATGACTCAGCAGTGACTCTGCAGTGACTCAGCAGTGACTCTGCAGTGACTAAGCGGTGAATCAGCAGTGACTCAGCAGTCAGCAGTGACTCAGCAGTGACTCTGCAGTGACTCAGCAGTGACTCACTAGTGACTCAGCAGTGACTCAGCGTATAAAGAAATGAGGCCTAATGCTGCAGGAGGACTTACAAAGGTGGTGTTGGTCAGGATGATCTCCGTCTCGTTGGTCAGAAGGTTGAACTTGATGACGTGGCCGTCGCTGTTCCTGTAGATGACTTCAGAATCTGCAAAGAGAAACACGGGCATGAGAAACGCTGCCAGAACCCGCCAGGATGGGTCAGAACCGCCCCGGTGTCATTAGCAGCGTGACGGGACACAGGAGATTTAAATCAGGTCTGAGCAGCTCTGATTTATGGGTTTAAGGTGAGATTTATCTGTGGTGCTGTTCAGATGGACTCACTGGTTTGGGTCGGGTCAGAACCAGAGCTGAGAAGAACCTGTTTCCACAGAAACACCTTCAGACCAACTCATCAGAAATTAAAGCGTAAAGATTTACTCTTCATCCATCCATCCATTCATTTATCCATCCATCCATCCATCTGTTCATCCATCCATCCATCCACGATGGCTGCAGTGGTTTTGTGGGGACGGCAGCAGAGAGCAATTAACCGAGATCTTTATTATTATTATTATTATAATTATTATTATTTTATCTGACCAGCCCAGTGTGCCATGAAAAGGAGGCGCAGGAAGGGAACGCCTCCGCCTCGTGCCACAGTCTCTTTCTGGTTCATCTTCAGACGATTCCACTTTCTATAATAAACTCCAATAAACTATTTTTCTGAGTTCGGCTTTTAGCTTCGCCAACTTCTCCTCGGGACTCGTTGGCCGGTGCCAGTAAAGGCTCCTTTGAGTTCTGTTTGAGTTCTGGCGCTGTCATTGGATGCCAGAACCAGGTAAACCTGATCGGTGATCCAAAGCTTTGGTTTCAGGCTCAGTCCCTTTCTAGCGGCGCCTTTCATGTGCCATGTGTCTCCTCCCAAGGCAGCCAGATAACAGGCGCCCACTTGGATCGCCGCAGGCTGCTGGGAACCCGCTCCAGTTCTGGACTACAAAGCAGACGGGCTCAGCGGGGCGGAGCAGGCAGAACTTTGTAGAACTTTACAAACTGGGCGCGGTAACTTATGCGCTGATGGAGGAAAAGCAGGAGCGGGTTGGAGCTGCAGCGCCGCTGTCCTGGTGATGCATTCTGGGACGTGAGACGATGCGATTGATGCGTTGATGATATAATGGCTCAACGACAGCCCATTGGTTGACAGGCTCAACCCTCGTGTGATCAGAACCGGCCTGGTCCAGACAACGTTTTGATCCGTGCTGCAACCCGGATCTGATCCGAGGACACGACTGCAGAACCCGGCACCGAGACAGGAACCCAACACCAAGACCCGCAGATAAAAACCAAGGTGAGACCAAGTCTGGCCAAGGACAGCTGCTCCTTATGGAACCAGAACCGCTCCCCAGATGGATCCAAGAGGAGCAGTCTGGGTTTCCCTCATGAGCCGGATCCATTTAGCCTCAAACAGCCGGCGAGGAGCAGAACCATAATAAAATATCTGGTTTAGGTCCAAGCGTAGACAAACCGTCACAACAGCCGACCAGAACCAACCGGTTTTAGAATAAACTCATAAAAAGTTTATGAGACCAACAGCAGAACTGTGGAGGAGGGGAACCGATCCACGTAGCTGGAGTCCGTTTGAGTTCAGCTGCGTTTTATCTGGCTCCCAGAAACAGAACCGGCCGTCTACAGAACCAGCGGGTCTGGACTCACCGATGGAAGGTGCTGATGATGCTCAGAGCCCACAGACCAGCAGCATTTATAAACTGAACCACCAGATCTGTTCATACCAACGGGTCCAGATTAAAACAGAGACTCTAATAACTCCATATCCCTTCCTAACATGGTTTGGTCCACAGTCCAGTTTGTTCTTCCTCATCAGAACTGAGGAGGAGCGAGGGAACGGCAGCAGGTTCCTGTGGGCCCACAAAGCAGAGAGGAGGTGAGAAGGAGCCTCAGAGCCTCAGAGGGACATCTAAGCATGGTGAGAATAAAATTCTGTGTACCGTTACCTTTGATGGTAGGTTAGCGGTCACCTGGCTGCGGTGCCGCTTCATAATAACAGGTGAGAACAGGAAGTAGAGCAGCGGCTCCTGGAGTCGCTATAACTGAACGTTATGGGGTTCTGCAGCAGCGACTGTCTCACACCAATCACTGGTGGACAGGTTCCACACCCAGAGGCTGCGCTCATTGTTTTAGAACAAATTCACGTTCTACTCAGTAATTATGACTATCGGTATGGCAAGTCATGTTAACATTTAATCACTAGACTGGATATTTATTACTGACATTCAGGACACTTTATTTATGGCATATCAGTCAGTGCTTGATGGTTAAATACGATAAAACACCAACTGCCTATTTGTTGAGTGGTTAGTTGAAAATGTATTTGCAACCATAGATATAATAACCACCCAGTAAAATTACAATAATACAACCAATAATAGACAATTTACCTAATTTACCTCTATTACCATCTAACATAGAAAGTACTCCTGGGTCAATGTGAGCTTCTGAGCTTTCTGTGTCTCTGCTCTGTCTTCTCTAACATAGAAAGTACTCCTGGGTCAATGTGAGCTTCTGAGCTTTCTGTGTCTCTGCTCTGTCTTCTCTAACATAGAAAGTACTCCTGGGTCAATGTGAGCTTCTGTGCTTTCTGTGTCTCTGCTCTGTCTTCTCTAACATAGAAAGTACTCCTGGGTCAATGTGAGCTTCTGAGCTTTCTGTGTCTCTGCTCTGTCTTCTCTAACATAGAAAGTACTCCTGGGTCAATGTGAGCTTCTGTGCTTTCTGTGTCTCTGCTCTGTCTTCTCTAAGCCCCAGTGGGTGGAGGCAGATGAGCGTTCACACTGAGCCTGGTTCTGGTTCTGCTGGAGGTTCTCCTCCCTGTTAAAGTGGAGTTTTCCTCTCCACTGTCGCTTCATGCATGCTCAGTATGAGGGATTGCTGCAAAGCCATCAACAATGCAGACGACTGTCCACTGTGGCTCTCTCTTATATAGGAAATCTTTGACCAATCTGTATAATATGATTGATTTGACTTTGTAAAGTGCCTTGAGATGACATGTTTCATGAATTGGAGCTATATAAATAAAATTGAATTGAATTGAACTGACATGTTTCGTCGTTAATCATAAACAAGGAAAAAGACTGGCTGTATTACCCCAGAACTCTGAAGAACCAGAACTCTAAAGAACCAGAACTCTGAAGAACCAGAACTCTGAAGAACCAGAACTCTAAAGAACCAGAACTCTAAAGAACCAGAACCCTAAAGAACCAGAACTCTGAAGAACCAGAACTGTAAAGAACCAGAACACTGACGGTGTCGATAAATGGGACAGAGGGCCACACAGAGATCCCAGCAACTGCCTTGCTCACTGGTAAAGTGACTCAGAATTTAGACCAAACTTTAACCTCAGCCTGTAGGCCAGCTCAGAAGTATTCATACCCCTGGCATGCTTCTCTGACTGGAGGTTAAAGTGAGGTTCTGGAGCGCTCCTCAGAGATTACCGCCCCATTTAGAATCAGAACCAAAGTGCCAGGCGTATGAATAATTGTGGGCTTTTTACTGCAGCTCCTCACATGCAGCATAAAGACGATTCATGCAGAGCTTCATGAATGGAAATTATTAGACAACGTCTGAGAAACAAGCGGGAAAACACAATAAATCCCAACGTTTACAGCCCAGAACAGAATAGTTCAAGTCATTTTTAAAATTATCAACACAATTTTCCTTTAATGTCCTGCAGAGTTAGAGCCTGGCTCCTCCCTGTGGGAGAGAGATGAATATTTAAAGCTGATAAAAAGAAACGGGCTGCAGTGATCTTTAAAACATTACTTTGGCTCTCTGCACTTGTCTCTTTAAATAATGGACCGTTCAGAGCTAAAAAAGAACAGACTCTAATGTATAAGTAATGCTCCACGTCTGTAGCTCCATGAATAATGAAACGCTAACTTTCTTCTCCCTGCCAGACGTGCAGAAATGGCCGCTGTGCACGCCGACGCCGCCCGCAGCTTCCAGCGCCGCCTTTCAGGGCGCAGACGCTTAATATGAAGTAAAGGTCATCCTGCTTCCGCTTAAGAAGATTGGATCTAGATCCATCTTCCTGTTTACCTGCTAACATTTTCCTGCAGCTGAAGCACGTTTTCATCGTCTCAGCGGCTGGAACCGACCCTCCCGGTTCTGAAGCAGCCTCTCAGCCTCGACTGCTGCTGCTAGAGGAACCTCGGCACGCCGTTAATGGGCTTTGTGTGTTTCACACTGAGGAAATGTTCAGAGGACTCCTGTCAGAGTATTTCTGTTCCAAAGCAATTAGAGTCAGACGTACGGCCCGCTTTCTGCAGCAAGCAGAACACCGTGGATCCGACTCACATAGAAACCAGTTTTCAGGCTTTGCTTCTTCTCTAAAGCCGTCAGAAACTCCAAACCCAGTGAAGAGCTTCAGGAAGTTCTCTATTTCCCCCAGGTCCATTTCATTATGGCCCCTGAGGCTAAATTTAAGCTTTGTTACGATCAATAAATAAAATGCACTTTCTTTGGGTCACCTTTGGTTTCGTTTTGGTTCAGTTTTCCTCTCCACTGTCGCCTGCTGCTTGTGGACGCTCATCCATCAGATTCTTTACAGCCAGACAACATCTGGCTTCTCTGCCAGTGGATCCGTGTCATCACTGGTCCGGTCAGCAGAACCTCCTCCACCCTGACAGAACCAGCAGGTCCGGTCAGCAGAACCTCCTCCACCCTGACAGAACCAGCAGGTCCGGTCAGCAGAACCTCCTCCACCCTGACAGAACCAGCTGGTCCGGTCAGTTTGTTCTTTGTTCATGAAGTTCCTCACAGCAGGTAGATTCTACTCTATTTTACTGCAGTAACAGTAGTAATAATATGACTAATACGCAGTAAAACTACTCCTAAAAGTACATTTTGTTTAAAAAGTTACTGAAGTAACTGTAACTGAGTAAATGTAACTAGTTACTCCTGCCCTGTGCTGCCAGCAGGAGGTTCAGGAAGAGGTTCTGGTTCTGGTTCTGCTGCTCCTGCGTGTGAGCAGAGCCGTGGAGTTTCCTGCAGCGCGGTGATGCATCAGCTGAGAGAAGCTTGCAGCATTTACACAGAAACTGCGTCTCTGCACGGTTCCAGCACATGTGGAAGCAGGACTGACTGGATCTGGACTCTGACTGCTGCAGCGGGTCGCTTCACCTCCAGCTTCACTCAGACTGCAGACTCACACCAAAGATCTGCTGGAGTTCCTCCACTCACACTCTGATATGAACCCAGCTGAGGAAATCATTTCTGGATGGATGGAAAACATTTTGCTGAGAAAACATTTAGGCTGTGAGTCTGCTTCCCACAGAACCGCCATGGCTGTGGGGCAGGAAGACATTTAGCATCCAGCAGACTCCAGGCAGCAGAGGAACACCAGAGCAGATGGAGATCCTGCTTCTCCATCGCAGAACAAGTTCTAGTGGCAGCAGAACGCTTTAAATGAATAAAAGCTGTTTTATCAGCAGTTTGCTTCCTTGTCTCTGAGGGTACTGAGGTTAATGTGGACCACTACCAGTGGATCAGTACCAGACCTCCTGGATCAGAGGAGATCCAGAGCAGAATCACAGCTCTGGCTTTTTAAAACACTTCAGTCTTTTCTTGTGTAACCATCTAATCCCAGAAACAGAGCGGGTCAAACGGTTAAATGTAGGAACCAGCAGCTGAGCTAGCATCCGCTGGTTCTGGGTGACCTTCAGCGCTCCTCAGAGCTTCTATCATCTCAGTGGCGGCCTCACCGCGGCGTAATGCTTCCTGAGTAACGGCAGCATGAGCAGCAATCAGCGCTGATTTTAGCTAACCTTGCTGCCGGCGCCGTGGGCAGCAGGTCAGAAACAAAATGGAAGCTGCAGACTCTTCCTCCGCTGATCAGGATCAGGCTGACAGGAGTCTGCTCACAATGCAAGAAGTGAATTATTTATCCAAGGTTTGTAAAGCTGAACGCTGCACCTGCTCTCCCTGAAGGGTCCCGGTGAATGTCGCAGCTGGTCAAGCTCAAAGCCAGCTTGTTAAAGACGGAGCGCTGATATTTGCTCCTGCAGAAGCTGACAGTAAATAAAGCAGCAGCTGCTGCAGGGCAGGATCTGTGGCGCTGCGAGGGACCGAGTCTGACGGAGAATCGCTTCACTGGCTGACAGCTTTCAGTCTGCAGCAGCAGCTCTGATCCCTGGAAGCTCTCTGCGCTCCTCACAAATAAACCTTTGGCTTTAAAGGCTTTTCCTCTATGAAAGAAACAAAAACATGCCATTAGGGTTTTCACAGTGCTAAACTTCCCAGCTCTCTTTCTGATGCGTTTTACTGTTTTCCTTTGTCTGTTAATCTGTTGTTGATACATTTAAATGTTTCTACTGAGGCACAAATCAAAGTTGATTCTAAACTGAAATAAATTGTATTTCAAACCAACGCTAACATCTGCTGCATTCAGAACAGCTTTTTAAAAGTGTAAATCCTGATTTATTTCTGCCATTCTGCTCAGTTTGCTGCATATTTTCTTCAGTGATCGACTCCAGCAGCAGAATGAGTTGCTGCTGGTTCCTTCCTGGTTCTGTGCGCCTGCTTCAGTCCGGCTCCACCAGAACCTGGTATTATTAGCCGCATCAGCCTGCAATAGCTTTCTAGTTAAATGAAGGAGTAATTAAGTGACTATTTATTAGCTGATTAACGCTTTGCTGCCTTGATCTGGACCGCAGCAGAACGGAGGAATGGGGATGTCAGGGCAACAGAACCCCGTCTCTGTGAGGGTGAAGCTAATATTTAAATCTATGGCGTTAGCTTATGTCTTCTATGAGGTTTAACTACTTCACTGTTGCAGATCCAGGAGCTTTACTGACCCGTTTACATCATTCTCTAACATCAGTCCCTTGGCGTTAGCTAATCACATTAGCTCATAGCGTTAGCTGCTAGCATTAGCTGGTAGTGTTAGCTGGTAGCATTAGCTTGTAGCGTTAGCTTGTAGCGTAATCTGAACGGGCCAATTTACAATGTTTTTGACGCTTTCAATAATCAGTTTTTTCAGAATTGATCATATTAAACTGATTATTTTGACAACCTGCAATAAAACTGAACATGTGACAGATGTTGGTACATTCTCTTTTTAAATGAAATCTGCTGATAAATGCAGCAACACGCTCCCCGGTGGAGGTCTGCTCCAGCATGTTAAGTTGAATCTTTGGGGACAAACGAGGCTGCGACCTGATATAAAATTAATGGCACACCAGCTTATTTAGAGTTGCTTGGCAACAGCGTTATAAATACAGACAGCGGTAAGTAGTGCTACAGACGATAACGAGCTGAGACGAGCTGCAGCGTGAGGATGTGAGAGTCACGGAGGCTTTGCTGTCCTACGGCCTTTCAGCGCAACACAAAGACTTTCACACAAGCTGCTGTTCTCAGTTTTTAGTGTTAATATCTGAAGGCACTCCAGATAAATTACCCACCTCAAAGCTGGAATATCTGCAACAAAACTGTTTAATAATTTCAGAAGAACTATTTTGCAGCCAGACCCACCGGCTTGTGTGTATTTAATGTTGCAGACATACATTTGACTCTAAACGGCTTTTACAGTTAGCGTGAAGCCACATTAACCTGGTTCTGCTCAGATCATCCAGATAAAGAAGAGAGCGTGGCCCGGTTTAAATCTGGATCTGTTCCTTTGTTTCACCCACAGGTGAAAGCGTATAGCTGAGTGGAGCTAATTATCCTCTCTACACTCTGACACCTCCATTGTTCCCCTGGCTTCCTCCGGCTGCAGGCTTCAGGCTCTGATGCCAGAGAAAAACAGCAAAGTACTGAGTTCAGCACCTAGAAGAAAAGACGTCCCGCTTTATTGTCCCGGCACCAAAACCAGTCGCTTAAGAACAGGAGTTTGCAGAGTTTAGGTCTAGAATAGAATCCATGCTGTGTTCAGTAAAATCAAGCGATGCTTCATCAGTATGACATCATGGAGATGCAGCCCAGCCACAGACAGCAGCAGCATCAGATTACATCTTAACAAGAGATAATTAAAACATGCCTTAGATCCCAGTACCTGGCATTGGATCAGAGCGTCCCGACCCAGAAGATATAGTCCAGTTTGGACCGACTCTGGTCAACATGTGGACCAGAGACGGCATCAAGAGAGGAGCGCTAACTTCATCAGGCAGTTACCGGAGCATCCGACTGCAGGTCAGAACCGATGCCAGGTACGTGATGGAGAACCTGAGGCTAAACCCAACATGTGTCAAACATCCAGGATCTCTGCTCGCTGCTTTCACTGACCGTCAGACACTGCAGTTACTGCCTGATGGAGCCAGCGCTGATCTGAAATCAGACCTTCTCCCGGTCATTACTGTTTCCTGTTAACGACCCATTAACGAGTTTTAAGGATGGAAGGCCTTGGTTCACCATTAAATGATCCTTCATCTTCAGAAAGTCTGAAACAAAGAATGGAGAAACTGTTTCCGTGTCAAACTGGGCGTTTCTGCTTTTTACGAGAGGTTTATTGAAGGGAAATCTAGCTTCGTAATCCCGTTTCCTCGGGGTTTCAGCAGCTTTAACGCCTGGATCTGTGAAAGTGACTCAGCAGAAAGTGACTCCGTCCTCTGATGCCCGTAGCTTTGAATCCAGCAGCACGCTGTGATTGATGAAATAAGAGCAGACTCGCTCCCTAAATTAGAGCGGCCCCCTGTGACCCACGGGGCCTCCGACTGACTCCTTCTCTCCCGCGGACAAATAAACGAGCAACACCTCTGATTAGATTAGGGCACAGATTAACTCCACGCCTTCGCAGCAACGCCACCCTTTTAGGCTCCATCAATAGAGAGATTTAATTAATTAGGGAGCTTTATTTAACGAGGCGGTCTGAATCATTGCAGGAACCTGTTGGGATGATGTCCAAGGACCCCGTGTGATTGGGTCTGGATCGTTCAGCAGAGCTCCGAGCTGCTTTAGGGATCTGGAAGGTCAGAGACAACCAACCAGTTTTAATCCTCGGTGACGACACGCTCTGCTGATGGGTTCCTCTGGGCAGGAACCGGTTCTGGTACATTATGGCCAACACCAGAGCTGATATTAAAAGAGGAAAAATGGTTCATTTAATTTATTTGTCAAGAGATTGTTTTAAATATTTACAGATGAACCCAAGGCCTGACAGTCTGTGGATGTTGAGGTGAGAATCAGATCAGCTTTGGTCTAAAGGTGAAGAAGATGTTTGGATGGAGTCTTAGGGCTCTCTGCTGCCCCCGGTGGAAAATGGAAGAAGCTAAACTGTTGGACCTGTAGAGAAGAACTGAGCGGTGAGAGCAGGATGCTGGTTTTCTGGGTGGAAGCTGGAGCTGTGGCTTCAGCTCCTGATCAGCTCTGAGTCTCTGCCAGACACAGACATCATCTGGGAGCCGTTTAGATGTCTTCTCTAGCAGGGATGCTAACTCTGAGGATGCTCCAGGAGCAGAGCAGCAGATGGTTCTCTCAGCTTCACGCGTCAGACAGTTGTTCTCCTCGGTGCACGGCTGCTTTCTCTCCTCAGTGGGAAACATTTGCAGCTCCTCTGCAGGGAGCAGCTCAGTTTGCAGCAGCGGTTCTCTGCTGTAAAGCTGAGCTAACCTCGCTCATGTACAATGTTCACAGAGAATCTGAGTATGTTTCATTAATAAGTCTTAAAACTATCCCTTCTCTTCCTGCTTTGAGTCACATTGAGTCTAAACAATGTCAGCGACGGCAGCTTGAGGAGCCGCCGGCTGCCTGTCCTCTGGTGAGCAGCGCTCTGGATCAGTCCTTCCTCCTCAGCGAGGACTTTCCTCCTCAGGGCGGCGCTCCTGGCTCCCAGCGGTCTCTCTGCTGCGTTGTTCTGTGCAGTCAGCAGTTGTTCTGTGACCTGCTTCCCCCGTGGCTCCAGCAGGAACACTCCTATTATCTGCAGCTCTGTCATCAGCGGGTCATCACAGCGGCGCCTGACGGAGGCAGACGGAGGAAACGGCACAATGCAGCTAATGCTGCACATTCAAAAGGGACTAAAAATAGTTTTTATTATTTCAGAGGTTAATCTAAACCACTTCTCATCTTCAGGCGTTATAAACTCCCATTTTTCTTGCTAACATTCAGGCAGCTGGATGGCGTCTCCTGGCAGCAGAGGCTCACGCCGGACACTAATGATGATGATGCTGAAGGTCACAGAGTGATGGAAGCACAGAGGAGGACAGAAAGGAGAAAAGACGCAGATATAACCACTGATATAAGATGTTGCCCTGCTTCCATCTGTAGCACAAATCTGGGTTTTAAAGTGAAGTTTAACAGTGATTTGTCCACTGAGGAGGAGCGAGAAGCCTAATGGGAAACACCAGAGCAGGAGTTTAAAGGCCTTCTCCTTTAAAGTCTAGATGGGGACCAAATAAAACCAAATAAAAACCAGATAAAACCAAATAAAACCCAGATAAAACCAAATAAAACCCAACAAAACCAAATAAAGCCGAATAGAACCCAATAAAACCCCATAAAGCCAAATAGAACTCAATAAAGCCCCATAAAGCCAAAAAGAAACCAATAAAACCCAATAAAGCCCGATAAAGCCAAATAGAACCCAATAAATCTCCATAAAACCCGGTAAAGCCAAATAGAACCCAATAAAACCCTATAAAGCCAAACAGAACTTAATAAAACCCAATAAAACCCAGTAAAACCAAATAGAATCCAATAAAGCCCCATAAAGCCAAATAGAACCCAATAAAACCCCATAAAGCCAAATAGAACCCAATAAAACCCAGTAAAGCCAAATAGAACCCAATAAAGCCCCATAAAGCCAAATAGAACTCAATAAAACCAAATAGAACCCGATAAAACCAAATAAAACCAAATAAAACCTGATAAAACCAAATAAAATCCAATAAAACCCGATAAAACCCAATAAACCAAGGATCTGTGAGACATTTCACTGCCGCCTGAAGTCAGAGCAGCAGAACGTTTTCCCAGCAGGACAGGAACGTCTTCTGCTGTCAGGAGAACAATCGTTGTTGCGTCTGCAGACAGGAAGCGTGACGCTCTGAGCTTTCCAGTGACGCGCTGCGTCCATATATGGTCGCAGCACTTCCTGTCAGGGAGGATTTGAAGCTGTAAAAACAGCAGAAATGCGTCTGGGATCAGTTAGTGCTGAAACCTGATAAATATCTCCTCCATGCCAGCATCGCCCCCCCATCAGCACCTCCTCCCTGCTCAGGGCTCCACGGACGGAGGAGACGCACCTCCACCCTGCGACGTTCCTTCAGAACAGTCGTGGTTCCTTCAGGGCTGGGGAATTGTTGTGGTTCTCAGCGCAGCGGCACGTAAACAGAATTATTGCTTAATGACGGTGGAGGCAGATGAATGGAAGCTGGGCTGTTTGCCTTCATGTCTGCCTCTGATCAACACGCAGCATATTCACGTTCTCCTGCACAGTTTATTCTCATTATTCTGCTCGTGGCTTGCCTTTGATGTCGGGGTGTGAAGCGGATGACTGCAGCCTAATCACATTTTAAATTACATTCAAAGAGAGCACCTTGCTCGGCTGGTCTGCCTCGCAGATTTGCTTTAATTTGGATCCGCTGCGTGTTGCAGAAAGCTCTACCTTCTATCTGCTGAAGTGCTTGAGTGGTGCTTAATGATTTCTGAGACACCCTGCATAGTAAATACAGCGTTAAGAGTGTTCTTAGTATAACCTGAGTGTTTTACAGCCTGATGAAACACAATTCACAGCAACCGCTGCCTGCAAGCTGCTCTTTATTAATATCTCCTTATTTCTGCCAACACGCCCGGAGGATCCACGGCTCCTCTGCACTCTGGGCTGAGGAGCCGCTTTAGAACCGACCTTCAGAACCGACCTTCAGAACTGACCTTCAGAACCGACCTTCACACCGACCTTCAGAACCGACCTGCAGAACCTGCACTGATGGAACCGGATGCAGGATTCAGCTGGACGGCCAAAGAGGAATCAAAAGGATGGATGGCGACCCCGTAGTGATAAGCCCCGCCTCCGTTTCACGCCGTGCCACAGGTTGGATGAAGCTCTGTACTTTGACTAGGCCACTCTGAGCATGCTCTGATCTGAGGACCTGCAGCCAGAGGAGGTTCTGCAGGGTTCTGCCTCATGCTGAGAGACAATGACACTTTTCAGATAATTATGTATAAAATAAAAACTATGGTTATGATTATTCATAAGCCCTGAGTGGTCCCATACCCCCCCCCCCCCTCCAGTCTATTTATATTGAATCCTATTTCTGGTGTTTCTCCCCTTGTTTCCCGATAATATGACAGTCTGGAGGAAATAAGCAGCTCAGCCTCCAGGATCCAGCGCGTTGTGGACGTGTTGATCCAGCAGTGAATCATCAGCCTGCTAACAGCTGAACACGCCACACAGCGAGCCGGACACACAATCCAATCTCTGCCTTTTAATCAGCCGCCTTCAGCAGCCTGAGCAGCCGTAATGGGAAAGTCAGGAGCTGCAGAAATGAAACGGGAGCTTAATGGCAGACGTGTGAGGCGGCGCCATCGCAGCTCACACCATATCCTGTCCGTCTGCTTCCAGCTTCCCAGCGAGGGCGAGCAGCCGTCAACGACCTTCACGCTCCAGCAGAGCCGTGGATGTGAGCAGAACCAGCAGCAGCTCCTGCACAGCTCAGAGAGTCTGCTGTTAATTACTGGGAGGCGCCGGAGCCCGCGGTTTCTAATTAACCCCCAACAATGCAGCCGCGTCCGATGGAAACCCAGATATGCAGCAATGCTACCGATGCGCTGCAGAACCTGAGCCGTGGCAGGGAGCGGCCGGGAAACCCGCATTATTTGGAGCAATCAGGTAACTAATTATGTAAATGGAAGCAAACGAAGGAGAGGTTCTGGTTCAGGTCAGCTGAAAGTAAACTGCAGAATGATCCGTCCTCCAGAGACGACAGGGAGGTCCACCAAGATGTTCTGGGTCGGTTCTGTTCACAGATAACCAGGAAGACTGCAAAAACAGACCTTAAAATAAGTAAAATGTTCTTAAAATTTGGGTTTTTGTCCTTGATTTGAGCCGGTAAATGATATTATCTGCCAATGGAATGAGTATTTTGACCCCTAAAATAAGATAATTAGACATCCTGCACTTGAAATAAGACGATGGAGATGAGTTGTTCCTGTTTTAAGAGCTAAAATCTTATTCCATTGTCATATTATCTTATTTACCTGCTCAAATCAAGGACATATACACTAATTTTAAGAACAATTGACTTATTTTTAGTTCAGTTTTTGCAGTGAAAATGTTGGTTCAGGCTTTCTGAGCCTGGTTCAGGCTCAGAAAGACTCAGAAAGTTCTGCTTCACTTCTGCTGCAGGTCCAGTGGGCCTGATAGAAACAGTACACCCCCTTTAGATGCTGTATTTTATCCGGACAGAACTAAACGGTTCTGCTCTATCGGGTTCTGCTGCTATGAGGCGTTTGACCCGCTGGGTTTGGATCTGAGCGTTATGACCAAACATTCTGGTCCCTGATCATTGATCACCTGGTTCTGCCGCACAGCTTAACGGTCCAATACGTGACTAACAGGTCCAGAGATGAAATTACGGCCGAATGATGCTTTACGTAACAAAACATGAACATCAGAAAGCTAATGGACTAAATAGACTAAAATCCTGAAAAGGAGCCAACGTGTTAATGCTGCAGATCCAGGGACACATTATTCCTGCTGTTTCTGTTTTTACGCTCACAGGGAAAGCAGCAGAGATCGTTAGGAGAGCCATTTCCATGTGCTGCAGGGAGACCGGCCGTTTTCCCATCTAGTCTAAACCTCCCACATTGATTCAACAATAAATAGTTTCATTTTCTGGTGATTGCATGCTATTCCTGGGAGCGGCCAGATTCATTAATCTGTCAACTGGCAGCCTGGAGAAAAGCAGCAGCAGCGCCTGGAAACACAAACATGTTGGGAGATGTTAAGCGGTAAATAGTTTGAAGCGAATGCTATCGACTGCTTATTGACGGGCGGAGCCGTTCAGCCTGCAGGATCTGAATGCTCCTGCTTAAAAATGGCTGCCACCCAGATCCGTGGCCTCCCAGAGCGCCGAGGATGTTTCTGCAGGATGACTGCAGCAGCAGCAGCAGCAGCAGCAGCAGCGCTGGGCTCCAGACAAACTTCTGGATCAGCAGGGAAACATTTTAGGATCTCAAGGCGCTTTAGAATAAATCTCTGACACACCTGACCAGGTTAATGAGCCGCTACGGCCCGGTCCACAGAAAACACCCTGAGCTCAGCTGATACACATCCACCCAATCACACGCACCCACACGCAGATCAGCAGGCAACCTGGGGTTCAGTGCTTTGCCCAGGGGCACATCGTCAGGGGGAAGCTGGCATCAAACCCTCAATCTTCTAATTGCAAAGCCTAAAGTTTGTTCCAGCGGCACAGAAAGACTCAGAATAAAGCTCCATGTGGTCGTCTAAACAAACGCAGCGCATGAGTCAGAGAACGTAACGGATTTAAGGACATGTGAGTAAATGATGACACCACAGCCCCCCCACACCCTGAGAGTAATCTGAGAGTAAGGAGCATTAACACCTCTTCATCCCTCATTAAACTGCTTCCCTCACCTCAGCAGCTCTTTATAATGGTGTGAATACCTGGAGACATTCAGAGCATTTCATTCCTACATGGTCAGATCCATCAAAGATACATTAAAACCAAACATCATGAGGAAACTAACGCATCCTGTCCTGCTGCAGCAGAACTCTGGGAACTGTTCAGAACCCAAAGGAAACATTATTTATTGTTATTTATTACTTTATTCTCTCCTCATTTAGATCCACGTAACTCACACTTTTCAATACGCAGTGGTGGGCACAGCAAACCAAAACGTTAGCTTCATAAACTCACATTTTCCCATTAAAAATGTTAGCTTAACTATCATTAAACCGACGATAAATCAGAGGAAGCTAACGCTAACCGCTAACCGCTAGCTGTCACACGTCTTCAGACAAAAGCTGCTACACTCACAGGGTATGAGGATGCAGTGCTGTATGTTTGCATCTGATTTAGTTCAGGATAAATTACTTTTAAAGTTTACCCTTTACACGGCAGTGTAAGCTAATGAGTAGAATTAATATTCTGACTATCACTCTGTGCCCAGGCAGGGACCTATTTTAAAAAAACGCTGTAAATGAGTGTTACCAGTTCCACTGAGAGAAACAAGCAACCAGCTCCATCACCTCCATCTCGTAAACAGTATAAATTAACGAGCCCAAAGTTAATAATAATTAGCAGACATGGCAACACTGCTGGAAGCCTGGAAACAGTGCTGCGTGTTTCCAGAGGTCCCTTTGCCCTGTTATCAGACTCTTTAACAAACCTGCAGTACAGCAGGACTTTTTGAGTTATTTATTGTTCTAACACCAATAATATTAATATTCTCATATTTAATGTGCTCTATTTTTTAGTTGAAAAGCATAAATAAAAAAATGGTTTCATAATTTCTGTGCAGAAACAAGTTTTTTCTATTTTACACATCCTTGTTAAATGTCCCTTGGGGATTGCCAAAGGGCAGCCGGGCAGTAAGCCAGCTGGTGTTTAGTGCAGAAGTGTTATAATAAATGATTCCCACTGAGCCATGCAGAGAGCCTGAAGTCCAGTCCTCCTCCACCTCACAAAGATGAGGTCTCACTGGAGACAAAGCCAGAAAGCTGCTGACTAATTACAGGTTAGAGTCAGACAGAAGAAATAACAGCAGATACCGCCGTCTCTGTTTTTGAGCAACAATATGAAGACCTGATCACAACAGGAAGAAGAAAACATCTCTGCTGTTAGCAGTGGCTTGTTGTGCTGCTGCTGTGGAGGAGTCTGAGTCAGGAAGTGAGGGAAACGGCTGAGGAACATCTTGTTGAGAACGTTAATGCTGCAGTTATTGAAACCCAATAAATGGACACTAAGCGGTCCTAAACTTAGTGTGAATGTGATGAACAAAAAGCAATTATCTGTTTGAGGATTAGGCGACTGAGGCCACCGCTGCCAACATGCAAACCGACTCTGAGGTAGAAATTAGTCTGAAATCAGCGTCTTAAAACCATAGATGATCAGTTTCCACCAGATGAAGGTGGAAATCTCTCTTCATTCAGAGGAAAAGGTTCTGCTGGAGCCCCGTTCATGTGATGGCTGGATGGCGCAGCGGTTCATCTGCATTAATGCAACACGTTAAAGGTAACACTGATTAAATGAGGCTGATGCACCAAGAAATGCAGCTCAGAGGCTCTGAAAGCTCTGGATTAATTTCTCCATCACTGGTCTTCATGAGTCCGCCTCCAGCTAGGAGTTGGTCTTCAGAGATCTAGTTTTTCAGGGTGTGTTCAGGATGGTGGAACCACAGAACCGCTGCTGAGCTGGTAAAAGAAAACTTCAGAGGGAATCACTGGGAGGAGAACCAGAACTCGCTGACGGGTGGTAGGGACAAATGTTCATCGTTACCACTGTCAGCAAATCAGCCAATCCCGGCCCAGACCTGTGAACTACGAGGAGAACATGCCCCCCCCCCCCCCAGCTGATCTTCAGAGGAGATTAAAATCAGTCCTCTAAGAACAGCATCACCAGCACTTCACACATTCTGATTTCTGCTCCAAACAATTCAACCACATCAACGAGGAAAAGAACGCACCGGGCCCCATCAGTGGCTGAACACTAAACATTCTAGGAACCGTGACTTTCCCTGAGCTCAAACGGGCCAGAACCCGGTTCTGCCACCAGACACAGAGGAGCAAGTCTCTGAGAACGGCAGCAGCAGCAGCAGAAGCGCCGTCTCTGGGTCACCAGGACAGCCACCACAGCTAGCTACATGCTAGCTACATGCTAGCTACATGCCAGCTACATGCCACCACAGCTAGCTACATGCTAGCTACATGCCAGCTACATGCTAGCTACATGCCAGCAACGTGCTAGCTACATGCTAGCTACATGCCAGCTACATGCCAGCTACATGCCAGCTACATGCTAGCTACATGCCAGCTACATGCTAGATACATGCCACCACAGCTAGCTACATGCCAGCTACATGCTAGCTACATACCAGCTACATACCAGCTACATGCCAGCTACATGCCAGCTACATGCTAGCTACATGCCAGCTACATGCCAGCTACATGCCAGCTACATGCCAGCTACATGCTAGCTACATGCTAGATACATGCCACCACAGCTAGCTACATGCTAGCTACATGCGAGCTACATGCTAGCTACGTGCCAGCTACATGCCAGCTACATGCTAGCTGGATGTCAGGGAAACGCCTCTTCCTTTCCGGTCAGACTCCAGATGGTTCTGCTGTGAAACGGTTCTGTAAGGGAGGAGGTGTGACGCTTTGGTCCTGGTTCCCTCAGACCAGGCGTCTGCAACCTGAGGCTCTTTATACCTTCAGCTTTGGTTCTTAAAAACTTAGACCAAAAATGGTCAATGTTTCTAAATGTAAAGGTTCAGCTAACAATTTTAGCAGAACCAGCTGAAGAACCAGCTGAGGATCCGGGTTCTGGGTCTTTACCTGATCCAAAGCAGAAAGACACGACTGAACCTGTTCTCAGGTGCCAGTGATGGTCTCAGCTGGCTTTATTTCATAGAAAACTGTTTTTCTACATGAATAAATGTTCTCAGATTAAAGTCCAGACTTTTTATGTCTTAATTTAAATTAGTAAATGAACTCTGTTCTTCACACAAACAGAAAACAGCCTGAAACGTGTTAATGGTGCCTATTCATGTTCCGGGGATCCTCCTCATTATTCAGCGCATCACACCGACTCGTCTGTTAGCGCAGACAGAAAAATATCAGACAAAGATTTTACTTTACGGCGAGAAATAAATCTCATTTCTGCTCCAAATCCAAGTGATCAATCTTCCCTTTGGCCGTCTGTCTCTAATCTTCTCCCATTTGTTTGCAGTCTATTTGCTCCATCCATCCATCCATCCATCCATCCATCATCCATCCATCATCCATCCATCCATCCATCATCCATCCATCCATCCATCCATCCATCCATCATCCATCCATCCATCTATCCATCATCCATCCATCCATCTATTATCCATCATCCATCCATCATTCATCCATCCATCCATCCATGCATGCATCCATCCATCCATCATCCATTCATCCATCCATCCATCATCCATCCATCATCCATCCATCCATCATCCATCCATCATCCATCCATCATCCATCCATCTATCATCCATCCATCATCCATGCATCCATCATCATCCATCCAGCCCTCTTTCTGACTCATTGGCTAACACCGTCTAGCCTGGGCTCAGCTCCCAGAATGAGACGCATTGCAAAGATAGCAGAAAATGTCACCCAGGAATGAAATATTGATGGACAGAACGGCCTTCGCTCTTCCTCTCCTTGCCTCCGGGCAGAGCGAGAGTCACGCAGTCAGCTGGCAGCGAGGAGGAGAGGCCAAAACAAACAAGCGAGGAGCGACGCCACGCTCGGTCGTCTCCCTCAGAGCTCTGCTCATCACCCCCCCCCCCTGATATCTGATTCACTCTCACTTCTCTGGATGCTGTTTATTTACAGCCAAGGTCTCCCAGGGCCAGCATGAAGGGATCGATCCGCCTTAACGAGCAGCGTGAATAGAAACCAGGACGTCTGCATTTGCATAAGGGGATGCACGGTGACGGCGGGGTGAACCACGGCGGCCTTGTTCTGCAGCGAGGGGGGGGGGGGGCTCCGCTCAACTAGAGCAGCGGCGCTGCTTGCTTCTGCAAAGCGGCCTCAGATCTCAATGTGAGTAAATATGTGAGCATAGCGTGGGGACAGCAGAGGAAGAATGTGACTGCTGCAGACGGTTCAGGCCTGCATCTTTAACCCGCATCAGAACCGGGCCCGGTTCCCAGGGTCCACAGCCACTCACCGTTGATCCATTTGGCCTCCGGGTCGTGCACCTTGAACTCAGGTTTGAACAAATCCTCCACGGTCAGCTTGGCGTCGCTTCCAGCTTGGCTGTCGGCTGCAGAAACAAGCAGAGAAAATCATCCATGATTCATTTTCCTCAGACTCAGCAGAAAAACATCGACAGCTTCACAGCTTTATTCAGCCAGACTGCAACGCCGAGCCATTTAAAACCCTCAA
This sequence comes from Fundulus heteroclitus, assembly GCF_011125445.2. Taxonomy (NCBI): domain Eukaryota; kingdom Metazoa; phylum Chordata; class Actinopteri; order Cyprinodontiformes; family Fundulidae; genus Fundulus; species Fundulus heteroclitus. The sequence continues at coordinate 633,630 of NW_023396956.1, read as the reverse complement.
AGCCTGAAACAGGCAACTGTGAGAAAACTTCACATGTTTAAAAAAGAAAATATTTCTGCTGCCTTAAAAACATTCAAATAAAAAGTCAGGTTTCAAAGTTTCTTTGTATCATAATTGCTCCTCTAGCTGAGGTTATAAAAACATCATCAGCTACCATCACTATGCAGACGACACACAGCTCTACATCACCATGTCACCAGGTGACTATGAACCAGTTCAGCCTCTGAGGAAATAGAAGAAATCAATGCAGGAGGAGACTAAATGTTCTTTAACTGAATAAAAACTAAACTGAAGGAATAATTTCTGGACCAATAGAGGAGAGATCCAGAGTTAGCTCACAGCTTCAGCTGCTTCAGCTAGGAACCACTGATCAGGCCTGAAACCTGGGAGTAGTGATGGACTCACACCTGAACCTCCATCTGAAGACAAAGTGGACCTTCTAGAACCTGGAGAACATTTCCAGGATTAAAGGACTGATGTCTCAGCAGGATCTGGAGAAACTAATCCATGTTTATCTTTAGCAGAACTGATCACTGAGAACATGGACCCGGTTCTGAAGCTGCTACCCCCACGACCCGACCCCGGATAAGAGGAAGAGGATGGATGGATGGATGGATGGATGGATGGATGGATGGATGGATGGATGGATGATGGATGGATGATGGATGGATGGATGATGGATGGATGGATGGATGGATGGATGGATGAATGATGGATGGATGAACAGATAGATGGATGATGGAGGGATGGATGGATGAATAAATGGATGGATGGATGGATGGATGGATGGATGGATGGATGGATGGATGGATGGATGATGGATGGATGGATGGATGGATGGATGGATGGATGGATGGATGAATGATGGATGGATGAACAGATAGATGGATGATGGATGGATGATGGAGGGATGGATGGATGAATAAATGGATGGATGGATGGATGATGGATGGATGGATGGATGGATGATGGATGGATGGATGGATGGATGGATGGATGAATGATGGATGGATGAATGATGGATGGATGATGGATGGATGGATGAATGATGGATGGATGGATGGATGATGGATGGATGATGGATGGATGATGGATGGATGGATGACGGTTTACTGGAGACAAAATATTAAAAACATATAATATGTTCTGATGTAATAATTTAATCCTAAATGTTTTTGTGGTTCTAAGCAGAAAACTATAAAGGCCTGAAGCATCAGTCTGTGTGTAATTAACTATAGGATGTGTGTCAGTGATGCTGAAATGATGAACTCTTATTGAATATTACTGTAAATAATATAAAGTTCTAATCATTAGCAGAACATTAGCTGGCGGTAAAGCCTGGGTTGTTTGAACACAGCCTCTAGAACTGTTTCATCTTTAATCAGGACGAGTTGTGCGTTAAATGCCAGCGCTAAGCTGCTGGTTCTGAATGTCAGCCATGTTGGCTCCTCCTCATAACTCTGCACAGCATGTTTGTTTGTGCCGGTAATGAAAGTCTAACCAAGCGTGGGATCCAGCGGAGAGCGGCGAGGCTGCAGCGACATGCGGCGCCTCAATAAAACTGACGTTCTGTCATTTTTCTCTAAAACTGCTGATAAAGTGGCAGAAGAATAAAGATTAGCAGCTGGAAACAAACAAGTTCCCCAGCAGGAGGTCTGAAAGGAGCAGGACCTGCTCCACGGCCCGGTACATGGTTCCTTTCTGCTGCCGGGTCAGAACCAAGACTAGGAACCCAACAAGATCATCCAGAGAGGCTGAGAACTCATGTAGGGTTCCTCAACGTTCCACTCCATGCAGCCACAAGATTGGAGAAGCTCTGCTTGACCTTCAAGGACAAAATGGTCCAATGTGGTCCACCGTCAAGTCGTCTGCTGGTGAAACCATCTGCAGACCTCCACCATGGGTCCCTCATCCAGACCCGTAGCTACAGACCTCCACCATGGGTCCGTGATCCAGACCTGTAGCTGCAGACCTCCATTATGGGTCCGTGATCTAGACCCATAGCTGCAGACCTCCACCATGGGTCCCTGATCTAGACCCATAGCTACAGACCTCCACCATGGGTCCGTGATCCAGACCTGTAGCTGCAGACCTCCACCATGGGTCCCTGATCCAGACCCGTAGCTGCAGACCTCCACCATGGGTCCCTGATCCAGACCCGTAGCTGCAGACCTCCATCATGGGTCCCATGGTGGTCCCGCTGCCCGGCGCTGGACGGCGCTCCCTGACGGACGGCTCAAAGATTTCTTCTTCTGTTGTGGTTTGTTCAGAATCACCTCATGAATTAAAGCGTTTGATGAAAGCTGAATGTGTTTTTAAAACGGATCAGTCAAAGGAAGGCAGGTTAGCTGAAGCACTTTTAGATTTAATCATTTAATGATAAAGATTCTTAGAAGTGCATCTAAAACATCAGATTTCAGGACAGTATTTAAAAACCAGCAATAGAAACAGGGACCCTGACCCGGCGGGTCGGTCCAGAGCTTACCTGGTGTGAGGAGGATGACTGACATGGTGATGAGGGAGCAGACCACCAGGATGACCAGCAGGGCGATGGCGATGCCCTTCCAGTTCCTCTGAGGAGGACTGACCCCGCCCAGGTCCTGCAGAGAGGAGCAAACCAGTCAGAGGAGGTTCTGAGAAGGTTCTGAGAAGGTTCTGAGAAGGTTCTGGTCAGTCCAGCGTGGCAGAAGCTACCTCACAGCTTAGTAACCTCATAGTTACTGTAATCCTCTCTATCTGAAGGGGAAAAGCTTCCACCACGTTCTGGTTCATCATCATAATAATGGAAGGTCGCACAGAAACAGCTGATCATAAATAATCATGTCAGATTGACGTCTCTCAGCATTTTTCAGAGTAAAATATGATTAGAATGTTTCTGGTCTCAGTTACCCAGAATCCCCTGCAGGGATGACAGCCTACCTGCTACCCACCAGCCAATCAGTGCGTCAGAACCGCTCAGTTTATCTTCCTGACCTGTAACACATTACATCCCATAACGTACGGCTGGATGTGAGAGGCTACAGGGAACCATCACTGGGTTCCTCCAGGTTCCTTCTGAGGCGGAGAACCACTGAGACCGAAGGGTCCAACGGGCCTAATGGGAGGTTCTGCTGCACCACTACAGCTTCCCCCTGAGCAATTAACCACGAGGCCCAATTTAACCGTCTGTACCGCCTGCAGGGGTATGAGGGGGGGGGGCCACATCTGCAGCTCCATGCACCGACCCGGCGGCTCTGTTCTGGTTCAGCCGCTGAGACGAGCACCAAGAGTCACACGCCATCATAGAACACGCTTTTATTTTGAAGGTTTATGAAATCAGCATAAAAAGGCAAAGCAAACCTTTGACTGAAGGAGAAAACGAGAATCGGTGCTCAGAGAAGGGAATTTAGTCAGTATTTAGAATATTACAGAGATTACTGAAAGCATTTAATCAGCCTCATTAAATGTAAATTACTAAGTGGATAAATAAGGTTCTGGTCCGGTCCACTTCTCTTCCTCCACTGGAACCTCCATGTTTCCACACAGCAACGCTTGGTGGCAGCTGGACTGATCTCAGTCCGGTTCTGGTGTCACTTTTTAAAGGTTCCCTGCAGAACATGATGACCGGGTTCTGCACAGTAAGCATGCTGCATGTGTTCAGGTAGAAAACAAGGCTGGATTTGTTTGGTACCGACCCAACAGGACCCGTTTGGTGGGTTTTTAACTGAAAACGCTTTTACTTTCCTGCATGGGGTGCAGGTTTGTCAGGTCTCCTGGCTTCTGCATCCAGACTGGACCTGTCTGGACTTTGTCCTCCTGGCTGGATAAATCCTCCTATGACGCCATGTTGGGTCTGGATGTGATGCTGTGACTGTGGCGGGATCACATCTTTGTTTTCAGCCGCCTTAGTGCTTTCTTTGATGACTTCAGATGTGGAGATGCCTCCAGTGTCTCTGTTATTTGGGCCACAGACGTGAACACAGATAAAAAAGGACAGGTTGTATAAAAGCGTGTGTGGCCTTTAAGCAGGGCCAGGTTGAGGAACAGCTCTGGACCTTCTCCAGAACCGACATCTCTGCCTCTGCTGAGCAGACGCCTGCAGCTCGGTGGAGCCGGGCTGAGCTCCGGTCAAAGTGGAAATGTTCTGAGCTTTGGCAGCGGTGCAGCACCATCGCTCAGCTGATGGAGACAGAAGATGTATGAAGCCGCCGTGCAGCGAGGAGCCGGGCGCTGTGGACAGGGCGGCCATGCTCCTTAGCCCCTCTTCATCTCCAGCTCCTCCTCCTCTGTCTCACTGCAGCAGCTTCACATCCAGCGCTGGTTTCAGGACAGGACGGCTGACTGCAGCTGTGTCATAAAACAACACTATTATCTACTCGTTATGTCTGGAAACTGGGCCCTAAGGCCACAAACAAGATTAGCCGGAGCGTATCTGAAAAGGCTGCTTCAGTTAAGCCGCTCTGCTCTACGAGCAACACTCCAGCTCCTCATTTCACCTTCAAAAGCTTCATCTTGATCTAGTTCCTCCACTCAGTGTGAGTCCTCAGTGCCGTCTTTAATAAAACCTGATTTATAGAGAAACGCCGTGTAAGCGGACAGTGCAGCGGATGCTCGGTCCAAATGGGCTGTGTTCTGGTTCTGTGGGAGGAATGTGTGCCGTGCATGAAGTCAGGAAGAGTCTCTCCTTCAGTGCGTTAAAGGTGGTTGGAAAATTAAAAGCAGCTTCTTTATTGATATTTTGTATAAACCCAACATAGCGTCCGCTCGTCCTCTGCTTGCTACAAGGTCAGACGTGTGATAGAGACTCCTCGTTAAAGCCTGGGAGGTATTCTGCAGAGATCACAATCTGCCATAAGTCCTCCCTCAAGCTCAGAGGTTCTCGGTTCTAGGCTTAAATCTCTGGAGTCAACCTGGTAGAGTTCAGAAAGCCTCTTTATCAGAGCCAGACTGAAGATTTCCAGGCCTTCCTTGTGTCATTGTTTAATTGTTGTTTAGTGAAGAACACTGATGTAAGCCAGAGGCTTAGAATTAAACTGCTGGTGGAGTTAAAATCACCAACACGCTACCATTATCAGAGACTTGACATCTCTGCGCCGTTTACTAAAGCTAACATGCTAATGCTAATGTTCACGCTTATTATTTTTATATTAAGAGTATTTTCACATAGAACATGAGAAGCTTCTCCCAGCGTTAGGACCAACAGAGCCTCTACAAACATCTCACGGCTAACTTTTCATGTGCCTGCTAACGTCTGCAGGCTGATCCTGTTAGCTTAGTCATGCTAGCATAATAGCGCTAACATTAGCATCTGAACGCTACAAACCACAGAAAATATGATAAGTAAAGTAGATTAGAGTTGATTAGAAATCTTTTTTGTTGCCTTGTGGGAATTCAGCAGCAACGTCCAAGGAAGCCTGCAGATTCACACTAAAGTGAAAATATATAAAAGCTGAATAAGATAAAAACAAAAACAATATGATTAAAGAAACGTGCAGCACAGTAGGGTGATTTAAAAACAATACGTGCATTTATATTTGATCATAAAAAACAACAAACTACAAGAAATAAAAGCCTGTGCTGTGGTGAAGGTTAAATAATTTTAACACAGAAATAAACAAAACAGCCAAAACATGAAGAAAAAAAGCAACACAGACCGTGACTCAGAAATAAATTAATAAAGCATAAACAAACTCAGCGTGCTGATTGATCTTTCTTGGATGATATATTTTCAACATCAGATTTTCCTTCGCTGCCTTAAGCCCAATGAACCACACAGTAAAAATAATCCGTTATTTTCCAGTAAAGACTTCAGATTAATGAGAAGTCGCACTGCAGCACTTTTTCTAGCCATGTCTACGATAACCTGAAAATCAATGTTCCTCACCACAATACGTCTCTTTCTTCTCGCTCTGCAGAACCTTTTTTCTTTGACTTTCTGTCAGCTTGTCATTCATTTTGCAAATGTGTTCATTTACTCGCCGTAAACCAGCGAGTGTGTGGCAGAGAGAGAAAACAGCGGGTGATAAATAAACTGCTGACAGGCTGAGCGTCACAATAAAGACGACAGCTTCTTTTACAATTCAAAGTGAAAGTAGGACAAAAGCTGCTGTTTCTGTCTGGGTGAAATTATTACTTTGCAAAACTGCATTTCTCTAAAGTTACAGCAAAATCTGTCCGTCTGTGTGAGTATAATTACTTCTTTAATTAGCAGCTTCATTTCCCTAATAGAGAAAAGTGAATATATGAGCTCCTTCTGTGGCGTTCATTAAATCTGCTCTGCTTTCTGGGTGTAACGGGCCTTTTGTTCCCCACTGAAACGTGCTCTCTAAGTTCTGGTCCAGTAGTTATGGGTCAAGTTATTTTACGATACCGTTTCCTTTCTACGTGTTTTGTTGGGTTTACCAAAAATAATCTGTCTTTGAGTTTGAGTCGTCCGGGCTGCTTTTCCTAAACTCTGCTTCCTTTGCTTTATAGAGAAAGAAAACAGCTAATAATCCAGCTAACAAATAACTTGTTTTTTTACATTTCTGATGTTTTCTTGCTTCTAAGGACAGTAATTTGAATAAACACATGCTGAAATGAATGAAAGGATCACAGGATTTACTTTTTTACACCAAAACATGAAACGTTAACCTTCATCTCATATTTAATAACGTGCATCAAAAGCCACGCTGTTGGTTAATGGCTTTAAAGACTAAAAGCAGAGAATTCATAGTTTCCATGCATTTACAAGCAGATTTTTCCATATTCAAGCTGCTGATCATCAATCAGAGCCGATGAAGGTCAAACTGTCGACATCTGGGATGCTTTTGTAGATTTTTGGCTCTGATCTCTGTCTCATTCAGGCTCTGAGGGGAGGACCAGTGTTTTATCAACACATAGCAGTAAGCAGATCAGGGATCTTTGGGTTCTCTGGTACCGGTACATGCTCATCTAGACAACACACACCAGAACCAAGCTTCAGTCCTGAAGGTTCACGTCAGCACCTAACAGCAAAGCTTAAATAAGCAGTCTGGACTGAAAAGGACAACCTTAATGTGTAAAAATGTCTTTTCTAAAACAAATGCACTCAGATTTAAAACCCCAGAGCAGCTCGCTGCCTGCCGGGCCGGACCAGAACCTGGGTTCACCACAGAAGCTGCCTAAACCCCCACAGGTGGGCAGGACAGATGAACAGCTTTATTTATGATTATTAGATATAATTATTCCACGTTTCTAAAGCCAACTGCAAACTTAATAACAGTGGAAACTCACAGCTGCTGTTCATCAACCAAACGTAACAACTTTTAGGATAATCTTCCACATTTCTATCATCACTGCAGCTTATTTGAAAAAAAAAAAAAGATAAAGCTTTAGGATTCTTTTAAATAAACTAGAAACAGATGGAATGATGCTCCCTCCTGGTTTTATTAATCTCTGAGATAAATAAAGTTTTATAATCGCTGACTGGAATAAAAAACTATCCTCAGAAGACATTTTAATTCATGTCCACAAATATGTGCTCCTATTTTACATCCATCATTTATTATTTACTTGTTGAGACGACAGTCAGACTCATCTTTTAATTAAAGCGACACAGATTGTAACTCTATCCGTCTCTCTGGAACAAATGCCATCACACTCAATCAATACGGTCAATTATTCATCAGATCCAGCAGGCAGCAGGAAATCTGGGCCTCGCTGGGCGTTTGGGGGTGAATAAAGGGCAAAGCTGTAAAAACACTGCTGATGCTGTTATTCCATGTATGCAGTCCAGCAGGAGCCATGTTGGACAGGGGAACAGGCACTAAATAATTCAATGCTTGTTTTTAAATATTACTTTTCCTGCCAGGTCAGACTTTAGAGGACTACAAAGCTGCAGACCTTCTCGTCCAGAGTGCTGCAGGAAGAATCAGCGCTGGCATGAAAACCGCAGCAGCCTGATCAGCCTGCAGACACTCCTTCATTTCCTCCAAGCTGTTCTCCAAATGTTTGCATCGTAGTAAAAGTGAAAAAATGTAGAGAAATTAGACTTAAAGCTACATCGACTTAAAGTGTTGCTGTTGCAGCCCTGGTATAGTGCGCCTGTGTCGGGATGAAGGGTGTGGACTAACTAAATGCTGTGAAGTCACAGTTTTACTATTTAATTAACATCTGACCAGCTCCAGCTGATTCAATGCTTGTTGAGAGCGCCTCCAAGTGGCCGGCCAGCATTGGCGACATTAATCATTCCTTCCTGTTACCTGCATGAGTTCTGCTCTCTTTACGCTGGAAGCAAAGCAAAGACGGCTTCACATCTCTTTTCATAAAATATTATTATTTATGCTATTTAAATATACAGGTTCCTCTAATGATTTAATGGGGGCCAAACAGATTGTTTGTTTTTGCGTACTCCGTCCAGTAGACATAAATCAAGGTATTTAATATGGAAATTAGCAAAATCAGGCAGAACTGGATGAAACTCTTAGACGGCAGCAAAGATCGTCTCATTCTGTCCTCACGGGTTTGTGTGGAATATTATCAGCTGGTGTTGGTGGAAGGACCCAGGAACTACAGCTCAATATAACTGCTTTTATTTCATAACACAGCATAAATAGTGATTAAAACTGGTTTCAAACCACTGAATTGGTGTCCAGGCCTGTAATGAAATGGTAGAAAGGGTTTTAAAGCAGCCTAGCAGTAAAACAGCGTTTCTGCTGCGGTTCTGTCACAGGATGGATGTCGTCCTGCATAGCTCCACACATCCTTCTGGGACTCGAGTCCTCCATCAAGTCCTTGCATATGATTGGATAAACCCCTTGTCCGTCATCTTTACTGACGCGCTGCAGCTTCTTGCCAAACCCGGTCGGTGAAACCATCATTTCTACCAACAGCAGCCTTCAAAGCCGTTCTCTGGTGTTCTGTAAAGAGTTAATATTCAGCAGATAGGACGACTCTGATGAAACAGCATCAATAGCGCTGCTTCCTCCTGTGAGCCGCCATTGTTGTCTGAAACAGTCGCTTCTCTGATAGGTCACACCTACATAAACCCCGCCCTGCCATCCTGATTGGCTCGTCCGTTTCATGTGAAGATGAAATCAGTGTTGCCAACTCAGCGACTTTGTCGCTATATTTAGCGACTTTTCAGACCCCTCCAGCGACCAATAATCTGACCCCCACCAGGGGGAGTTAATGACCGACGACCCAACAACCAACAGCAAAAACAACAGAACATGAGAACGTCTGGGCTGAGCACCACCACGGCAGAACAACGGTCAGAACCTAGAAGATCTGCTGGGGGGGCAGAACCAAAGCAATATGACCGGTGATGACTCGGAACCAAACACCGTCCATCATTGTACCCGGTCCGTTTGTTGGGACTCATTAAACATTTTATTGTCCTACAGGGTAAATAAAGCTTTTCTCTGTTCAGACCCGGTAAAAAAGTTTTGGTTCTTTAAAGTCTTCCTGATAATCTCTAATCGATTCAGAACCTTTTTCAGAAAACGCCTCTGAACGCTCTGGTTGTGCTGCCACCATCATCATCATCATCATCATCATCATCTTCTTCTCCTTTATTGGCGGACTGCTAACAATCTCAAAGAACACACCGCCACCTACTGTACAGAAGTAACTTTACGACCTCCACAAACTAAATTAGTTTTTCAGTGTAGTTTCATGTAATAATGTGATTAATGCTTTCCTAACATTATAAATATCTTCTCTGTCTAATATTCCTTTAAAACTCCGTTCTCATCCTGCCTTCTGCACCCTTTCCTTTGATTTCTCTCTTTCAGCAAAATATACTGCCGCCATCTTGTTTCTGCTCACCTGAGGCGCAGATATTTCTGGATGGGCGGGGCCAGGTGAGTGATGCATTCAGGGGCATTAAGGAAAACTAAGTTTCCAGAGATTTAGATACAGGAGAGTAAAGATCGTTGTGAAAGCTTATATCGATAAACAACAGAGTCACTCTCATCTTGTATAAATATCGATGTACCGCCCAGACCTAAACAGCTGCCCAAAATACCCAAAGTGCTTTGAGGCAAATTCACGACAACAGTCCACAAAGGCATCTTCATGCTCCAACATGTACAGTCATTGGCATATTGGGTCTGGTACAATTTAAATATGTAGCAGTTTTAGTTGAAAATGCTGAATTATTCTGAACGACTAACATTTTTCTTTAACAAATCTGAAATCATGTGATGAATGGATTTAACTTTGATGAGCTGATCCTGTAACATTAGAAGTGAAACAACGATGAGACGCCTTCATGGCAGAAGGTTCTGGTTGTGCTTCGCTGTTTTTTTCTGGGATGAATAAAGTTGAACAGGAGAAAAAATGCTTTGGATAAACTCGTTAAAGCTGGTTAGACGCTGACGATGAGAGCTCAGAGGAAGCAGAGAGCTGCTGCATTGATTCTTCCTGGGATCACAAACAGCAGCAGGAGCCGCCATCAGTGTTTTCCCTGTAAATTATAGAACATGGTATCTAAGATTCAGATCCGCTCATGTTCATCAAAGCCCAGCTAATCAGCTGATTTTCTGCTGCGTGCATGTGTGCGTGGTCCAGCGGGTTATTTATGGAGCGGGGAGCCGGGCCCAGCCGGTCCTCTGACCTTGGTGACAGCGTGACAAACGCAGAGCAGCCTTTCAGAAGAAGCTCAGCCATTTGTACGATGACAGCAGGTTGGAGAGGGCTGAGAAAATAACGCCGTCTGTACGCGCTGATTCTGTTTACCCATGAAATACTATTTCTCAGCATCTCAGGGCTCATTGACAGAATCAGCCGAGGCTACGCCGCCGTCTGCTAAGCTAACCCAAACCTGAACGATATGTAGGAATCTGCTTTAGATGAAACGATGATTTAATGCATCAGACAGTAAAGCCAGATACAGGATTCTCCATAAAGTGGTACAAAATGTTAACTTATATGACAATAACACCACAGACAAAATCCTTAGTAGAAAAATATAAAATCTAACTTATATGACTGGTTGATCATCAGTGAAACTACTGCAAGAAACAGAAAATCCTCCACTCACAAATATAAGACATAAACTACTATATCTGAGAAAATGATTAATAAATGCAGTAAAAACTGGTTATGGTCAACTTTTGTATTTTTGCCAAATATGTTAGAAGCATTTTCAGTATTTAATAAAAACTGCAGGAGAAATACTTTGAATTCGGCACATGAGCAACACGTTACATAAACCGCACATTATCCTTGAGAATAAATGTCAATAACTGTTTTTTTTTCCACATAACCTGAGTTTATTATAGAGATGCTCACACCACAAAATACGCTAATGTTCATTAAGGTTCACATCCTTCACATCACTACAAATGGACCTTTTCTTCACTGAAGGGAGATTTTCTTCATTATATTATTATGTTTCCTCATCAGTTCAGAGTTTAGAATGAGCTCGTTGTGAATAAGTAATGAATGTTCAGCGGCCACATGCAGACACACCTGGTCTGACTACCTGAGCCGGTTCAGTTCAGCTCAGGTATGATCGCAGAACCTCAGCCAAGTTCTGCTCGGTCTAGTTTTTACTACATGATGATACAAACTATGGAAACATGTTCTCTTCTATACTATATACACAGTTTACACACCATTATTGTGAAAGAAAATATATTATATGTAATGAAAAGTATTATTAAATATATTGTATGAAATAAATGCAAAGTGACATCTTTCATATAAGTCTTATATAAAGTGAACTATATGAAACATAACTGTAGGTGATTAAATGTCTACATCTTTTTATGTTTCTTCCATTTCTTTTCCATATGAGCAGCATCAGCGTTTGATCCAGAGCAGGAAACCATAAATTTCTGTTTTTCTTTTAGCACAGCCTCTAAAAGCTGAGAATCATTGAGCGTCTCCATCGCCTCTGAGTTCGCTCTGCTTCCAGAAAAGCTCCTGATCCTGCAGCTTCACAACATCTCAGCGCCGTCCTGAGCAGAAACGTCTCATTCCTCCCTCTCTCTCATTTTACACACAATCTCAATTATTGCTGCTTTGTCCATTCTCCCTCCCTGAAGGCTGCGTTCAGCTGAAATATGGACTCTGAATGTGACAACGCTTCTGCTGGGGAGCAATGTGAATAAACAGAACATCTCTGCATTTACAGTGTGTAGAGATAAATCTGTAGACACAGGAAACCGCTCCCTCTTCTCTTTATATGCTCCTATTTATGCAAATAATTCACTAAATCAATGTGATTTTATCTGTGGAGCACTTTCCAAAGCACAGAGCTTCACAGAGAACAAAGGCAGGAGCATCAGCAGCGAAAAGGAATAATCTTCCCTCCAGTTCTCCCTAAAGCACCGCTTAAAGGAGCCCAAAACACCAGCGTGTTAAATATTCCTATATTCCATGTTATCTGCATTTATATTACATATTTACCTGTGCTGACGACAGCAGTGTCCAAACATTTAGCCCAAAACGGTTCCTTTTGTCATTTAAAATGCAAAAACTGCTTATGATTCATTTCATGACTAAACTGGTATTATTTGATGAAACAAAGATGTTAGCAGAAAACTATCAGTAAATGCAGAAACATAAAAAAATAAAATGTTTGCCTCATTATTAAAAGACAATTTGCTCCATTTTTGGGTCAAACATTTTCCGTTTTGTTGGTTTGTTCCCAGGATGTGGGTCAGTCCAGAACACAAACTGCGCTTTGTCGGGTTTCATGAATGAATGAAAAGTTCTGGGATGTTTCCCTGAAATAAAAGAAAAAAAAAATCACATTTTTAGAAGATTTAAATTTGTCTGATAAAACCTTCAGAAAGATCTGGAGATGTTTCCAGCTGAACCAGGTCCCTGTTCTGATTGGTTAGCTTTGGTACCAGTACTGGGTCCGTTTCTGGTTCTGGTACTGGCAGCCATTATCAGGCAGAACCCAAAAAGCTGCCAAGGTTCTGGAGGTTTCTAGTTGACACAGAACCAGTCTATTGGTACCGCTCACTGGTTCCTGCTGGTGCTGAACAGCTCCGGTCCCAGTGGAGCTTCCTGTACCACCAAACGGACCGGGCCTAAGGATGTATCACAGAACCAGGGTTCTCCTGTGGTTCTTGGCCTGTTTCAGAACATGATTACATTATTTTGATGCCAAATAAACGTCTGGAAGTTGTGGCCCATCTCTCAGGGAGCAGTGGGCTGCCACTGGGCGGCGCCAGAGAGCCGTCTGGACCTTGCTCAGGGGCCCAGAGAGGCAGTCTGTGGGATTCAAACCAGGGAGCTAGCATCCTGCTCTAACCACCAGGCCATAACTGATATAAATGACAGACGTATGATAGGAAGTTGTTTTGTAGCCTTCTGCTGACTGATACATTGATCCTTAGTCCAACTGGAGCCTTAAAGCGGCCGACTTCACCAATCTCTACGCCAGTCGCTCTCTGGCTGCACACACAGCTTTTCCAATTAAATTCAAATGTATATATATATATATATATATATATATATATATATATATATATATATATATATATATATATACACATACACATACACACACACCACACGGTTTTTGCTCCATTTGTTGGAAAACAAACCATTTTTCTGTATATGTACCAAAATAAGAGCATGTGACCGGAGGTGAGGCATCCCTCCTGCACCTGATGGTTAATCAAGCAGCAGCAATGGAGCTGAGCGCGTCAGCAACGTCCAGCGCAGCAGAAAGATGGAGGTCCAGTAGCCCGGCTCGGTCTGGGACTCCTCCGGCCGCCTCCTTACGGCGAGGCGCTGCAGGACGGTGCAGCGGCTCTAGCAGCAGCAGCTGGGTCGGTTCTGCTGGCAGACGGCTCTACAAGCTTTATGTCTGCTGATGGCGGCCGTTCGTACCAGCCCCAGCGCTTGGTTACATTGCTTTATTTACAGAGGGACAGGCTCAGTGCTGGTTCTGGGAGGCGTAGGACTCCACTGAGATTTGGTTTCTCCAGAAAACGAGAGTCTGCTGCACAAAGACCATGAATGAAGGCATGAACTGAACCTGAACCTGAATTAAAGCCAGACATGTTTCCCACTGCAGCTTCTCATGGTCACATGTTATGGTCACATGTTCCTCTCTAACACGTGTCGTAGTCTTAAACAATGCGTTGCTGCAAACATAACTTCTCGTTAAAATTTATTCTGTTTTGGTGCCTAAATGTTTCAGATGAATCTAAATTCAGACACAGATATAGACAGATACAGCCCTCTGCACCACGCTTTATCGTTTATTACTAGGATTGAACCATCTACCATGACGTACCATGTAACTCCAGAGAACGCTGAGTAACGTTGAAAGAAAACTCTAAATGGTTGTGTACATTATTATTATTCCTGTTAATTCTGCCTGACTGAAGTCAGTGAAGCACATAAAGGAACAAAGGCTGATTTGATTCAACAAACAGAGGCTGTGGGAGGGAATAATGGGACGTATTCATCTGCACGGGGCTGCCGGACCTATCTAAGCTCAAAGCTCCTACCTCATGTGAAGGAAGCCAGACAACGCAGCTAATTCCATTAATCAGCTTCTCTTTGAATCTCTCTGCACATGCAGCTGTAATTTTATATCATTTACATGGCGGCTGCCAAAGCTTTTGTCGGTCTCCAGCAGTCAAATCTCTGATTCCAGCACAATTAGACACAGCTGACTACATTCCCAGGCAAATTAGGCTTCAGCCTGTGGATAAGACTGCAGCCATTTCCTCCCAATTCAGAAACAAATCTCCTTTATCAGGAGGAGGAAAACCTGAAAGGAGAAGCTGACAGTCAGAAACTATACGTGGAGTCTGGAGCGGGCAGGAAATTGTCTCTCAGGTTGAAAAGTGAAGCTGTTTTTTTGTTTCTTCTTACCTGGGGGTGACATTGGAGGATTTGGCGGGCACTGAGCTATAAAATTGCTAGTTGAGAGGGAATTAGTGGGGATGGAGAGGAGGCGAGTGAAGGACAGCACCGCTGGGAGTCGGATGAAGAGGTGTGCCTTTGCAGCTGATTATATCATCTCACCGTCTGGGATGTTTACAGGGGTTGGAGTGGATCGGCAGCAGAACACAGAAAGGGCATCCGCTAAATGCCAAATGACAAAAACCTCTCTGCACGCTACATCCAGAGTATGAGCAGGCGTCCAGACTGCTGCTAGGGTCTAATTGGTTATAAATGTGGTCCTTTCACACCCAGAGACTGAGGCTGGCTTCCAGTTAATTAGGCTGTTCAGACTTTACATCCTAACAGCATCGTTCCTGCCTGGGTTACCTGAAGCTGCACCTCTGCTCTCCATCATCTTCTCCCTCTTTACCAACGCTGCTCAGCAGCACGGCCGCATAAGAGGAAATAAACACGCTTTCAAGCAGGTATGAACACTCTGAAAGAAAACACCTGGCCCACATGTTCACATCTGGCTGCTCCTGACAGCAGACGCTGAAAGAACTCTGATTGGTTCACAGGGAGAGCGGTCCAATCAGCAGCAGCCAATCACAGGCCGGTACTGTCCCAGTTTGAATGAATGTACAGAGTGGTTCCACAGACCTGTGGTTCTGACGATGATGATGATGATGATGATGATGATGATGATGACCTGAGCCTCCATGAAGAACCTCTGGAGAACGTCTGGGTGAGGAGACCCTGAGGCAGACCCAGAGCTGCTGCAGGTTCTCCATTTCCCTCAGGGAACACGCTGTGGGGGTTTCTGTCATTAGTAATTTACTCATTAGTTTATGAACTGCAAAAACAGACCTAAAAATAAGTAAAATGTTCTTAAAGTTAGTGTATTTGTCCTTGATTTGAGCAGGTAAATAAGATTATTTGCCAATGGAATGAGTATTTTGACCCCTAATATAAGATAATTAGACATCCTGCACTTGAAATAAGATGATGGAGATGAGTTGTTCCTATTTTAAGGTCAAAAATTATTTACCTGCTCAAATCAAGGACAAATACACTAACTTTAGGAACATTTTATTTATTTTAAGTTCTGTTTTTGCAGTGTGAGTAAATTACTGTAGCTGAGATTTTTTCACTACCATCTTCTCTCTTATAAAGGATTGTGTTATAAGTCCATGTGTTGACAGGACGGATCGGGTTTTCACTAAAACGCTCGGCTGAACCATCTAACCTCACATCCTCACGTCCCGCAGACACAAAACAGCTTTAAAGCAGTTAGACATTCATTTTTACTCTTTTTAAGGAGTTACTGGAGCCAACTTTAAATCCCTTCTGTCCAGATTAAAATAAATGACACCTAATCTTTGAGAGTTTTCCAGTTTTCTGACCACATGGAGCTATTTTAACCTTTCCAGACTCAAAGCAAAGAGACGCAGTGATGGATGCTGTTGGTGTTTGCTCTGACTCTGCTGGCAGTAAAAACTCCTTTCACTGAAACACGTCTGCCTCTGACACATGACGGCAGTTAATTACAGCTCCGAGTGTCATACTGGCACCTTCAAAGATGCGACGCTGAGAAAGCTTAAAACATGTGTCTGAGTAAATCCAACGCTGAAACACTCAGTCGACAAAGAGAAAACATGTTTTTATCTTTCCATAAAAGCTGAACAAGACAGCAGAGGACGAATACATCTCAGTTAATGCATTCAGAATCCCGCTTTGTATTTATAAAGTCTTTAGACTTAAAACCTAAAAAATATAAAAGTTATTTCCTGGTTAGGAGCTGAATTAAAGTCTCTAACATGCTTTATCTGAACAAATACTGCATAAGATTATACAAGTTAATCTGTGAAAATAACAAGATCCTTGTGTTTAACATCCAGTTTTTACACTACAACTGTCAGCATGACTCAGCAGATCTCTTCCTTAGTCACGTTCCATTTGATTGGGACCTTGCTTAGTGAGATATATATATATATATATATATATATATATTAGGGCTGGGCAACAATTAAAATATTTAATCGCGATTAATCGCCCTGATTAATCGCGATTAATCGCGATTAATCGCATTGTATTTACAAACTCCAAGAATGAATTCAAAAGTAGTGTAAAGAGCACTTTTATTTTAATGTTCTGCTGCCATATGAACAAAAGTGTTGTAACATTTGTAGCACTTATTTTATACTGGATATTTTCAACCCATCTATTGAATTTAGTGCACTAGTTGATCTTTTCTTCATAAGAGAACAGCAAGCACTGCAGCCAAAATATGGCCTTTTTTGACCTGCTGTATATTAGCCAGTCCCTAAGCTTGATGTATCATGAAACTGTTGACCTTTTGGGTTTTGTGGTTTTTATTTTATTATTACAATTAAATAATAATAATAATAATAATAATGTTATGTTCAGTGTTTTTTTCGCTAATCCACCTCATATATTTCAATCCTTATGTAATTTTGTCTGTGTTGTGTGCACCTGCCTGTTGCTTTAATCCTATAAATTTCCCGGTCGTGGGATAAAAAAAAAGGATTAGCTAATGTTATCTTATCTTAAATAACACTTTTTAATATATGTACTGGGTTCTTTCAAGGTCTTAATTACATGTTATGTGTGGGCTCCAGTAACATCCATCCATCCATCCATCCATCCACTGATCTACCTGGATGTTCCCTGGAGGACTGAAACGCCTCAGTCAGAGACGTCAGTCTGTGGGTCTGTCGGGGCAGTGAGAGAAGTTTTGTCTCCTCTCTCCGTTTCTGGGGCTCGACGTTTTCATGTTTTTTCACGTGCTTAGATAAATTTGTTGTGTTTCCACTGAAATGAACCGGCTTTTTACAAAACATACAGCTTGATTTAATTTACGGTATTAAAATAAAGCCAAACGTTGCTACTTCCCCTGTTCATGTTTTTTCGCTGCTGCGGTCTCTCTCAGCTGTTAGTGTATTAAGTTTGTGTGAGAGCTGAGTGGGCGGGCCAGGCTGAGCCTGCGTGCTGATTGGCTGGCGCCGCTGAGCCATGTACGAGAGGGGAGGGGGAGCGAGAGAGTGCTGCAGTCAGCGCGCTGCAGTCAGCGCGCATGCTGACTGACACTGACTGAAAGCATGTGAGCAACATGCGTTAATGCGCGATAAAATAAATATCGCCGTCAATAGTCTAATGAATTAACGCGAAATTAACGCGTTAACTTGCCCAGCCCTAATATATATATATATATATATATATATATATATATATATATATATATATATATATATATATATATGTATACACACACATTGTTGTTTTTTTGAGGTGCAAAGAGGATGAAAAGATTCAACAATAGCTGTCAGCAACCTGTAGCCTATTGCTAACAGTAGTTAGCCCAACAGCGGCTAGGCTAACCGCTGTTAGCCTAGGCTAACCGCTGTTAGCCTAACAGTGGTTAGCCCAACAGCGGCTAGGCTAACCGCTGTTAGCCTAGGCTAACCGCTGTTAGGCTAACAGCGACTAGCCCAACAGCGGTTAGCCTAGGCTAGTCGCTTTTAGGCTAACAGTGGTTAGCCTAACAGCGGTTAGCCTAGGCTAGCTGCTGTTAGGCTAGCCGCTGTTAGCAACACCTGCCAGCTAGAATGTTTTTGATGGATGCATTGAAACGGTAACTGAGCAGGTTCCAGAGGGACGAGGTAAAGCACCATGCCGACAGGCCGGGTCCACCAGATCCCCCAGAGGAGCACCCTGTTTGGTGAGTACCACCACCGGTAGCTGCGTCTGGATGTCGGTCGCTTCCAGAGGTGCTCCCATCTGTCCAGGACCCAGGATTCCTCCGGGACACAAACTAAAGCTGTTCTATTCCCGCTGCAGAGCTCCTGCCTTTGGTCAGCAAATCCATCAGTGCTCAATAAAAATATGGCTTAATTTGATTAAATATGTAAAAAACATCTTTCACTTCATCTCTGCTGCGTTCCTTCCCACTACGTCACGACCAGATCCAGCCCCTGATTGGCTAAAGCAGCAGGAACTGACAGAAAGTACTTATTGTTGTAGTCACGCGTCCACCGCGCTCTTTAAAGTTTTATTTTGCATCGCTGGCCGTTAATTGGCTCCTGATGGCGCCTTGGCATCAGGCTAACGTGTAAATCAGGGAGCAGCGTGCCGCCGACACTGGGGGACCAATCTGGGCTTAACGGTCTGGCTCAGGGACCCAGAGTGACTGAGTTTCAAACCGTCAACCTTTGGGGCCTTTCCAAGACACAACCCCCCCGCTCCCTAACCACCGCTGCCACACTTATGTCCACCATCAGCAGGTTCCACAGCAGCCATATTGGATTGTGCTTCATTGTGTTCTTAAAGAGATAATCTGTGAACTTTGACGTTAAGCTCAAACCTGTGGCAGCAGGTATACCTGCAGCTTCATCGGCGGGTCTGCAGCCTCGCCACAGATGTTGGAGATAAAGGGAGCAGAAAGACCAGCGGGTCAATCATTGGAGAGAGAAGATGCTCCATGGATAATCTCTGCTCTGAATCCTTTGGCTTTGCCTACAATGATGTGGATGAGAGGCTGATCAAAGCGTGTTAAACCTTTAAATGAGTCGCAGGTCCTCTCAGTGGACATTTCCTCATGTTTACCCCTAAACTGCTCATAGATGAACCTGGCTAATTTAAAACTCTGTAAAAGCTTTTTACTTTGGAGTGTTAATTTTCCTTCAAAAGGCCTCCTGGTATTCAAATGTCCTCTGCGAGATGGCGGTAATGCACATCTAAAAGTTGCTTGCCAACCGCCATAAAAAAGAAGAAGAAGAAATGTCCTCTGCCTGCAAGCGCCACACTTCTGAGTCTGGACGAATTTTCAGAGATGGATGTGATTAAGATTAGAACCAGATTTTTCTCATTTCCTTTGTTACCCAAGATGAAAGAAGTTCATTTTAAAACTATAAATAATATTTATCCCTGTGCAGAGTTCCTAAGCTTAAGATTTAAATTTGATGTTGATGTATGTAATTTTTGTCAGAAAGATTTGGAAACACAAGAACATCTTTTTTACAGTTGTTGTGTGGTTAAGTCTTTGTGGGACAAGATTCATGATTGGATATCAACGAAAAATGGGATTCCTAATTTTGAATATAAAGGAGTTAAATTTGGCATTACTTTTCAAGATAAAAGAGTAGAATTTCTGTGTAATACTATATTCATTATTGGAAAATTCTTTATTCACAAATGCAAATTTTTTAAAATTTCTCCAAATTTTCAAGCATTCCAAAATGATGTAAAGAATTTGTATGCTTCAATCAAATTACTGGAAAGTAACAAAGCCTTAAAGTTTTCAGATTTGATAACAGTATACTTTAGCTAAACCCCTGTGTTATTTGTTTTATTTTCTTTTTACTTTTGATTTAACTTTAATGAGACTATTTAAGTTTATTTTATTTTTTGTCTTTCAAAAAAAAATATGTTATGGCTGCCATATGTTTAATTGTACTTATCTGATATTTTGAAAATTGTATTTTGGATTTGCTTAAATAAATTAAAAAGAAAAAAAACTTCTGAGTCTGGACAGTCAGTAGCGCTCGATGCTTCTCACCTTCAATCAGAGCTGACACACCTGAAGCTGACGTGATGCGTTCAGGAGCATCCCGTGGTTCTGCAGCGGTCAAACAGGCCGTTAACGTCTGTTAACGTCTTCCAGCAGCAGCTAAGCGTACCGCGGCTAACGTTAGCCAGCTGAGGCTAATGGCCAAAGCATGTTTTGATCCAGGCTGTTTGCTTTTATTAGAAGTCTGACTGGTGGTCCAGACCAGTGACGTCATCAGTCAGATTTACTAATATATAAACTCTACAGAGTAGACTCATTATAAAGTGCTGATGGAGACTGATTGAGCCAAATCAATTCACCAAGAGACATGGAAATATATTTATTCTTTGATGAAAAAATAAAACTAAATTATTTGTCATTTGATTGGTAACAGTTTATGAGTTATGATGGATTTCTGCATTTGTAAAAACTATAACCCACATTACGCACATTTCATTACAAAAACAAAACTTGAATAATTATTGCTGTCTTACCTCTACTTATAAATGAAGTCCATGCGCCGCTCTTTCTGAACAAAAAATATCATCATTTTCCGGTAAAAGTTCTCTTTATCTTCTTCAGTTTTAAAAGTCTCTCAGTCTCAGTGGAGCTCACTGCCAGGGAGGAAAGCCTTCCTTCATCAGTCCTGTTCCAGCTGCATGTTTAGAGTCTTTTTAGTGCTTTACTTGTTTAGCAAAACTCGCTAATAAAACATCCATAACTTGCTGTTACTCTACAGTTTTAGGATCAGGAGCGGTGCTCCTTGAGCGCCCCCTGCCTAGAGGCCAAGGAACTGCAGGCCTCACCTACAACCAGCTCTCTGCTGGTTATGATCGCCCAGCAGCACGAAAACATGTTACCTGCACACAGTGTGATGACCAAAACACAATTCATAATCCACATACATTAAATTGTGGAAAATCAGTTAATAACTGTTTGAACAATTGAATTTATGATCTAGAGACAGGAAGTTGCATTCACAGAATGGAAGCCAGCGCAGTTAACATGGGATTGCACAATCCCAGGGGAGGCCAAGCTCACTGCGGCCACCAAGGGTTTACATGAAAAATAGCGAAAACTCTGCGATTTTAAAGAGAATATGATCAAAAATTAGGAAATTAGATTAAAAAATACTTATTACAAATGACAGAGTGAATCAACATTTTATTATGTTATTATATATTTTCTTTCTTTCCATGATGACAATTGAGGCCTGGCCACACTTGCCTCCCCTGACTGCACGTCACTGGTCCAGAAGAAGCAATGTTCAGAAACTGTTAAAAGCCATCGAAACGGCCCACAATGCACAGCAGCAACCTTTAGGAAATGAGTCTTCAGCTTCCCAGATATCTCCTCCTCTGTCTAAACCTGCTGATTTTACAGATTATGGGAAAACTTGGTGCTTAAAGCGTATATTAAATGTAGCTTGAAGGTGAAGGACACCAACAGACCCAATGGGCTCATTAGGAAGGCAGCCATGTTGGAGAGGAGGACCCGGTCCAAAATAAAGACGGTCTCAGCTGGTCAGCCACAGCAGCAGGTTCAGTAAACGGGTCAGTGAGAGAAACAGGAAGTCATTCCTACCTGCGGCAGCCAGGCTGTCTGTGAAGCACTATTTCACCATCAATACTGTGTCTATATCAGTTAGAGGCATTTCATGATCACCCAAATTCATTAATGTTTATTCTTAACTAGGGCTGCCAGTTTTAACGCCTTATTAATGACGCCAACATATTGTTTCCACACGTTAATCTCACATCAAAACACCGTTCCCCATGTTTTTCCCCGCAGCCCTCGCCGGATTGTGTTTCTTTTACGCTCGTCTCTTTCCGTAGTTCCAAGTATGCTAAGTGCCAGATGCAAACAAAGTGTAAGACTCTGCAATGACCTGGAGATTTAAAACCTTTTTCAGACAAAAATATGAAGAAATTATTGTTGTTGATGTGAAAGCTCAGGATTAGATGAGAGAGAGAGAGTGAAAAAAATTAACAATAAAACTTTATTAAAATGTAAAATGTATTAATTTATATGTTAATGCTTAATACCATGTCTATCTTTGTTTAAGAGACAAAATATTTCGGCACAAAAACAGGTATTTATTTACACATTTATTTGATGTATACACATTGTGCAAACATCAGGGCATTAAGATTAATGATTTAGCCATTATTAGCCAGAGATTAACATTTTAAGGCACCAGGATGTTTTCACTCCAGTTTCCGAAACTTGTACAAGCAAGTTTTTTACTTGAGTCATTTATTGCAAATTTGCATATTAAAATGGCCAAATAGGCTTTTACACATTCAGAAATAAAAAGATGAAATATGCAGTTAATTTGCGATTAATCTCAAATTAACTATTGAAATTATGCGATTAATTGAGATTAAATTAAACAACAGTATTTTTAACATATTTTAGTTTATCTGTTTTAGCAGATTTCTTTGCCGCCACATTTTAGACAACGTTGGTCTGAGCCAATCAGACATTACCAAGTAGCATCTTGGTAACTCTTTATTTTCTATTTATACACTTTTTTTGGCTTTTCCTCAATTTCCTTATTTAGGAAAATGTTTCCTGAAGAGCTTCAAGGAGCAGCAATGCATTGCAGAACAGTAGCAGTGGAGGACTGGTACAATAAATTCAAATATCTAATTGAAAATGTCTCAACTTTCTCTATTTGGACATTTTATGGCCTGAAAATGTCAGATGGAAAATCCTAAGTAATGGAGCAGTTATACTGCAGAGGTCTGTGCATGTGCAGCCTTTGTCTCTGGTGAGTGAGAACAGTAGAGAGTCAATGATAGAAAGATGTTGGTGTATCGGCCCGTCTGTGCAGCGCTATCAGTGTCAGTGGCCTTTCAGATGAGCCTTTGATTATCCACCCCTGGGAGTGAAATCGATCCCGCCTGCCCTCGGCGCTTACACACAGTCCTAAAGCTGCAGAAAACCCTGTTTGCCAGAAACACAACAGCACTTCATCCAAGCTGAGCTGATGAACTGGCAGGAGCCAATATATCAATATTAATCAGACGTATTCAGGAAGAAAAATAGCTTTTGCTTAAGTTTCTGCACATAACTGAGACATGAAGCGCATAAAGTATTTGAATTTGACTCAGTTTTACAACAAAAATCCATCAGCAGCTGAAGTTTGTGTCAGAAAAAGTCCAATAAGTGTAACGGAGCAGCAGGAGGGAGCCTATAGAGCCGTGTTTGTCCACGCTACGCAATAAATCAGAGCATAAACATGAAATCTAAAGGCTTGCATCAATAAAACAGACACTTGTTGTTTTACTGGCTCCGTAGTTCTGGCATCATGTCTGCAGGAAGGTTCAGCGTTATGCAATCAGTGCCTGCATCCCATCTGAAGCACGGAGAAGACACCTGCAGC
This sequence comes from Fundulus heteroclitus, assembly GCF_011125445.2. Classification (NCBI taxonomy): domain Eukaryota; kingdom Metazoa; phylum Chordata; class Actinopteri; order Cyprinodontiformes; family Fundulidae; genus Fundulus; species Fundulus heteroclitus. The sequence continues at coordinate 609,871 of NW_023396956.1, read as the reverse complement.
ATCCTTTACATGTTAAACACCATCTGACCCCAACACAACTTATTATCCCTGCCATCTCCCAGGTCCTCGTCTTTAATTCCTGCTGTCTCAGGTCTGACTGCAGTCTGATGACTCAAACTCTGTAATTGGCTTTTAATCCGCTGGGGGATTGAGAATGTGTCAGCGCCGGTTAATTCGGGGCTCCGCTCGCCTCGGGACACACAGAGAGGCTTTATGACACAAAGGTGGCTCATTTAGGTCACCACCCAGGACAGGAGGAACACTAAAGAGCTGACGCTTTCTAGCAGCGCAGCACCAGACCCAGCGCTGTCAGCGTTAGTCAGAGAGAAGAAAGCTGGAGGCCAAATCATTAGAAAGAAAAAGGGACATTTTAGGGTAGTAAATAAAGGCACATCTGATGCTTTATAGAATCTGCTTCTCTTTGCTCAGCCTCAGCGTTCAGAGTTCAGAGACAAGATGTGGGCCGAGCATCTATGACCTTATAACACATTCATCCAGAGACACTTCCTGAATTCAAACATTTCTGTCCAAATGGATTTTCTGAGTGTTCTCCAACACGCTGCGCTCTCCTTTAGTCATTTTATCCATTATAGCTTCTCATTAATCTGATGATTGACCGACAAACAACAGAAACCATTCGTTTCTCATTTAACCCACGAGCATCTGGAGCAGTCTGAGTGCATCGTCACTACATGACGAGAACAAGGAGCCCACAGAGAGCATGCCCTGCCCTCACCTGTTAGACTCACCTGCTCACACTCACCTGCTCACACTCACCTGCTTAGACTCACCTGACATCCTCCTGTTCTGAATGGTCTGTTTATACTGGGATCATTGGAGGTGAATGAAATTCTGGAGAGATAATTTTTAGCCAGATCACGTCCCACCAGTTCAACCAGTCAGCATGCTGAGGTGAGTGGAACGGTACCGTGCTTCTGCCTGAGGTTATTAGGTCAACCCCACTACTGGGTCACTGTGGTGCTGATTCTGCAGTGGAGCACACAGCCAGAATTCATGGTGTGAGAGAGAGATGGATGATGGATGGATGGATGGATGGATGGATGGATGGATGGATGGATGAATGGAAGGATGGAGGGATGGATGGATGGATGGATGGATGAATGGATGGATGGATGGATGGAGGGATGGATGGATGGATGGATGGATGAATGGAAGGATGGAGGGATGGATGGATGGATGGAATCACCATCAGCGTCATTGGAAAATCAGTGAAATGAAACTGAGGAGGCGTTTGTGACTAAAATACTTCAGCATCTCTTCCTCTCCCTTCAAGGCGCCAGCATCGCCTGCCTTGCGTCTGCAGGGCTGTTTCCTGGTCTGGGGAAACATTTTAATCCAGAACGGGGAGAACAATGACTCTATCCCGCTCCAGGCCCGGTCCAGATCCGCTGTAACAGCTGTCGGTTTATTTACCCACACTGATAAAAGTAGAAGAAATGAAGCGTTTCAGTCTGGAGAGATTGTGGGTTTGTTATCAGTAAAGATGATGAAGTGTTGAGACTTCACCAACAGCGCCGAGCTGGAAAACCCGGATGCTAACGGTGAGAAATAGAAAGTTATCCGGCTAAACAGAGCCCAACTTTAATCTGGGTTTAATCTGGGAGGAATGACAGTGATTCCTAACCCGCTGCTACACTGTGGAGTATTTTACTGTCCATAGATCCTTTACCAGGGATAGAAATGATCCTTTTTAGAACGTTTTGGGTCGCTGGGCCCGGCAGGGACCTCCCAGAACCGGCTGAGCCGCTCCAGCTCAGGCTTTGGATGAGCGGAGGTCTAAGAAACAAAGATGGAGCTTCTCCCATGGCTGCTTTAAGTTAGAAATGAAGCTGTGAAGGTGGAACAAACCAGTTCAGTCCTGATTCTGGTTCACATCAGCTTTCTTAGAACCGCCTTCTGGGCTTTTAGTGATTTTAGCTGAAATTGACCATAAATTCAGAGACTTCTGAATAAAGGAGGTCTTCAGGGTGCCAGCTCCAGGCGTTACTGTCTGCTGCTTTAATCAGTGGAAAAGGTGAAGATCAGCTGTAAAAATCTAAACGTTGCTGCAGAAGAAAATAAGAAAGTTGACCTCAGAGCTTCAGCTGATGTCTAACGGCGTTTTTATCCACTTTTACCACGACGGCTGTAGTTTCTGCAGACATCAGGAAGTTTAATCCCAGATCAGAGAGGAGATCCAGGTTTAAAGCTCAGGATCGGTGCTCAGCGTAAAACAGACGCCTCATTTGTTCTCTAACAGAACCAGAGGCTGCAGCGTTTTTAGGCTTTGGAAATTATGCAAATAAAGTGATAAATAAAGTAAGTAATTTCAGGTAAACTGTAGCCAAAAGCACAGTTATCCCCGCCGTGTGAGAACCAGGAATGTTCAGCATCCTGTGAATTTATGCTTTGGTACCAGTTTCACCAATGAGGAAATAATAAATTATTTTTGCACATTAAATTATTTATTATTATCAGGAGTATGAAACGGTTGTGTGACTTTATTCTCATAATATTGTAACTTTGTTCTGGTAATTGCTTAATTCTTGTAATGTTCTTTATTCTATTATTACTTTATTCTTGTAATTTCTCCCCTAAAATTGGATTAGGACCATTGCAGATTAAAGAAATGACATTATTTATAAAATATTTTAGATTAATTTCATATATTTGTGAGAAAACTCTTTTATTCAAATAAGTATTCGTCAGGTCAGAATCCTAACAGATGCTTCCTGCCTCCGTGACTTTAACGAGAAAACAAACCCAGTCAGGTTTGCTCTGGCTGTGCACTGCTTGTTAGCTGGCTGAACCTTCTAAATGGTTCCCTTTGTCACGAGAAAAACAAAGTTTAGACTTTTTCCTGGTTTAAAAAGCAGACCAGAGTCGACATGATGTGAGTCAGTAGTAAAAATAAAGTGAATTATTGAGTTATTGATTCTCTGCAGACGGTCAACTCTCAGTCAAAGATAAACTGATGAAAGGAGATTATTGCTATAATAAAGATATCGTCCATTTCCAGTTTATCCGTCTAGCTCCAATCACTACAGATATCATCTCAAGGTGTTTTAATATTTCTCAGCAGGTAACGGGTTGCCATGATGGCGTTGCACATAAACTCAATATTCAACAGAAATATGTCCAGTTCAGCATGAAATGAACCCAAATCCCACAGAGCCGGTCGGTTCCGTCTGCTCCATTCGGTCCAGTTCAGCCCTGATTAGATGATTGACTGGATGTCGTGTGGTCAGACGGCCAGCTGACTGATGGTTATCTGCTGAACTGTTTCAGGACGTCACCTTCATCATCATTTCACCGTATTTTACCTAAAGTCCTTCCATCAGAGCCTCACAGGAGCCAGACTAGGTAGAAACGCTCTGGCTAACCGATGGAAGGCCTTTTATGCACCTCAGAGTATTTCTGTGGCAGCTTAACGAAGAACAAATTGGCTGCTGGAGTTGTGCTATGAAGGATTTCCTGACTCAGGCGAAGCAGAAAGCTGTGGGCTTAAGTCTTATTATTCCAGCACCAAGGTTATTTCTCCAAGGCTCCTTTCCACTCTGCAGTGGAACCAGAAAATAAGCTTCCAGTGAAACAACGCTGAGCTGAGCTTCAGCGCCGTCATGCAGTGAAAAGGTGAGCAGCAGGACGACCCGGTCCGAACACAAACAGCTCCGGTTCTGAAAGCCGAGCCTTCAGAGACGTCACAACAGCTGAGACCCTAAAGGAAATCCAACCAGCAACCTTCAGGAGTCACCAGACCAGAGTCCAGCGCTTCTCTTTCTGGCCTCAGAGGTTCTCCATGGCTGAGCTGGAGACAGAACCCAGAAGACCTGCAGCCAGAGGAGGTTCTGCAGGGTTCTGGTTCTGGTTCCTTCCTCATGCAAAAACCAAAGGGCCTTATCTTGGCACTCAGAACCAGCTCTTCTGAAATGATATTTCAGTGTGAGCGCCCCCTGCAGGAAGAATGTGGGCATCGCCCCAATCTGACTGGACTCTATCAGACTGACCAAAGTACAGGGAGGGAACAATAATATTAACAATAAGCAATAATTAAAGCAAATATCTACGACAGAGTAGCTGGGATCAATGCAAAGGCAGGCCACACTTTTCAGATTTGCTCTGTAATGGTTGAAAGCCCCCCCCCCCCCCCACAGCCAGCTGTCCGTCAGGAAATCAGCCTGAAGCTGCAGGGCGGGGGGCCTGTGGGGGGGGGGGGGGGGCTATATCTCAGGGGACCTGCTGCTGTTTCAGGGATCTCTCAGAACACGGTGATCCAGGAAGAAGCACCAGAACCGGGGGGGGGGGGGGGAGCTGTCAGGTGCAGGGACAGGTGAGCTGTGGAGGTGAGCAGGTTGAACGCTGAGGTGTAGGGGGAGCACAGCGTCACCTACACCCAGGTGAGCAGGTCCACACGCCCAGACCGGGACCTCCTGCAGGAGTCAGTGATGCTGCAGGACAATGCCCCCCCCCCCCCGGGGTCCCTGCGGGGCCCCTGCTCTTCCTCACCAGGAGCCTCCGCTCCTCCTCATCATCTGCACAGAACACTGAACCCGAATCCGCTCTAAAGGCGCTTCTGCGCAGAATCAAGCCGCCGGTTCTGTTGGACCTGGCGGTTCCGTCAGGGAGACTGAGGCTGGAATGAAAGGAAGAGCTCACCTCGTCCTGCTGCGGCTGGTTCGGTCTCTGGTTCTGCTGCTCCTTCGTGGCTGTCATGGTCAGGCTCCTCTCTTTAAACTTGGTCCAATCCTTGTTCCCAGAACCCGCGCAGAACCGGACCCAGTTCAGCCGCGGAATGTTAAACAGGAGCGACGGTTCTGTCACGACTGGAGATGTGCGCGGAGCTGAGGAGGAGAAGCCGGTGCCGAACCGCTGCAGAATCGGAGCAGGACCGGAGCAGAACCGCTGCAGAACTGCTGTAGAACCGCTGCAGAACCCCCTCCGGGAAAAGGAGGAGAGTTTGAGACGCGCTGGTTGTGGAAGCGACAGAAGCGATGGAGATGTTGTCACATCGCAGAGGAGGTGCTGCTGTGGTCTGCCAGAGATTCTGGAGGATGCAGCTCACACCGAGAGGAGGAGGAGGGGGGGGGCGGAGGAAGAGGAGGAGGAGGAGGAGGAGGAGGAAGAGGAGGAGGAGGGGGGGAGGAGGGAGGGGGGGGGGTGCAGCCTCCTCAGGAAACGGTCCTGATAAAATTGTGGAGAGCATGATGACTGAACAGAACCCTGCAGGCTCGGTACCATCAAGCCGAGCCGACCAGTCTGGGTCCACTGCTGATGGGAACCAGAACCAAAGCCAGAACCAAAGCCAGGCTGACGCAAGCAGCAGGTGAAATGGGACTCCAGGCATGAATCAGTACAAAGCGGTTCCTCTCCTGGTTCTGACCAGATGTCAGCACGGTCCAAATCCAAATGAACCAACCCAGAAAACATCAGGTGAACGTTAAATCCGTTAAATCCGTTAAATCCGTTAAATCCGTTAAATTAAGAATAAATCAGGTATCATCTACAGTACAAAGGCGTCTACTGGGACCAGAACTTTCTTCATATGAACCGGGTCAGCAGCAAATTCATACAATCATAAAAAAAAATAGTTTCCGGTGTTCAAAAGTACATTTTATTGTGATAAAACGTGTTTTATTTAAATTCACATGAAACATCAAGTTGGTCCAGTTGGTTTCTTGGTTAGAACTTTAAAATGTTTGTGTTTACTTAATTTCAGACGCACACGGAGACTGGTAGGTTCCTTCTAGGTTCCTCGTAGGTCACCACTGTAACTACCGTCTACGTACCCCTACGTACCTCTATAGCTACCTCTATAGTTACCTATAGAGGTACCCCTATAGGTACCTCTATAAGTGCCTATAGGGTACCTATAGAGGTACCTATAGGTACCTATAGGGGTATGCACCTGGTACCTATAGAGGTACCCCTATAGCTACCTCTATAGTTACCTATAGAGATACCTATAGAGGTAGCTACCTCTGTAGGTATCTCTATAGGTACCAGGTGCGTACCCCTATAGGTACCTATAAATGCACCTATAGAGGTACCTATAGGTACCTCTATAGGTACCTCTATAGGCACTTATAGAGGTACCTATAGGGGTACCTCTATAGGTACCTCTATAGGTACCAGGTGCATACCCCTATAGGTACCTATAGAGGTACCTATAGTGGTACCTCTATAGGTACCAGGTGTGTACCTCTATAGGTACCCCTATAGGTAACAGATGTGTACCCCTACAGGTAACCTGCTGTATTATGTGGCTGAAGGAATGTGGTGTGAAAGCTTGCAGGCGCTCTGCATGGTGTCGTCTCATCTGTGACGAGGACTCACTCCTCCACCTGCCCCTCCACCTCCTCCATCACCTCCACCTCCACCTCCACCACGGTCGGCGTCTCACAGCTGCAGTCCTCCCTGCTTTGTCTAAGCTCAGCTGTAAGTTGCCTGAAGCGTTGGGCTTAAATGGTCAATAAAAGCAGAACGGGTTCATCTCCTCGCAGCTCGTTAACAGAGAGGGGCTGAGGAGGCATCTGGAGCACTTAGCAGAGAAGTGACACCTGCAACGCCACGCCAGCCTCCTTATCTGACTCACAGCGGGCCGTGGAGGGAGGCGGCTCAGCCCGCCGTTTTTAGACCCGTATCTGTTGTGGCCAGACAAGGATCGATGGTTTCTATCTGATTTAGACTCATGGTGAATTACTCAGCTTGTTAGGGATCATGAAGGGAACGGCTCACACACATTCAGCCGTTAACATGTGGAGCAGGAAGAGCCCTGCTGCTCGCTGAAGCACTGCTTCCTTATTTCACTTCAGGATGAATTTACAGTTTTTAAAGAAATTAGACTGAAATCCATCGTTTTTTCTCTCATGTCAGTGACTCTCTGGATTTAAAAAGATTATTATTCATCAAGATCTAGTTGCTTTAATTAATGATAGTCTAGAAATGAACTGACTCTGTAACCCTTTATTATGGCCACTATTGAAACTGATGGAAAAAATGCTCTAAATGTTTGAACTCATTCTCAGAATAGAGAAAGCAGAAGCAAAGCAGACTCAGTGTGTCTGCTTAACTCACACATCCCAGCAGGAAGCTTGACTTTCACAGCAGAGCAAAAAGCATCTCTGTGTTTTCAGCGTTAAGAGGGAGCATTGTGCATTCATTTAATATTTCAGTAATTAAGGCGTCCAGTGATGGCCACCAACACACCAAGAAAGCCTGACTGTAATTTTCTCCACTGTAATCTGACAATAAACAGCAACATCTCTGTAGAAATCCGGTTGTTACACTTTGATATTCAGCTCACTAACATTATGCTTACAAAAAACACTGCAAAAAGGGAAATAACAGTATTTTGTCTTGAAATGAGTGCATTTTCCTTCGTTTGATCAAGTAAATAAAAACATTTTCCAATGGAAATGTTTGCACTTAAAATAACAACAATTCATCTCCAAGTGCAGGATATCTAATTATCTTATTTTAGGGTGAAATACTCATTCCATTGGCAAATAGTCTTATTAGGCTGCTCAAATCAAGGAAACATAATTTCAAGACATTTTTACCTCCTTTTGTTCCTTTTTTGCAGTGAAGCCCAGAAGATGGTTCCTGCATGGCAGAACTTTTATTAAAGGAGGTCCTCATTGCAGAGCTTCATGCTAAATTTGCTCCTTTGAGCCCAAACAGTGAAATAAAACAAGGAAACAGCTGAAATCCTTCTCTGGCTTCCTGTCGCCCCAGAGCAGGATCGATATTCAGATTTCTGTCACTCTCCAGACGTCTGCAGATTAAAAACTGAGAGGACATTTGAGTGGAGAGCAGCAGCAGCGTTGAAGAACTGTTTGATCATAATAAAGGCTCAAATTGATTTGTGTAAGTCCATTTTGTGGACAGCGGCCATTAATCTGATCTGAGAAGGAAGCAACACTCAGTGCTGCTAACGCCGCAGCAGCAGCAGCAGCAGCAGCTCCAGATACACATGCAGATATTTAGATGCTGCAGCTGCTTCCCTCAGCGTTCTGTCTACTGACGCCTTCTGTGCTCATCAAACAACCTCCAGCATCTTCCAGTCATCAGCCGTCATGTGGGCTGAGCTGAAATTAGCCTCAGATCTGGTTTAGTTTAAGGCCAGAGGAGCAGAAAGTGCTGGTATCCCTCCAGGTTTCTGGACCCTGCTGGGATTTGGCTGAGCGTGAGGAGGAACCGGCCTGGACTCCAAGCAGACACAGCGTGATGTCTCCATGTTGCTTTAGATTTCCTCGTGTTGCTCTGTGTTTAATCACTGTCTGAATAAAAGCCACGGCTGCTGCTTTCAGGTTAGTTTAACCTGCTTTTATCTCAGATTCCTGGTCCACATGTCAGCCAATAATAATCAGGATAATACATCATTAATGCATCAAGGCCTACTTCGTGCTGTCATGCTAACTTCACCCAGACAAACCTGGACAGGTAAGCTAGCTGCAGCTCCATTCATCGCAGCATTTAACCAGCAGAGTTCCTGTTAAAATAAATATTGCTTAAAGGAATGATTGATGGATTTAGGTGGAGTTACATGAACAAAGTATTTTTTACCGTAAAGTAGCAAAAGAATTACAGATACTATTGAGGCTGACAGCTAATTACAAGGCGGTGAAAATGTGGACTTCCATCATCAGCAGCAGTTTTAGGAGAAGTTTTTACACTATTTGAAAAAGATTTAAGGAATTTTTCTACATTCTGCTGTAAGGATGTGCGGACATGACGGTAAACCAGGTAGTAAAGCAGGAGGAGATCTGCCGTTATTTCAGGATCAGCAGGGACAAACGGGCCTGGATCAGAACCAGAATAAAACAGGAGTAGACAGTAATACTAAGCATTCAGATAACATACAGTTAAATTAAATCCTGACTCTTTACATCATTCATAGAAAGAATTAAAAAGCTAAACTGCTTTGGTTTGAGAACAAAATGGAATAAAAGGGAAGCTGAAAAGTAAAAGTGAAGGTGAACCAGAGCGCCACGTGATCCAAACATTAAACTAGATTTCAACTTTAACTTAACCATTAATATCATAAACGTGCTTAATTAATAGAAGAAATCCTATTCTACAGACGTCTTAATAAAGCAGGACCAACCCAGGGTCAGACGTTGTTGCTATGATACCAGATGTGATGTTAGTGCTGACTCACTTCCTTAAATGAGCTTTAAATAAAAGTTCAGCGCTGTAATAATCACCAGAGTGGAGACTGAGCCAAAGATCCACAGAAGATCTTTGTTTGACAGTATAGTTGGCTTTAAGTTAATAAATCAGCTCATAAAACCTTCACATGTAAAACATTTGCTCATAAATATGTATTTTTCTAGCATCAGTCATGACGACGGACAGATTTCTGGTCAAACCAGTTTGCCTGTATGCAGATGATGATGCGTTTAAAGCAGGTAGACAGTAACTCTGGTCATTTCTCATGCAGATTAAATGGGACTCTATAGCAAACCTTTTTCAGATGAGCTTTAAATGAAAGTTTTCTAAATGAATCAGACCTCCAGGAACAGCTTTTGATCTCTGGTCTGCGTCTACCTGAGAAACACTCCCAGGATGTTCCAGACACGTTCTGCTTCAAACGTGGTTCTTTGGTTCATTCATAACCCGGGTCGCACCGGCACCATAAATAAATCACAGTACCCTCTGCAAACATTAGAACATACAGGTGGAAGATGAATGAAGGTCCAGGAACCGAGCCCTGTGGTACACCTGTGGTACACCTGTGCACCTCTTCACGCAGAACTGGACCTGGTACCATCGGTTCTGACCAGTCGGTAAATACTGACTACTCAGAGCAGCAGAACCCCTCCATACGGGTCCCTGGAAGGAACAAGCTTAGCAGAAACATTTATGGAACCCTATGAGTGAAGAGAAAAGCTTTAGTGATCTTCATCTACTTTGCAGCCGCCTCCCTTCTGCCGGGTCAAGTCGTTAACTTCCAGCAGAACCCAGGCGGCACCAAGCGGACCTCGGACTGTTCTGGCCCCCGGCGCTGTGTGAGGTGCTCCCAGCTCTCTGAGGCCAGCGCTGTTAGAAACAGGACCAGAGTCCCAGAGAGCGAGCACACCGCGTCCTCCCTGCATCTCCACCACACAGCAGCGGGACATCCTGCATCCAGAACCTCTTAGAGCTGGAGACGGGCCAGCAGCAGAACTCTGAGGGCAGAACCGCCACGTTCTCACCCTCATATCAGCGCTTTGTTTGTCCCTCTGCAGCAGCAGGGTGACAGGAAATCATTAGAAAGCAATCACCCTGACAGATTCTCCTGAAGAGAGGGCTGGACATCCTTTAAGGTCAGCACAGGTTCTACCAGAGGTTTTAGGATGAGGAGAACATCTCCGTCATCCTGCTGTGGGGGAGCTGAGAGCCGAACAAGAGTTCAGATTAGCATAAATTCCTCTTAACCTTTGCTTCTGCGCGCCGCCCACTGACAGAGACTAATGCAGTGGACGAGTGGACAGAGCAGGATCTCCATGGAGGAGAACTTCTACAGCATTGGTTCATCTGCAGGTGAAGGTTGGTTCTCCTTCAGAGGAGCAGGACGTCCGTTTGTCTTTGTTAGGCGGTGACGCCCCCGCGGGGACGCCGTGGGGACGCCGCGGGGACGCCGCCGCGGGGACGCTGACTCAGGCCTTTTAAATGTGAGGTGCAGACTCCAGGCAGGAGGACCTCAGGATGGAGGCAGGAGGACCTCAGGATGGAGGCAGTCAGGTGTGGAAGGAGACGGAGGAAAGAGAAACTACAGCGCTTTAAAGACTGTTTAATCTGAAAAGTGTGGAGTGCCTTTATATTCATCCTCTGATCCAGAACCCTGCAGAACCTCCTCTGGCTGCAGGTCTTCTGTCTCCAGCAGCTCTGGACGTCTCCAGACTGACGTTCTTCTCTAGAACGTCTCCACCTCAGACTGGATGGAGAACATCTGGAACATCAGTTTTCACAGATTCTCAGTTAGATTTAAATCTGGACTTTGACTAGGCCGTTCTGACCCATGAACCTCCTCTGATCTAATCCATCCCATAATGCCTCAGGCTGCAGGTTCAGGCTGGTTCTCCTGCTGGAAGGAGAACCTCCACCGAGGTCTCAGGTCTCCTGCAGCCTCCACCAGGTTCTCCTCCAGGATTCTCCATCAGCTCTGACCTGCTTCCACAGCATGATGCTGCCACCGCCGTGCTTCATCATGTAGATGACGTGTTCACGGTTCATCAAGGTGGACCTTCATGTCCTGGTAGGTCTGCAGGTGGTCCATCCTCTCTCCAGGTCCAGATGACCTTCTCCTCCTCTCTGGTTCCTGGCTGCTCAGATTAAACGGGTGGATATATAAACACACCTGTCATGACGGTGGAGTCTGTGGAAGGAGACCACGTGTGAGAAGATGTTTGGCTGTAGGCCTGCTTCACGGTTCTTTGCTGCATCATTTCTGCTCAGTCCCACTGTTCCTACACCAACAGCATGAAGAGCTGCTGATCACTTCCTGTGAGTCCAGCTGTCCTCCTCCTGCAGCGCAGCTACAGGCTGATTGCTCTCAGATCGCTGCAGGACCTCGTTGGGATTTCTCTGCTCTCCACATCCAGCTGCTGCGCTGCTTCAGCTCCAAATCATCCACAGCTGATTCTTTTCATCTGTGCTGAGAAGCTCCCTGCTACTGGACCCTGACTGGACCCCTGACTGGACCCCTGACTGGACCCTGACTGGACCCTGACTGGACCCTGACTGGATCCCTGACTGGACCCTGACTGGATCCTGACTGGACCCCAGACTGGACCCAGACTGGACCCAGACTGGACCCTGACTGGACCCAGACTGGACCCAGACTTGACCCTGACTGGATCCCAGACTGGACCCAGTCTGGACCCTGACTGGACCCACACTGGACCCCTGACTGGACCCTGACTGGACCCACACTGGACCCACACTGGACCCTGACTGGACCCAGAATGGACCCAGACTGGACCCAGAATGGACCCAGAATGGACCCTGACTGGACCCCTGACTGGACCCAGACTGGACCCAGACTGGACCCAGACTGGACCCTGACTGGACCCAGACTGGACCCAGACTTGACCCTGACTGGATCCCACACTGGACCCCTGACTGGACCCTGACTGGACCCACACTGGACCCACACTGGACCCTGACTGGACCCAGAATGGACCCAGACTGGACCCAGAATGGACCCAGAATGGACCCTGACTGGACCCCTGACTGGACCCAGACTGGACCCTGACTGGACCCAGACTGGACAGACTGCTGCTCTGCTGCTCTGCAGGTGGAGGAGATCCGAGCATCAGGTGGAGCATCAGAACCATCAGAGCCATCAGAGCCATCAGAACCACTAGAACCATCAGAGCCATCAGAACCACTAGAGCCATCAGAACCATCAGAGCCATCAGAACCATCAGAGCCATCAGAACCACTAGAGCCATCAGAACCATCAGAACCATCAGAACCACCAGAACCATCAGAACCACCAGAACCATTAGACTGCTCCTCTGCTCTGCTGCTCTGCAGGTGGAGGAGCTCTGAGCATCAGGTGGAGCATCAGAACCATCAGAACCATCAGAGCCATCAGAACCACCAGAACCACCAGAACCATCAGAACCATCAGAACCACCAGAACCACCAGAACCATCAGAACCATCAGAACCACCAGAACCATCAGACTGCTGCGCTGCAGGTGGAGGAGCTCTGAGCATCAGGTGGAGCATCAGAACCATCAGACTCCTGCTCTGAGCCTGAAAGCAAGGCAGCCTGGGATGTGGTGAGTTTCTACATGTGAGTGTTGAATAATTGATGGTGGAGAATGAATGATGAGGCGATGAAGGAGCAGGATGGGGAACACCTGAGGTCTGAGGGGGGGGGGAGCAGGTGGAGCAGGATGGGGAACACCTGAGGTCTGAGGGGGGGGGGAGCAGGTGGAGCAGGATGGGGAACACCTGAAGTCTGAGGGGGGGGGGAGCAGGTGGAGCAGGATGGGGAACACCTGAAGTCTGGGGGGGGGGGGTGGAGCAGGTGGAGCAGCGCCTTGTGCTGAGGTGTCTGCTGTTGATAAAGTATTCATGACCCTGGGGCAACTTAGCGCAGGTACTCAGAACTCCTCGCCACTGATGAAAGTTTCATGAGTGACCTGCTGCGTGGCGGCGAGGCTCGGTGGGAGTTACTTCCTGTTCAGAGCGCCGTTATCAGAGCGCCGTTATCAGAGCGCCGTTATCAGAGCGCCGTTATCAGAGCGCCGTTATCACAGCGCCGGCCGCAGCCTGTGATCCTGACTCTGATGGCAGGACGGCTGCAGCCTGATGAACGCCGCTGCTCTCTGCAACAAGCTCCTCCTGCTGAGTAACTCCATTATGATGTAGATTATCCACATTTACACACAAGGCTGACGTCTCATCAGAAAACTGGGCTAAACTCATCAGAAACATGATTTATTTAGTCAGAACCTGCACAGCTAAACCTGATCCAGGATCAGTCAGGAGACCCATAATGGAACCGTGGTGGCATTTTCACCCATCAGACAGAAAGGTTCTGGTTAAACGTGGTTAATCCTGGTTCCTGGTCTCAGGCCGTGTCCACATGCAGGAAACCAGCGAGTCTTTCTGCATTCTGGCTTTCATCAACATAAAAACTCAGGTTCACGTCACTAAAAAGGATTATTTCTGGAAAACACGATTGATAATTCTCTGTTTTTGAGGCGTGTCAGCCTGGCCAGTCCGAGCGTTTGGGTTCAGAGTTTCTTCATGCAGCAGCAGGGCTGAGCTACCTGCAGCTACCTGCAGCTACCTGCAGCTACCTGCAGCTACCTGCAGCTACCTGCAGCTACCTGCAGCTACCTGCAGCGAGCAGCTACTCCTTTCAGCCTCCGTTTGCATATCTTCAGCCTTTCCATGAGCACCGACTCCAAAATGCTCCAGTTTGGGTTTGCCCCCCGGGTGGTGGGCATCAAAGGGACCTTCTGACCAGCAGAAGCAGCGGCGCTCCACAGAAACGCTGCGCTGTGATTGGAGGCTGCAGAAAGCTTCTTTTCACAGAAGCCAATCAGACTCCTGCTTCCACACATCTGAGGCGTTTGGTCAGAGCGAGCGGCTGCAGGATCTGCTCCATGCTGCTCCTCCATCAGTGGAGTCGCTCCCCTGGTGGCTCCTCCACCTTCTCCTCCTCTGCTCCACCCTCGCTGTTGCTCCTCCACCTTCTTCTCCTTCTTCTCCTCACTGTTGCTCCTCCACCTTCTCCTCTGCTCCTGGATCAGACAGAATGTGTGTTCTCCAGCTAAGCCGTTCCTCAGGACCTCTCGTCAGATCGGTTCCAGGCCTTCCTGGGTTCTGAGGTCCAGCCTGGACGGGTCGCTGGTCTCTAACGGGCCCAACAGAACCTCTTCAGGGTGGGTGGAGCTGCTCCACCTTTATGGTCACAGGACCAGCAGCATCTCCATGAAGCAACCTGTGAGCAGCGGAGGTTGGTCTGATCCATGTTGGTTCTGCAGGAACCGGGCTTCTTCACTGGTTCTGGAACAGCTGGTTCTGAGGAAGGTCCGTTTCTATGAACCGGTTCTAATAATGCTTAATGGTCAGTAGCGGTCCAGAACACAGCGTGGAACCAGGAGGATCTGCTGCCTTTCTCAGAGTGATGGCGACCTTTTCCTCTCAAGGACACCCCCCCCCCCCTCTGATCCCCCCCCCCCCCCCCTGTCTGCCCCCCCGTCCAGAACCTGATGAGGGAGGATTATGCATGCATGCAGTCAGAGGAGACACAAAGCATTATTCAGAATCAATACAGCCTGTGGCTCTTTACAGAGAGAGCTGATGAGAAGCTGCAGCCTTCTCTGACTCATCCTCTGCTCCACCAGAACCCCACCAGAACCCGACCAGAACCAGACCAGAACCCGACCAGAACCAGACCAGAACCAGACCAGAACCAGCCCTCCCTGACTCATCCTCTGCTCCACCAGAACCCCACCAGAACCAGACCAGAACCCCACCAGAACCCATCCAGAACCACCCCTCTCTGACTCATCCTCTGCTCCACCAGAACCAGACCAGAACCCCACCAGAACCCCACCAGAACCAGACCAGAACCCCACCAGAACCAGCCCTCTCTGACTCATCCTCTGCTCCACCAGAACCCCACCAGAACCCCACCAGAACCAGACCAGAACCAGCCCTCTCTGACTCATCCTCTGCTCCACCAGAACCCCACCAGAACCCCACCAGAACCAGCCCCCCCTGTAGCATCACAGCCTCTCTGACTCATCCTCTGCTCCACCAGAACCCGACCAGAACCAGGAGCCGCTGTTTTCACGGCTCCGTGGATCAACGCGGGCCGGGCGGCGCCGGCAGGAGGTCCACTCAGACGGGTTCAGAACTCCTTTCAGAACCAACTTCATGCTCATGTGATCAGAACCAAAACTAACGGGACAGCAAATCAGAAATGTGGATGTTTCTCCTTGAAGGACTCATTTTATCTCCATTTAACTGTTAACTTTATGACAGGAATGAGCCTTAATTCCTTAATTCATTACTTCCAATAAACAATAAAACAAAATAAAAAGCAAAAACAGGCCCAGATCAGACAGTTTACATAAATCTACATAAATGGTTGGAAAAGGAGCGGCAAGAAGATAAATCTGTAAATCTGTATTATTTCTTCTCATTGTGCAATTCTTTAAACATTATTAACATCATTAACATTATAAACGTTATTAACATTATTAAGATTAAGATTATTAACATTATTAACATTAACAACGTTATTAACATTATTAAGATTAAGATTATCAACATTATTAACGTTAACATTATTAACGTTATTAACATTATTAACATTATTAACATTATTAACGTTAACATTATTAACGTTAACATTATTAACATTATTAACGTTAACATTATTAACGTTATTAACATTATTAACATTATTAACGTTAACATTATTAACATTATTAGCGTTAACATTATTAACATTATCAACGTTAACATTATTAACATTATTAACGTTATTAAGATTATTAACATTATTAACATTATTAACGTTAACATTATTAACATTAATAACATTATCAACGTTATTAACATTATTAACATTAATTACATCAATGTTATTAATATTATTAACGTTATTAAGATTGTTAATGTTAATAATTTATAATAATAGTTATTAACCATTAAGGCCCGTTTAGCTCCTCCTCTACCGCATATTTTCCACTGAATGAGCAGCTCAGAATAATTTAGCCATAAAAGTTCTTCCAGCAGTTCATCAAAGGACCCGTTTTAAGTCGGACCTTCAGAGGGTTCAGTACCAGCAGTTTGGGTCCAAACAAACAGAATCCTGAGCAGAACAATAGAAATAAACCATAAAAACCGAGAAGAGGCAGGCCGAACAGTTCTGGCCCAAAGTCAGCGGGTCAGAACCTCCTGATGAACAACGTCTCTGCAGCTTTTACTCACATCCACCAAGACTCACGTCTCAGAGCTGCTGGAAGGTTCAACGCCTCCACGGCAGGAGCACCAGGGACGGATGCTCTACCAGGAACCTGGGACCAGGATCCAAGGACCAGGAACCAGGAACCAGGGACCTGGAACCTGGAACCAGGGACCAGGAACCTGGAACCAGGGACCAGGAACCTGGAACCAGGGACCTGGAACCTGGAACCAGGAACCTGGAACCAGGATCCAGGGACCAGGAACCTGGAACCTGGAACCAGGGACCTGGAACCTGGAACCAGGGACCTGGAACCAGGAACCAGGAACCTGGGACCAGGAACCAGGGACCTGGGACCAGGGACCAGGGATCAGGAACCAGGGACCAGGAACCTGGATCCAGGAACCAGGAACCAGGAACCATCCCTCAGGTTCTGGGCTCAGAGCAACCACCCCCTGCTGGAGAACGGAGAGACGTCAGATGGTTCTACTGGCTGCGTTCAGCTGAGGTGGACCTCTTCGTCGTTGGGGTGAAGAGTCATCAGCAGACGTCGTTCTGCTCAGAGGTTCTGCTCACAGGTTCTGCTCAGAGGTTCTGATCAGTGGTTCTGATCCATGTGTGTCTCCTGTTTCACAGATCGGAGCAGAACCTGTTTCAGGTGGAGCTGCAGGCCTTCATCACATGTTCTCCATCGTGTTCTCCCTCACCTCCACGTTCTCCTCCTTCTTCCCCCGGCGCTGTGAGTTCTCCTTCTCCCTCGCTGCGTTCTCTTTGGGCTCTTCAGCAGAACTTTGCCAGCAGAGAGCGTTTGTGAGGCAGGATTGGTTTCCAGCAGCAGCTGCTATCTGGCTGCAGCATCTCCTGCCATCCATCATGTTCCTCCTGCGTCTCCAAGCTGCC